>NC_132908.1:54802850-55109409 GCF_047675955.1 Chlorocebus sabaeus | reverse complement strand
GGTCATGAGGAACGATGGTGCCACCTGTGTCCCTTCAAGGCCTCTAGCCTACAGCCACAGCCTCGAGTGAGGGCCAGGCCCTGGAGGCAGCCAGCTCTGGGTTTCACTTCCAGCACCACCATTTATTCCCCAAATGATGTGGGCAAGTCACTAATCCTCACTGGGCTTTGGGTTTCTCATCTACAAAATGGGGATAGCAGTAATGCCTACTCCTCATTGGGCAGGGACTTGAGAGCAGCATGCAGAGCCTGCTGGTAACAGCCCACGCACCGTAGAGCTGCTGGATGCCACGGAGATCATCCTCGGGCAGCTTGAAGTTGTCCACGTCCTTCCATTGGTAGAACGGCGCCATGATGGCATTGGGGTTGCTGGAGTGCTCCAGCCCCAGCGCGTGGCCCAGCTCATGCACTGCCACCAGGAAGAGGTTGTTTCCTTTCGGGGAGAGGAGGAGGCAGCACAGTCAGCTCTGGCCAGTCCCAGGACCGAACCACCCCGGACCCTCCAGGCTGAGGCTGCCAGAGAGCCTGCCCTTGCTTCCCTCTTGGAAGAGGCTGAGCTCTTTTGGCCTACAACGACCCCATCTGAGAAATGGGTACAATCATCCTTTCTCGCCTCCCCTTAGAGATGGTGGGACAACAGACTGAAATCAAGTGTAGTGATCCGGAGACAAACACAGGGGAACTCTCTCCTCCCAGCCCCGCGGCTGCTGAAGCCACTCAGCAGGGCACTGTTGCCCAGCTCCGGCGCCGCCTGCCCTGTCCCCAACCCTGGCTAACTGTCCTCACCATGCAGGTCAGTGCTGGAGAAGGTCCAGGGCTCATCTGCGTCAAAATGGGTGTCCCCGCCCAGGCCGGGGCCAGGGAAATAGGCGTGGGCCAGAAAGCCACCGGTGCCGTCAAATGGCGAGCTGTCGCCGTGGAAGCCAGAGGCAAAGAGTACCATGATGTCGGCCTCCTTCTGCCGCCGCAGCCGGATGTCCTCATAGGGCACCTCCTGGAAGACCAGGGGTGTGGCCTGCTCCCACACGCGGAAGGCCCTGCGCACCGCCTCCATCGAGTGGTACCAGCCCAGCTTCTCCGTGTAGTTCTGGATGCTGGGGGTGGGTGGGAGATGAGTGAGCAGATACAGGGCCAAGGGCCTACTGTCCTCGGCTGGCATGTTCCCAAGAGGGCACGCAAGGTCACCAACAAGCCCGTTAGTATCAATTGGCAGTTTGCTTTGATGTAAATCATAATTTGAATTTGTCAAATCCAGGAGATGAAGCTATCATTAAATTAAGATTGCACTGTGGCAAATAAACTGATTTTAAGTAAGAGAGACATTAAGTAAACTAAAATACAGGTGCTATGTGGCTGGGGGAAAGACCTAGAAAATGGGATGCAAATGGGTGAGGTTTGGGAAACACAAGCTGAGCAGTTCTGAATGTTGAGCTCCAGGGTTAGACAGACCTGAGTTCAAGGCCTGGCTCTAACAGTATCTGTGTGACCTAACTTAGTCTCTCTATTTCCAACTTCTTTTTTTTTTTTTTTGAGATGGAGTCTTGCTCTGTCACCCAGGTTGGAGTACAGTGGCACGATCTTGGCTCACTGCAACCTCCACCTCCCAGGTTCAAGGGATTCTCCTGCCTCAGTCTCCTGAGTAGCTGGGACTACAGGCGCGTGCCACCATACCCGGCTAATTTTGTATTTTTAGTAGAGATGGGGTTTCACCATGTTGGTCAGGCTGGTCTTGAACTCCTGACCTAGTGATCCGCCTGCCTCGGCCTCCCAAAGTGCTGGGATTACAGGCATGAGCCACTGGACCTAGCCTTCTTTTTTTTTTTTTGAGACAGAGTTTTGCTCTTGTTGCCCAGGCTGGAGTGCAGTGGTGTGATCTCAGCTCACTGCAACCTCTGCCTCCTGGGTTCCAGCGAGTCTCCTGCCTCAGCCTCCCGAGTAGCTGGGACTACAGCCATGCACCACCACGCTCGGCTAATTTTGTATTTTTAGTAGAGACCGGGCTTTTCCATGTTGGTCAGGCTGGTCTTGAACTCCCGACCTCAGGTGATCCACCGGCCTTAGCCTCCCAAAGTGCTGGGATTACCACAGGGTTCCAGTGAGGATTAGAGGAAGTAAGTTGTAGCCAGAGCCTGCATTTGATGAAGTATGGCGAAGCCTGCTCTTACGCATATAAATCACATTCAGCTCTGTGTGCTAGAGAGACTTCCATTAAACCTGAAGGGAGTATTTTAGTTGGTTGTACCTTGAATTCACTCTCGGGGCTTGAGGTCTAAGTGACCACAGGAGCCACTCTTCCTTGGGAGATGGAACTCAGAGTGGGAACAGAGCCAGACTGGAACAAAAAGGGGAGCCCTTGGGGAAAAAAATCACATGGCTCAAGGCACACTTGGCTGGGGGGTTTTCTTGCTCAAGGACTCAGCAAAAAGGATGAGGGCCCCTGATCCAAGGATTCTGCAAGCGACTTGCCTGTTCACTTGATGGATGCCTGGATTCCTGCACCCCAGCCATCCCCCACCCCTCGCCACAGTCTGTGCTGGGGCAGTAGCCCAGCTGTGCCCAGTGAGGCTAGCCCCTGTCTGCAGGGCAGTGGGAGGTGGGGAAGGATAGGGCGGACGCAGCTTGAAGGGTCCTGACCTTCTCTCAAGGGAGACTGCCTGGCATGTGTGGCTGGTCTCATCAGTGTGGGAGTGGGCTGGTCTGTTGAGGCTGGGTGCCCTGGGGTGGGCTCTGGGAAAGGAGGCCTGAGGCTCGGCCTGCCAAGGGGCAGACACCTCCCTGGGCAGCTGAGCCCACTACCTGAAGGTCAGATGGTGGTTGTTCCACTTCCTCCCGGTGAGGGCATAGCGCTTCCGCCGCCGCCGCAGATTGGCTTTCACTCGTACCCCGAACTGGTCCGGCACCCCACAGCGGGGCCGCTTCATCCACCTGTGACATGGACACAGAGGGGTGAGCACGGAGCCTCTCCTCCACACACCTGCCTGTTCTGGTACTGCCACTTCCAGGCTTCCCAGCTGCCCCTCCTATGACATGGTGCGGATGGGGGACTCTCAGCTTCCACTTCCAGTAAAATGGGCAAAATGCCTGTATTGGAAGACTGAGTGCCCAGAAGTGGCTCAGTCAAGGTGAGCCCTTCTCTCCTTATCACCCAGTAATGGAGGGTCGCTCAAGGCCTTCTGTCCTGGATATGTTATGCCCTGTGCATTCTTTTCAGGGACATGGCTTTAGGTCATGTCACTTGTTAGATTCATAGCCATGCCTAGCTAGGATTTCCCATCCACAGCTCCTGGACTGCACCTCCACACTCCCCTGGCCATGTCAGACATCACTAATCGATCACTGTGCTCCTTACTGCCAAGGCCTGGATTCTGCCCCTGGAGCTTTCTCAACACAAGGCTTTGGGCAGCCACTCCAACCAATTAGAACTGGCATGGAGGACCAAACCATTTGGCATCTCTTATCTAGGCCACTCTTTTCTGGAAACTCCACATGCTGAGCCCTCTAGAACAGGCCAGATGGAGGGCAGGTGTCTGTGGGGTCTGGATGAGGGGGGAACTCACTCCTTGGTCTCTTCGTCGAGCACACCCGTGACTGGGATCCCGTAGAAGCGCTGCATCTCAGCAAGGGCTGAGGCCAAGATCTGGGCGGAACGCATGGTGGACATATGGCGGCTGGGCTGGGGTAGGTAGCCATAGAGCCGCAGCCAGTTCTGCAAAGAAGCCACAACCCCGTCAGCAGGTCCTGGCACTGCTACCTCCAAACATGTACAGCCTGTGCCAACTGCTTCCCACCACCTCCACCACCGCTGCCCTATCTGAGCCGTCATCACCTCCTGCCCAGGTGACCCTGTGAGCCTCAGCACCCTCCTCCCTGTCATCTCTCCTCACAAGAGCCAGAACAAAGGCCGGGTCAGATCTGGTCAATCCTCTGCTTAGAACCCTGTGAAGATTTCCCATTGCAAAGGAAAAGCCATTTGTACAGGAGCCACAAGGTCCTCACTCTGTCACCCCACCTTAGCCAGCCCTCACCACAATCCACCCCAGCTGGCACGCTCCTGCCTCAGGGCCTTTGCACTTGCTGCCCCTGCGGCTTGATGCACTCTCCCACCAGACAACTGTGTGGCTTTCATCCTCATTTTCTTCAGGTCGTTGTTTCCATACCACCTTATCTAAGAGGTGTTCTCTGACATGTTGAAAAGGCCCCATCAGCTATACCCTGCAGCCCCCTCCTTCCCCCCATGCTTATCACCCATCTAACGTACTGTATATTTCGATTAGGTGTTTGCTATTTGTCTTCCCCCATTAGGACAGAAGCTGTGTCCACAGTAGCTGACAACTGCACTGGCCCCTACAGGGTCGGCCCCTACCAGGCCAAGGAGACTGCTGGGGACCCAAAAGGATTGAGGACCTCTTGAGGTCTCACCCTTTGGCACTGCTCCCCAAAGACCTTAAATCTCCTGGAAAGAGTGGACAGATGCAGGTACCCACCCAGGATGGAGGGCGGGATAGAAGCCTGAAGCCCAGGCCCTGGTCTACTACAGTCTTCATTCTCCCTGGGCCCCAGCTTCCTCACGTATAGAATGGGGAACCATGGGCTGCTGAGGAGTGAGGTTTGAGGAAGGCAGCCTTCGAAAAAGCTGGTACACAACAGGTGTGCCCTTCCCTTTCTACGGCTTGCTTGGCAAGTCTTCTCATCCATCTACCACCCACCCTGCCAGATGTTTCTGAACACCTTCTGTGCCAGCTGGGGGCCACGGGAGGACTAGGCTGAGGCATCCTGGCCTTCAGGAACTTACAGTCTTCCTGGGAGACCCAGCCCACCCAAAAAAGCAAGGAACCCACACCCCACGAGTCGCATGGCCAAGCCAGAGGGCAGAGCCAGGCCGAGCTGTGGTAGAGAGGGGGTTCTGCCCTGTCTGCTTCATGTCCTCAAGCCTTCGAGAGCACGGTGACCGCCATGGGAGGCAGTGAGCAGAGACCAGGGGCTGCCCTGGACCTTGGCCACTCCAAGTGTCTGTGTCTGACTTGTCTGGGTCTCTAGGGGTATCCAGAATGAGAAGCCCTTAAGGCCGGCCCTCTGAGTGCTCTGGGAGGTGAGGGCTACACCCCGAGGGCCCAGGGAGCAGGGGAGTAGCTGGACACAGAGATTGCTTTAGGCTGACAGCTCACATATCTGCCTGCCACCAACATCACATCTAATACTTCAGGCACTTGCTCTCTCAGTGCCATCCACCAGCCCAGCCCTAGCACCCGGCCAGGTCCCTGGTGTGGCAGGGCAGGCCAGCTCAGCGGTACCCAGGCTGCTGATAGACGGAGCAGCTGCTGAGCCAAGGCAGGCAGCATGGAGAAGCTGCCAGGGTTGCAGACTGGATGCACGGCCACAGCTTTGAGGCCTCTCAGGACCCGGGAAACAGCCCCAGAGCAATGGGGTGGAAACGCGGAGCTGAGAAACCACCACCAGCTCTGGGGACAGGTGGAGCTAGGCAGAGCCTGGCTTGGTTATTTCCGAGGTGTGACTTCACCTCCTTATCTCTCAGTCGGTCATCGGTAAAAGGGGGGTTGCACCAGGACCTGCCGCATCTCCTGGGTTTCTGTGAGGAGGAAATGGACAGTGCACGCTAGTGCCTGACACGACCCTGGGCAGCAGATGGTGCTCGACACACGTGCAAATGACAGAGACCCAAGGCCTGTGTGGTTGTCCCTGGGGCAGGCAGCCTTCGGCCTCCTTGACCCATCATCGACCAAGAGGGCTGATGGGTCTGGACTTTCCAAGACTGGTGATGGGCCAGGCTCCACCAGAACCCCAGAGTGGAGGGAGGCAGGAGGCCCCCAGGGCCCCTCCACCAGCACTCCTCACTTCTGGCCCAGGGCGCATTCCCACAGCTCAATAAGATACTGACAATGTCGTGGGTACCCTCCCTGTTCTTCTCAAGCATGGGAAACCTCTCCCAAGGCTCCTGTGCTGGGGGGTGTGGAGTGGCAGATCCACCATCCTTAAAGGACAGTTTCCCTGAAGGTGCTTGGGGAGATCCAGAAGGTGAGGCCATGATGCTCAGCCAGCTCTAACGGCAAAGGGGATGCAGCTGGAGGCCGGGGGAGTGGCGAGGGACTGGCTGCCAGCAGATTAGGGCACCTCTACATCACCTATTTGCATACGGTAAAAATATCTCTGGGAGCGCAATCATGGGCCACTGAGGGGGTGATTAGCGGTATCTGCAGAGTGATAGGAGGGGAGGGCGGCAGGGGAATCAGTCTGGGGCCCCGGGGAGGAAAGCGAGGGTGCTGGCCTGTCTGCAGTGAAGAGCTCCAGAGACCAGCAGAGGGGCCCCTTCAACCACGGGGCCAGCTCAGGGGCTGCCAGGAGGGTCCCAAGGGCACTATGGACCTTCCACACAGAGAAGCAGTATTGAGTTCCAGGAAAGTGAAGAGCTTCCATCTCGCTGTTAGCCAAGCTTCAACCCTCAGCCATCTGGGGTAAAGAGCCAGAGGCTGAGGATGGGGGCACCCCTTGGGCAGTGATTGGGGGAGCTGGGGGGCAGTAGGCAGAAACACAGCCTTGGTGCAGACCAGCCAAACCTCTGGATAACAAGGCGAAGCTGACAGAGCACACCTGACCAGTGACAGCGTGCTCAGGGTGGCTGAATGCCAAGTGTCCATAAATCTGCCCAGGTGGCAGCAATATCACCCATAGGACTGGGAGCTTCCTCCTTTTCCCCAGGGTCCAGGAAGAAGTTTCCCGGCACCTTCCTGCCACACTAAGTGGGACAAGTTCGGGAGAACACAGGAGGGAAGAGACAGCAGGGGCGGGGATGTGAGGGCGGGGCCGGAGGTGCTGCTGCCTCCAGGTGGGCAGTGTGGGGAGCTTGCTGAACTGCTTTGCTGCCACTGGGCAAAAGGCACAGATGAGTCCCCAGGTCATGACTCCCAGTCCCAGTGTTCAAGCCCTTGCTGCTCTCCTGGTAACTGTAAAAACTGTCCCTAATACAAGGAACCTCTTCCTGCCACCTAGAGTCACAGGTGGGGTGAGCCACGTGGGTGAAGCTTTGCTTCTCAGGTGAGGAAACTGAGGCTCGGAAAGTCTGTAAGTGGCAGAGTAGGGTGGGATATGAAGCAGGACTTGTTTCTTCTGCCACTAAGCCCACTGTCCAATGGGAGGGAAGGAGGGCTCTGGGGCCATGAGGGCCCCTCCCCTCTGCAGCTTGGGGTGTGGGCTGCTATGGGGGGCACTGGCCACTGTGGTTCTCTCAGCCATTTCTTTTCTTTTTTTGAGACGGAGTCTCGCTCTGTCACCCAGGATGGTGTGATCTCAGTTTATTGCAACTTCTGCCTCCTGAGTTCAAGTGATTCTTCTGCCTCAGCCTCCTGAGTAGCTGGGACTGCAGGCGTGCGTCACCACACCCAGCTAATTTTTCTATTTTTGGTAGAGACAGGGTTTCACTATGGTGGCCAGGCTGGTCTCGAGTACCTGACCTCAGGTGATCCGCCCACCTTGGCCTCCCAAATTGCTGGGATTACAGGCTGAGCCACCACACCTAGCCAATTTCTTTCTTGACTTCCAGACCCCATCCCATTAGTATTTATTGACACTTCAGGTGAGTGGCAAGGAGATATGGGGTCACCAGGAGTCAGAAGGGGGGTTCCTGGACCCTGGTGCACAGGAGAGGCCATAACCGCAGCACCTGAGTCTGGCATGGGCCAGCCACCCATTCCAGCGTCCAGTGAATGCCCACTGTCACTCCTGAAAGGTAGATTTATGACCATTCCCATGATACAGACAGCAAGGTTCAGAGACAGTGAGTGGCTCACCCAGGGTCACAGAGCTGACCTGGGCTGGAACTGGGGCTATCGGACCAGGCTGCTTCTGAGGTATCACCAGCTCCTCTTGGCCTCAGGCTGGGGACACTGGGCCTTTCTCAGGAGCAGTGCCCAGCACAGCACGGGGAAGGGTGCCTAATCCTCCCCACACCCAACATCTCCGGCCGGGTCTGGGCGCTGGGCCATCTCAGTCCACCCTCCCCCACAGGCTGCCGAGAGGGTTGGTGTAAGAAGCTGCTAGATCAATACTGTGCAGTGAGCAGCCGCCACAGTGGGGGAGTGGGGGTGGGGTGGGGGAGGGGGCGAGCGTCTGCTGCCGCTGCCCCAGCCCGCCCTTCCAGCTCCTCCAGCACTCAAATCTGTAGAGCTGGCCGGCAGACCCTCCCCCAGGGCCCTTATCAGACCCCAGGAGATAAGGACACTTTCTACTGGGCTCTGCTTTGCCTCTGTCACCCAGGTTCTGTCTGCAATCTGAGCAGACCGAGGCAGAGTTGCCCAGCCAGGCACAAAAGAAGCCTTGTCAAGGCTGCCAGCAATGGATCCGGCCCCCAGACCTTTTGTGGCCTTGTGAGGTCCTCACCATGCCCATCTCCCCTACCCTGCAGTCTTGGTATTGAGGGCTCTAGGGAGCAGGCCAAGGCTGTGCCCAGCTCTGTACTCCCAGCCTCTAGGCACAGAGCCTATGCTGAATGGGACGAGTCCTAGGACAGCCAGGGAGCTTGCAGAAGGCGGGGTGCGCACTCCAGGCCCACAGGGCCCACCTAGATCAGCAGACCTGAGCCAAGAGTCCACTCACCAGCTGGGTGGCCGCAGTACCATAAAGCCCAGCCACCCACAAGGCCTCCACGGACTACAGCTGGCCAAAAACTCATCCAGCCTGCATCCTGCAGACAGGGGGCGCTCACTGCCACCCAAGGCAGCCCATTCTCTCTCCAGACAGCAACAACTGTTAGCCCTTCCTCAGGCTGAGTGGAAGTCAGCCCCTGAGGGCCGCCCCTTGGTCCCGACTGCTAGTCCACATAACAGGCCCCCGGGCAACAGAAGATGGCTAGGGTAACTTTTCTAAGCCTTAGTTTCCTCCTCTGCAAAATAGGGCCAAGATCATCACTCGGATCCACCAAGCAGGGTTAAGAGCACCCCCAAGGCCAGTAAAGGAAGGTGGCATGGGCAGGGCGTGGTAGCTCACGCCTGTAATCCCGGCACTTCGGGAGGCTGAGGTGGGCAGATAACGAGGTCAGGAGATTGAGACAATCCTGGTTAACACAGTGAAACCCGTCTCTACTAAAAATACAAAAAATTAGCCAGGCGTAGTAGCACGTGCCTGTAATCCCAGCTACTCAGGTGGCTGAGGCAGGAGAATCGCCTGAACCAGGGAGGTGGAGGCTGCAGTGAGCCGAGATTGCTCCATTGCACTCCAGCCTGGGCCACAAGAGCGAGACTCTGTCTCAAAAAAAAAAAAAAAAAAAAAGGCGGCGTTGAGCCAGGTCCTCCTTGGTGGATTGCCCACTACCTTTAGAGGCAGTATGGTCCACATTTCAGCGCTTCTAGGACACACATGCTTAGTTTGGGCTTAAATCTTCTCCCTCCCATGGGTCTTAAAGCGAGTTGCAGGTGGGGGCTGGGACTCTGGGTGGTGGGGAAGTCCAGCAGGAGAAGCAGGAAGGAGGAAGACGTCTTGAGGTCTGACCACTTCTTTACCCAGCAGCCTTCCAGCCTGCCCCACACTCCTTAACTTGGAGGAAAAAACAACCGGGTTCCCTGGCCAGTGGGCGGGGTGAACAGGCCTCTGTTAGCCAGGAGTTTCAGGCCTGGCTGGGGCCCAGCCTTGGGTCCTCACCTGGAAACCTCCCTGCAGGTGCTGACTCCTAGATGGGGATGTCCACAGGGTAGAGCTTGGTTGGCTGGACAGATGGGGGCAAGGCTGGGTGGGCCTGGGGGCAAAGCTGTGTTTGGCTCACACAGCTCAGGCAGCTCTGGCTCCACCTCAGAAACCTCCTTCCCACCTGGATCGGGCCCAGCAGAATTCTGCATGGTGGAACTTCCACAGGATGGCACCCTAGGCTCTGACCTGTAGCCTTTAACCCTGCATGGGGGTTGGGAGCTTGGGCTCCAGGCCAGACTGAGCTGGGTTCAAATCCAAGCTCTGCCACTCCCTGGCTATGGAATGTGGGGGTCATTTTTCTCGACTCACTATATTAGTTTTCACTATATTAGTTTTTGTACAATAGGGTAATGACAGCATATACACTTGAAGAGTTAATACAAGGATTAAATGTGAAAATGCTTACAAAACATCCCTAGGCTGCGTCCAGGACAGACACAAATATGTTGAACGTGCTCAAAAATAACACCTGCTGTGCCGGGCGCTGTGCATAGCGTTTAGTGTTTTGCACATAAATGCAATGAATCTCCCCAGTAACTCCATCAAACAGATATACGATTGCTGTTCCCTTTTGATAGGAATCCTAAAGTTCATACAGGTTCAGTGACTTGCCCAACAGTAAATGCCATTCACTTCTGTCACTGTGTTTTGCACTATTTTGCCAGGGAGGCTCTGGACACAGGGTGTAGGCCACCGTGTTGTGCACTGTTTTGCACTATGTATCAGGTGCCATGCTCATAAATGCTGAACGTGGAGTTAAGACTCTCACCCCTACAGGGTGACAGTCACTCCTAGGGGAAGGACAAGGCAGTGCCAGTGCCAGTGCCCTGGAGAGGTGATCTAGACCTCGGCCTGCATCACCACCAGCCAGTGGCAGCAGGATGGGGGGCATCTCCAAGGGCTGGCTAATGGCTGGAGCCAGGGGCTCATCCACCTGTCCCATCACTGGAGGCTGAGTTGGGTCTCTTCCCACTTTTTCTTCTATTGCCATGAGGGCCATGGGATTAGGGAAGAGGCATCCCTCTTTGCCTGTGGGATCCAGGTCCAGCTCCATGGCCTCTGGTCTCAGGAATCCCTAGAACCTGTGTCCCACTGTGAAGCAGCCCTATCTGAGCCGTCACTCAGGGCTGTCCAGCCAGATGGTGCCTACTGTGTCTCAGGTCTGGAGTGTTCAGCCGCCTTCAGGGTCCCGGTCCTCACACTCAATGGTGGGCTTCTCCCAGGACCCTCTTTGTAAAGGAGAAAGATACGAGCAGGGTCCGCAACCCCTCCCTGTCTTTACTGACTCAGAAAACACATCTCCAGGACCAAAGCACTGCTCCTGCTGGAGTGTCCAAGTGAGGGAATCACCTAAGCCTTGGGATGATATGGAGGATATCCATTCTGATCTGATCTGGAAAGTAGTGGTGCTCACAGCGACCACCACAGCTAGCCTGAGGCAGAGGTCAAACTCCCAGCGGGGCAGAGGTGATGATGGCAGGGAACATCTGGACCAAACAACAAAAGGGCCACAGAGGGACAGCCAGAACAAACCGCCTGGCAGGGAGGGGCTTTTCCATGCCTGCAGTGTGGCCATCCTGAGTGGGCATAAGAGACAGCAGTGGGCACTGGGCTTTTGGGGAAAGTCTTCTTTTGGGGGTGGGGATAGCGTGTTATTTCCATGTTGCTCCTCTCCACATTCATGGATATCTTTTAAGTATCGACATCCTGTGGGGTTGGGCAAAGGAGGTTATTTGTGTTCAGAGGTTACGATGGGAAGGTCAGGCCAATACGCTGCTCAGACAAGGAGCTTACACTGGGCTGTTCTCTGCAAGGAGACAGATGACTGGCTGGACCTAGGGGCAGTCCCAACTCGGAAACATGGCAAGGGCTGGGTGTGAAGGGCATGGCCCAATGAGATCTAGGTCCTTGGCTGTGCCAATCAGACCAGTTCTCGCTGGGTCTTGACACAGAGCATGGAGAGGAGTGATTTGCTACTAGCAAGAAAACAGAGTAAAAAGCAGAGACAAGAGGGGAGGGGGAGAAGATTCAGCTTCTGTAGATTCCCAATGACAAGGCCCCGCTATTAACCCCCTTTTCTTAGCTGGTGGACAAAGACAGCATCTGTAGTTTTGCTCTGTTAAAAGAAAGAGGAGACCAGTGGGGCCCGCCGGAGCCAGCATGGAAGTACTAGTAGAGACTGAAACGCAGGAAGCCCGAGACTGTGGCTCACCTGAAGGTGGAAATGAGAATTCATGCCGACCCCCCCAATCCCCCACCCCCCTGCCGCCTCATCTGCTCTGTGGCTGGGTAGGGGCTAGGAAGATACTTGTGGGCCTGTTCAGGAAGGGTGGGTGGATCTGTTTTGGTGGTGGTGGCACCACACCTGTGAACTCTGGCAGCCTGAGTCACCTCCACAGAGCAGGCTGAGGGCCTGAATTGTGCCTGGGAGGAGGGGGTAGGGGGAGACAGGTGAGATAAGAGCTCCCCTGGTGAACCTGGAGACTCTCAGCCCTGCAGGGCAGGAACAACAGTGGGCACCTCAGCCAGGTGGGGATCTGGCCCGGAATGACTACAGACTGGGACCGGACATCTAAGGGAGAATGTGGGATAGGGCAGGGCAGCTCAGTGGTGGGCTAGGGCCTGGCAGGTTGCAGGTGTTTCTCAGTTCCTAGCACATGCCAGGTTCCTTGATGTCTCAGCCTTGCGAAACTCCCGTGGCTTCCACCCTGGGAGGGGAGAGAGGAAGTGGAGAGGGGCTGGCCTTGGCTCAACTGCCAAGCTGCTCCGAGAAGGTCCCAGCCGTGACCCAGCTGGAGGCCTGAAGCTGTTCGGATGCTGGGGTGAGAATGAGAGAGCCAGCCCTTCTCCGAGGAAGGGAGGCTCGACACAGGGTGTAGGCCAGGCCCAGGAGTCTGAGGCCACAGCCTCCTGGCAGATGGGCTGGCTGCTGAGGCCATTTGACTCTTTGGGCCCACATGTGGCCAGACCTGATGGGACTCCAGAAACAGCCTGTACCCAAAGCCAACTGTAGGAGCTGGGATACTCCACCTGTCTCTAGCCCTCTATCTGCATGGCTGCCAACATTCAGGGCTTCCTAAACCTTCCGGGGTCTCTTCCAGCCACTGCCCAGGTCCAACCAAAGTGTCTCCCCAGGAGTAGGGCTCCAGGACAGTCACAATCTCCAGATCAGGAGCACGGTCTGTGATAATGCAACCACAGCTTCTTCCCTGGCAGCACTGAGCTGTGGGCACTCCCTGAACTGGGGGGTTGGGGTAGGGGCGAGATGGAACTGGAAAAGTAGAACAGAGAGAGAGTGAAGCCCCCTCCGATTACAGGTCCCTGCACCCCAGAGCTCCTGGCCAGCTAGGGTGCCATTAGCAATACACAGTCATCAAATTCCATCATTGCTTCCTATGTACAGACACCATCCCTAAGTAAATTAGAAACTCAAGGGTGGGATTATGACTTGAAATTCTTTGGCACTCCAGCCCAGAGTGGCAGGTGGGCCCAAACGGCACTCTCCGCCCAGTACTTGGGTCACTGGCTGAGAGGTAATCCTCACCAACAGGAGCCCCCTAAAACTCCTGCCTGCCTGTGTGAATGGGGTGGGGGAGGGTGGCCAGACTGGGTTGGGGCGGGGCTCCTATCCTGCCTCCTGCCAGGGCCTGGCTCCTTGCAGCTCTCCCTGGCCTGGCCAGGGAGGGAGGACAGAGCAGGTGGGGAACTGGCTGGGAGGTGTAACTCGAGCCCAGGAGGAATTCCCTGCCCTTCCTCTATGCTTTTATTAAAGTAGGGAGGGGAAGGGCAAGCTTCCATCGGAAAAATCTCCCAGGCAGCCCGGGGAGATGGGAAAGCCGCCGTGGGCCAGGGAGGGAGCACCAGCCCAGCTGCAAATAGAAACGGCGCTCCGGCCCGCAGCCCGGGCAGCCCAAGGGCACCAAGGCCTGAGCACCGTGCAGAAGCAGCTCCGGGTGGTTCTTTCTCCCTACTCCCGGCCCAATCCTCTCCCCGCCTATCTGGGGCAGGGAGCAGGTCTTAGAAGTCGGGGAAGAGCGGACCCTGCTCTTGCTCTGGGGCAACAGAGCTGGCGCCTTCAGTGTCCTCGCTCGGGAGACACCATGGAGCTGGGGCGCTGGCTGGACCCGGCTCTACGCCGGGATGCTGCGCCTGGTCATCCGCGGGAGCCATCCACAGCGGGGCCCCAGGAGGGACGCCAAGAGGGCTCCTAGCGAAAAGAGGCGCGGGGTCCACCCTCTCCCACCCGAGGCTTCGACGTAGGGGGGCTGTTGGAAGGAAGCGCTGTGGGAGGCAGGGTTCGTCCTTAGGACCCCGCCCGGGCGTGGCCAGGCTTCCTCGCAAGAGCGCAAGAAAGTAGCCAAAGCGCCCCCGCAACCCGAGTCCGCTGCCTCAGCTGTTTGCATCCATCCCCCCCGCATCCCGACCCGCCGTGTGCGCCTCGGTATCACCCAGACGAGAGGCTACCTGGGCAGGAGCGCTGTTGCCCAGCTGCCCAGCTCCTGCTCCGCCTGTGGCTGTCCCCGAGAGCAGCCCCCTCCCCACTCGCAAAGAGCGCCACTGCGCGCCAGCCGGGCTCTCGAGGAATCGGCTGCCCTGGAGGGAAGGAAGGAGGGGAGGCAAGGGCTGGGGGCGGCGGAAGCGGCTCCCGGGACACAGGCTGAATGTGGGGGGGCCGGGGTGGGGGCTCAGTGCCCAGAACAGGGCTGTACTCGGAGTAGCGGGGAGGCGCGAGCCCTGCGCCCTCCAGGGTTTGGGAAGAGGTGCGCTGCAGAGGGAGAGCTGGGGAGGAGCAGCCTGCCAAGTCCCCTTTCTTCCCCGCCACGGCCCAGAACAGGGGGCGCGTCTCCGCTCCCTCCACCTCCACGTCCCAGGCTGCGGGCGTGGCGCCTCTCTCTCTAAGCCCCTAGCCCGCAGCCAAAGAGCAGGGCGGGGGTCTTACCTCGGCATGGACCTCTGCGTCTTCGGCCGCTAGGCCAAGGCCCAGGCAGCCCAGAAGCACCAGGAGCAGCGGCAGCAGTCGCGGCCGCGCCGCCTCCTCCCAGTCGCCGAGGAGGCTGCCAGTCCAGCCCGGCCGTCCGGGCGCGCTCCGGTTGCTGCCCATGCTCTCGGCGCCCAGCCCGGCCCGGAACACTGCACGCCGGGTCCTCGCACGCGCCTTGGAAACTTGCGACGCTCCCTGGCTCCTGGCCCGGCGGGCGCGCCGCGCACCTCAGGTTCCCGGTCCCCGCTGGAGCCGCCTAGGTCGCCTCGGCAAATTCCCAAGCCCGAGGAGAAGCGGGCAGGGCAGGTCCGGGAGCTCGGAATCAGCGGGCGGGAAAGGGGGCCGGCCGGAGCTACCCCCCGCGGGGTCCCGCAGCCTTGGCGCCCAGAGCCCGGGGCCCGGCTCCCGAGAGCGAGCGCAACTCCGGAGCCTTTGTCTGGCTCAGCGCTCCGGCCGCCCGGTCCCGCGGCGCCCCCTGCGCGCCCAGCTCCCTCTGTCCATGCCCGGGGCCGGGCGCTGCCCGGAGCGCGTGCCTCCTGCCCGGGGATTCTGCTCGCCGCCGCGCCCGACCGGGCCCGGGTCCCCACGCAGTCCCGGGAGGAGGCGCAGGGAGCCCACCCGAGAGAGCAAGCGAACCAGCCAGCCAGCCAAGGAGCGGGCGCCCGACGTCCCCGGCGAGTTCAGCGCGGCTCCGGGCGCTCCCAGCCCTCCTCCCCGCGCGCCGCGGCCGCCGCGCTCTTAAAGGGCCAGCGTGCTCCCAGTGCGCGGACCCGGGCGGGGACCGGGGGCGGTGCCCCAGCCAGCGACTTCTCACGAGCAGGTGCGGGCGGCCGAGGCCCGGCAGGTGGGCGGCCCGTTTACTCTTCCCAGAGGGCGGGAAACGTCTCCAGCCCACCCCGCGTCACTCTCAACCCAGCGTCTGGGGGACAGGGGTGACCCCTAACGCGACCCCCCGCGGAGGGAGGAAGCAGGGAAGGCGTGGTCTCCCTGCCTGGGTGGAATGAAGACGACTCCTTAGGGATCCTACCTGGTGGGTGGGGGGGATACTGAGGCTGAGGGGGACGGGAAGGAGGTCCTAGGGGAGGGACCAAAGAGTCGTTTTATATATTTATATGGAAATTTGTCAGCCTGAAGTCTCTTTTCAAAAGCCACAGGGTGTCTCTGGCCATTGAGTAACTTTCCTCATTATCAAAGTGAGGGTTTTGTGCGCGTCAAGGGCGCGTTGCGGCGGACAAGTGGCAGGTTTAGGAGGGACACGGTTCAAGTTCCGAGTCCGCCCATTAGCTGCAGCTTGCACGTGGGCAAATTAATCTCTCCGAGTCTCCATGTTCTTATCGGGAACGTGGGGCAAAGAGTTGGGGTGAGTGCGAGGTAAGGCTTCCGGTTCTTGGCCTGGCGCAATAGGTGCCCAAGCACTTTGGCCACTGGCTAGTGCGAGTGAAGTGCGACAGTGCGGCCCGACGCGGCGCGGGGCGGGTGGACACACCTCCCCGCGAAACTTAATGAGCTGGCGTTCATTCTATTCCGGAAGCAGCTTGAGGTCGGGGCGGGGTGGATGCAGAAGGCCAGAGCTGGGAGGCCCGGGTCGAAGGTCCACCGAGACCCGGGGGCCAGGCCAAGGGCAACCCTGGAGACTGACCGACGTGGTCAGTGGGTGAGGGCGGCAGGCAGGAGGGCGGAGACCGTATTCCTTATCTTCAGACCCGGAAATGGAAGCTGTCCTCACCTGAGGGCGGTTTTCTCTAGAGCAGGCCCGCGGGGCACCCCAGCCGGCCTCGCCTCCCGGAAACTGGATATCAGAAGACCTGGCAGGGCGCCTTAGAGAGCGCCTGGGGTGTCCTTGGGTAAAGGAAGTCGGAATTTAGAGAAAGGAACCGGGCAATTTCATCATTTCCACGGACTCACTTCTCTGTAGGATCCCTCATCTGGGAAGTGGGTTTCTAAATTCTCCACTTTGAAATTTGCTTTTGGGAAATGTGCAGTTGTCTTCAGACACAGACAACAGGGCTGTCCTTGTTTAACCGACCGCGTTGCACTCTTTCAAGATATTTAGTCCCGATTAGCCAATTTAAAAAAGTTTGGGGCTAGGAAAAGTGGCTCAAGCTTGTAATCCCAGCACTTTGGGAGGCCGAAGCGGCAGAATTGCTTTAGCCCAGGAGTTCAAGACCAACCTGGGCAACATGGCAAGACCCCATCTCTACAAAGAATGTAAAAATTAACCAGGCGTGTGTACATCTGTAGGCCCAACTACTTGGGAGGCTGAGGTGGGAGGATCACTTGAGCCCAGGAGGTTGAGGCTGCAGTGAGCTATGATCATGCTGCTGCCCTTCAGCCCAGCTGACTCAGAGCGAGACCCTGTCTCAAAAAAAAAAAAAAAAAAAAAAAATTGGGGCTTAAGGGACTATTAGTGAGAGGAGCCTAGGAATGAATGGAGCAACATTCTTAAAGGCCTGGGTCAGTCAAGTCTGGTGATTTTCTCTCTGTTGGAGGTTCCTCTCTTGGGGTCCAATCCTGCCTTAAGGAAATGACATCCCCTATGACCATATCTTGAAGCTCCCAATTATTGGGTCTGGCTCCTATAGATACTTTGGGAATCCAAGGTGGATTTGCACCTACATCCAACCCAAGAGAGCTGGGTTTCTACTGGGTCTGGCCAGCACCCAAAGCCCAAAAGGACTAGTCAGTGGGACTGAGATGTGTGAACTCCAGCCCTTCCATCAAGAACTTTAAACCTTATCCATATTTTGCCAATATCGTTTCATCTATGCCCTGACACCCCTGCCCACCACCACACACCTTTTTTTCTTAGTCTTTTGAATGAAAGCCCAGACATGGTGTTTCACAGCAGTTTCATTTAGAGGTCCCGATGTGGTGTGAGGGGTTGTAAAAAGCTCTGGATCAGAAGCCAGGTCCCTGGGTTTTTGCCTCAGCTGTAATTTACTGGGCAATCGGAGCAAGTTATTCCCCTCTTTGGGTTTGTTTCCTCATTTGCGAAAGGAGAGTTCTGAGGTCGTAGGGGAGGTCTCCTGTTCGATGAAGGAAAGTAGCTGTGGGCTGGAACTGGGCCCAGGACACCCCCTCCTCCAGCTCTCCCCTCCAGGGGCCCCTCAGGCGATGCACCCACCCAACACACCATCAAAGGTGAAGCAGGCCTTGGGACTCTTGGTGCCAAGACAAGGAATAAACAAACAAGCCAAGGTAATTTCCCTCTCCCTTAGAAACAAAGCTGGGGTGGTCTGGAGAGGCGCTGGAGAGTGCCAGGTGGAAATCAGCCAAACAGGCGTGAGATGATTTCCCTGCCCTGTGGGGAACATCTGAGGACACCGAGGCCAGATGTGTTGATTTTGTACTCTCCCTGGTGTGATAAAATCCTCATCAAGAGCATTTCTTTGGGCCAGCCTGCCTGGCAGGGACTGCAGCCTGCTCTGGTCTTCCCTGTGTCTCCAGAGTTGTCTACGAGGTTTCTCCTCTTATGGAGAATCTCCTCTTATGGAAGAGCCCCGGCTGCTTCTGCACTGTCAGCGGGAGCGCTTGCTCAGCGGGCTCACTCTGCTCCAGAGGCACACTCAGTGTCTGGGTGCCCGCCAAGCTCCTGCCGCCAGCCTCCTCCTCAGGCCCAGCCTGCCCACCCCTCCCCCTCAGCGAGGCTCCTGCTTCCTTCCTTCGTTGCCACCTTCCATTCTCCATTGAGGAGCCGGTTATTGATCTTGGCCCATTTCTCAAAGTTGCTGCACTCAAATTCCATCCTCAGCACAGACGGACTCCCCAGCCACATCCTCCCCCGGGGGAATGGCCCCGTCCCTCTTCCTGGGCTTGTTGATGGAGGTCTTACCTCACACCTGCCCCCCTCCCAATAAGAGCCAGTACCCAAGTTTGGGGAAGTGCCATGTTGAGGATGCGGATTCTTCTCTGTGCTCCCTGCCTGTTCAGCCCTGCTGTGAGCACCCAGAGGGCAGACCTAGTCTGGTTCACCAAGTGCCCAGTTCAGGGCCTGGCACAGGGCAGGTGTCAGTTAAGTACAGGCTGCACAGCCAGAGTTGCCGTGTTGCCTGCAAGCCAGAAAGGATGCCCTGCATCTTCCTCCTGTCCAGAAGAACCAACCCAATGATGAGTTGGAGTCAGCAGATCAATGCAGTGGGGAGCAGGAACAAGGCCCAGAATGTGCCTGGGTCTTTCAGTGCAGCGGCTGGGAGGCTGCCCCTTTCACGAAAGGCGGGGCAGTGGGGGCCACCATGGGAGCCTGGGCAACAGGCCCCTCTCCCCACACCTTTCCCTCAAGCCCTGTGTCCCCACTCAGATGCCAAGCCTGACCATGAGGTGGTATGCTGGGCTGGATCAAGGCTGCCCCAGCACAGGACCTGAGGTTAGGGCTGAGTACGGCCCTTCCTTGTGATTTCTCATACAAGCAAGTCACTTAACCTGTTCTTTTAACAGCGGACTAGCCATCCCCACCCTGTTTACCTTTCAGGGGGGATACTGGGAGGAAGACACGAGAAGGTTCCGGGAAGCGCTCAGTGTCACAGCAGTATAAGGTGTCATTGTCTGCCTATGTGGGTGAGGGATGAGGGTGGTGACCCCTGCCACATGCCTAGCTCCAGGCTAGGTGTGCTATGTGAGAACTCTGTGTGTAGACCTTGCAGGCCGGGTGACTCCTCCCTACCCTTATTTTACCAAAGCATCATTAATGCCTCTCAAGGCCACCTTGGAAGTCACAGCAGAGACTTCCAAGAGTCCCCCCAAACTGAGAGACACAGCTGGACAGGGTAGGGGAAGGTGAAAGTCATCTTTTCACTGGGTTAAATACAAGTAGTCCAAAAAAGATCCAAAATAAAAAATGCAATTTTTTATTTGTTGAACATAATTTAAAACTGTAACATAAAAAGATTTCATTCTATCCATCACTAGAAATCCAGAAGACACCTGAAAAGGACTGACTGTTTCCTTGCCACGCAGAAGGTTTGATGAAAAAGTTAAAATCCCATGCATCCCTGGCCCTTCCTCCATGTTGCCCCTCAGAATGCTGCAGCTGCAGCAGGCAGGAGGCAGCAGCAGAACCCGGGCTGTGAAAGGCCCCTCTGCCTCTCTGGGAAAGCTGCTGGGGAAGCCAGAGGTCACAGTGCATTGGAGGCCTGGCTTTCAGCCACTGGCCAGGCCAAAATGAAACATCTGTTCAAGTCTCCCCAGGCACCTTGCTAGGGTGAGCGGGAGAAAGAAGTGGAGAAAACTGAGGCTGGGTCACAAGTTCTCATCCTGGACCTTGGCCTTGAAGTAGCCCCTGCTGGCACAGGAGCAGGGTGAGAGTAAAAGTAAATAAATAAAAGCGACATGCTTCAAGGAGAGAGGGTGACAGACCCACTGAAGCACCCCGTGTCCTGGCTTGGCCAGGGATAAGCCAGGGCGTGATGATTTAAAACACTCTGATCTGAGGCCAATGGCATCAAAATACAAATTGCTGAAGTGGGAGAGGGAGTGAAGGGCTGTTTGTTAGGGGGACTACAGTGGAGATTCTGGCGAGTGTGGGTGGGCTCACCACTGACCCCAGTATTTTCTTTGCTTAACAACCAGAGTAAGAATTAGGATGCCCAGGCTGCCCTCTACTGGCAGTTTCTGGGAAGGTCCACAACACAGCCGCACCCAACCTGCAACCCACAACAGCCAAGAGGAGAGAAAGAAAGAGAGAGGAGAGGAAGAGAGAGGGAGGGGAAGAGAAAGAGGGGGAGAGAGAGAGAGAGAGAGAGCGAGAGCGAGCACTCAGGGAGGATGAGGAGTAGCTACACTTTCTGCCAGGCTGAAGGCATGGCTGGGACCTCCTACTGGGAGGCTAGAAGCATCTCCATTGATTTTAGCAGGTTCCTCCATCTCAGCCTGGTCTGCAGAGGGCCCTGGAGGAGGAAGACCTCTGGTGCTCACTTCAAAGGCATCGAGAAGAACTTGTTCCCAGACTTGCAGCGGACTTGCTCGACGTGCACGCGCAGCAGCACCTCAGCATCTTCAAACCCATCCACGATTGCCTTAAAACAGCAGCCAGGGGAGGACAGTCACATTAAGGGGCATCTGGGACCCAGAGGGCACTGCAAACAAAGCCAGCTCACCCAACTTCAGAGGCTGGGCGAGGCTGAGGCTGCAGGCTCCAGGCTCTGCATTTATTGATCTTGTCTGATCACTTCTGTAACATCTGAGGTTGGTCCCATCATCCCAACTTTACAGATGAGGACACAGATGCTCAGAGCCCTGGATTACAGAAACCAATAAAACCAGGCCTGGGACCCAGGTCTGCCGGAGCCCAAACTAGAGCTCTTTGCCACCTCCAGCAACATCAGGCCAACAGCAAGGCGGCTCCTTAATGAGGGAGCACAGCTGTGTCCAGCCTGCACATGTTTGGTTTGGCTTGCAAAATGTTTTTTAAATATCCAAATTAGTTGCTGACATTTGAAAACTGACAAGATTACATGTAAAAACCTAGGTTTCTGGCTTCTCTTATGAAGCAGAAGTGTTGGCAACTCTAGGCCAACCTTCCTGCATGGCCACACTCCCTACTGTCTCCCCAGCTGGGGCTGGAGTATCAGCCACCACTTACCACTTCACGTAACCTGCTGGTTCTCCTCCAAGAATGCACACGGGAAAGTGGAATCTTTCAGCTACTTATCAAAATCTGATAGACTCTGGGGGCTGGATGTTCCTTACACCTGGTACATTTCACCCATTTCCAGTGCCAGGCCCAAGCCTCTGACCCCTGGGCAAGTGGCTAGGACTTCAGGGGAAGCCTGCAGCCTCCTCGCAGATCAGGGTTCTAGGGCAGTGCTTCCCAAACTGTAATGTGCACACAAATCCCTAGAGATCTGTTAAAATGTAATTCTGATTTCTTAGGTCGGGGGTGGGGGGGGGTAAAGATCTGTATTGCTAATAAGCTTCAGGTGATGCTGAAGCTGCCAGTCCAGGGGCCACACCTTGAGTTGCAAGGGAAGGTGTTGGGGTCTCCTGCCATGTCATTTGTTTCCCAGGGATTCGGGTTTGGGTGCCTCATCCTCCTCCTCTCCAGCATCTGTCCCATCATTTCTGGAGTTCAGTGTGCTCTGTGCTCCCGCCCTGGAAATTCACCTGTAGTTCCTGCAGGCACTGCCCCTCCAGCTGGAGACGTGCATCACCCACACACCAGGCCAGGCTGAGGTGGAAAGAAGGGTCCTGGGGAGGGAAACGAGAGGCAGGCGGTCACCTGGACACCTTGGCAGGCCCTGCCATCACAGCAGGTCTGTGACAGAGCTGTCATGACGTCCCTGCTGGATCCCTGGCCTGCCCAGTGGGAGACAAGATCCTCAGTGTTGATCCCAAGCACCCTCCACAGACGGACAAAATAGCATAGGACTGGTCCTTGCTATGGACTGAATCATGTCCCCTCCCCCAAATTCATGTAGCCCTAACCCCCAATGTAATAGTATGTAAAGATGGGGCCTTTGAGGGGTAATTAGGGTTAGATGAGGTCATGAGGGAAGGACCCTCATGATTAGTGCCCTTTAATCACAGAGAGCTTGGGCACTGCTCTCTCCCTGCAGCCCCCGACCCCTGCCCCACCACGTGAGGACATGGCTAGAAGGCAGCCATCTATAAGCCAGGAAGAACCCTCACCAGAAACCGACCACACTTGGCCGGGTGCAGTGGCTCACGCCTGTAATCCTAGCACTTTGAGAGGCCAAGGCAGGCGGATCAGGAGTTTGAGACCAGCCTGGCCAACACGGTGAAGCCCCGTCTCTACTAAAAATACAAAAATTAGCTGGGGTGGTGTTGCACACATGTAGTCCCAGCTGCTCGGGTGATTGAGGCAGAATTGCTTGAACATGGCAGGCGGAGGTTGCAGGGAACTGAGAATGCGCCACTGCACTCCAGCATGGGTGACAGAGACTCTGTCTCCAAAAAAAGAAAGAAAGATATCAACCACACTGTCACCTTGATCTTGGACTTGTAGCTTCCAGAACTGTGCAAAAATAAATTTCTGTTATTTAGGCCACCCAGTCTATGGTATTTTGTTATGACAGCCTGAGCTAAGACAGTCCTATTCACAGAGGCTTTCCTTGAAGTATCATAGAGAGTCATTACATCTGTGACGTGAAAGAAAATCCACCCTTTATTCTGATCTAGGACATTCCAGTATACACCATACTTTTCAGATGACATGAACAAAATCCCCAAAGTCTCAAGTTTTGAAGCAACAATAATTGTCTCCATTCAAATTCATACTTATCTCCCTCAGCACGGTATAAAAACATACATCAAATAAAACGAATGGCCCTTCAAAGCCCTGATAGTCGACTTAGAGCCCAGGTGCCCTTGGAGGGCCTGGGCAAAGTGCAGGAAGGTGTGTGAAGCTACAACTCTTCTCTGAGGGTCAGTTTGACCAAAAATTATTAGGGACGTCTACTTAAAAAATGTGAAAACAACATGGGAACATAATGGAGCAGAAGGTACAAACCTCGGGCGTATTTATGATATAAAGCAAGATTTCTAAGAAATGTTGGACTTTGGGTGGGCTGCATCTGACTACACCTCAAAGCCCTCACTCCCGAGGTGTGCATCCTCCGAAGGCTGGCATTCAGAGCACTGACACGGGAGGTTCTGAAGGGTCTTCAGTTTGCCTCTTATGAGGGCCTCTTTAAAGACAGTTTTATTCTCATTAGAAATGGGTCAGTGGAGAAGCAGCAGCCTCATTCATTACCTGGTAGAAAGTAGTGAGGTCGAATTCCTCCATGACTCTGTCCACCTCTGAAACTAGGTCCAGGAACTGGGCGTGCCCTGAAGTGACCTCGAGCCCAATAAAGGTCCTGGGGAGAGGAAGACAACACAGGCATGAGATGCAGCCTCTGAGAACGCCAGCCATCTGCACAGCCGAGGAGAAGCCAGGCAGAAAGCCAACAGACCTGGGCCGTGGGTCTCACCCTGTCTCCCTGGTACACTCGCTTTCCTGCTCCATGAGCCAACTCTCTCAGTCCCCAGATTCTCTGTCTGTAAACCTTCCTTTCCCAGTTCTCACCCACACAGCTCTCCTCCCTCTCCTGGATGTAGTAACCCTTCCAGGAATGCCTTCACCCACCACTGCCAAGACACAAACCCAGAAGCTTCTGCATCTCCATTCTCCATTCTCCATCATCGTTCCAATTGCAAACGACTCCTGTCCTCAAGGAGGACTCTTCTCAAGGACTTTGCTTCCTGGCATCTGCCACGCCTCCCACAAGCACTCACACATGCTCTCTCTCGTCTTTAAAAACTCTCCCCTGAACCCATGGCTTCAGCCAGTCCCCATCCCATTCTCAGCAAAACTTCTCAAAAAGACAATTTGTCCACCATCACTATCTCTTTCTCACCTCCCATCTTCAACCCACTTTGCTGGAAGTGCTCTTGTCAAAGTTGCCAACAACCTCCATGTTACCAAATCCAAGGGACACTTTGCTGACTGCCTCGTACCTGCTCATCAGTATCTCACACAGTGGACTCTTCCCTCCTTGAAACCCTTTTCTCTCTTGGCTCCCAAGACACCACCTGCCATGCAGTCTTGGTTTAATCCTGCCTCCTGTCTCCCGGTTCAGTGTCTTCTGCCATCCTCTCTCCTCTCCAGCCTCCCCATGGTGAAGATCACTGGATCTCCTCCATTTGCAATCTCCAGGAGGCTGTTCTCACCCAGCCCCGCTTCCCACACTGGCCAACATTTCTATCTCCAGCTGGTCCCTCTCCTGAACACCCAGTTGTATATGTGACATTTCCACCTAGGGGTTCAATAGGCAGCAAAACCTAGCAGGTACAAACAAACAGGTACAAAGCAGAACTTTTGATTTTCATCCCACCAGTGTCTCCTATCACAGAAAATGGGGCCAGTTGTTCCAGCCTCAAACCCAGGAATCAATGTTCATCTTTCCCGTGCGTCACATAAATCCAACCCATTGGTAATTTGGTTGCTTCTGCCTCAGTGTATCTCCAGTGTGTCCACCTCTTGGTCTTCCACAGCCATCACCCTAATCTAGGCCACCAATGTCCCTCACCTGGACAATGACACTTGGCTCCTCTCTGGTTTCCCTGCATTCACTCTTGCTCCCTTCTATCTTGCCCCCAGACTCCATGGCCACAGACACACCATCTAGCCAGACTGACATCCCCAGATACACATCAGATCATGCCTCTCCTCTGTTCACATCCCTCCAATGGCTCCCATTATACTGAAAATTCAAACTCCTTACTTGACATTGCAGCCCCTGGATAGGCTAACCCTGCCCATCTCATCTCCTATCATTCTCCCACGTGCTCTCTGGGGTTGGCCTCACTGGCCCCCTCAAACACGCTGAAATCTTCCCTGCCTCGGAGTCACTTAGTTTGCTATGTCCTCTGCTTGAAGCTCTTGCAACAGCTCTTCCCAAGACTGGCTTCTCATTCTCAGGTCACCATCAAATGCCATCTCCCTGGCCACTTCCCTGGTACCCTCCTGGACTACCCACTCCTAACCATCATATCACACCACAGTTATTAACAAACACTCTCATTACTTATTAGCTGTTTCCCCTCCGAATATGAGATTGCAAAGAGCAGGGCCTGTGTCTACCTCTTCACTGATGAATCCTTAGCATACAGCAAATGCCTGGCACAAGTGGGTGCTTAACAAACTTGTGCAGCATGGAATAAGTGAACGAATAAATGAGGCCCCTTTCAGAAGTGCTCAGAAAAGGTGGCCCAGTGAGAGTGTCAGACAGGGAGGCTCGCTTTGCAGGCAGGATAATCATTTCTTCTTATGTTCATCTAACACTTCAATACTTTTAACTTTTCAAAGGCCTTGGGGCTCACTTGAGCCTTACAACTGCCCAACAATGGATGTTGGGAGGTGTGTGCCAGTGTGAAAACGAAAGACAGAGATGAAGACATGGACCAAACACCACAACTGGGATGGAGCTGGGCAGAAACAGGTTTTCTGAGTTTCACAGGTTTTCACTAAACCAAGATGCTTCTCTCAATCTCTGTGCAACACCCCCACATACTCCCCCAGTCATTATTTATTTATTTATTTATTTATTTATTTATTTTTGAGACAGAGTTTCGCTCTTGTCGCCCAGGATAGAGTGCAGTGGCATGATCTCGGCTCACTGCAACCTCCTCCTCTAGGGTTCAAGCGATTCTCCTGCCTCAGCCTCCCCAGTAGCTGGGATTGCAGGCGCCTGCCACCACATCCAGCTAATTTTTTGTATTTTTAGTAGAGATGGGGTTTTGCCATGTCGGGCAGGCTGGTCTTGAACTCCTGACCTCAGGTAATCTGCCCACCTTGGCCTCTCAAAGTGCTGGGATTACAAGCGTGAGCCACCGCACTTGGCCTTTTTATTTATTTTTTTGAGACAGGGTCTCACTCTGTTGCCCAGGCTGGAGTGCAGTGGTGCAATCGTGGCTCACTGAGGCCTTGACCTCCAGGGCTCAAGCGATCCTCCCATTTCAGCCTCCCAAGTAGCTGAAACTACAGGCACACACCACCACACTCAGCTAATTTTTGTATTTTTCATAGAGACAGGGTTTGGCCATGTTGCCCAGGCTGGTCTGGAACTCCTGAGCTCAAGCTATGCACCTGCTTCAGCCTCCCAAAGTGCTGGAATACAGGCATGTGCTACTGCACCTGGGATCTCCCAGTTATTTTTCTTAATGAAAGGTTCAGATTTGGGGATAGCTGCCTTTGTAGTCATTGAGTTGGTTAAAAGCAAACAAAAAACGGGACAAATAAGTCCAGAAACAAAGCACTCAATTTTTGCACCAAAGAATCTTCCTCTAATAGTGATTGGGGGTTGGGAAGACCCACCTGGTTTTCTCTTGATTGGTGTAAATCTTTACCTGGTTGGCAGTAAAGAAGAATCTGAAATGTAGAAGACCATATTTCAGGAAAAATCATAAGAGAAAAAGCAGAAAAAATAGCTTATGTTAAAAAAAAAACAAACAGCACTTTGAAAATATAGTTAACTCATTTTGCACTTAATATTATCACCCCATTATGCAGATAGTATACTGAATCCTAAAACATTAGATCTGGACAAGACGTTGAAATCACCCAGCCGGAGTAACATACAACATCATCCAGGTGCTAGTAAAAATTTTACTTTGTTAATAGCAGTTCATTTCGATAAACAATTTGAGACTATCTCAACTCTACTGATGGGAACTGAGAAAGCCATATTTATCAAGTAGGTGATAATGGACCACTTAACAGCTGATTCATTTCTTGCAGTTTTTTTAAAAAAATAGACAACTCCGATTTCATCTAAGCAATCACGAGAACATTTCTTCGTGTGTCAGGGCTGAGCTCAAGCCTTGGCACACATCTGTTTCTCGAATCCTCACACAACTCTGTGAGCAGGCCTACAATTATGCCCATTTTACAGACAAAGAAACGGAGGCATGGTGAAGCTGAATTTGGTGAGCCAGGATTTGCACAGTCAGTCTGCCTGTTTCCAGAGTCCTTGCTGTCACCTATGACCCTTTAGTGAGGGGAAGTAGGTCTCTGTTGGTGTGAAATCGAGACAGATGCCCCCACCCACCCACCCCTCATATCAATAACACAGAAAGAGTCAGGCTCAGCCAGGTAAATGCTTTGACTTGGACTGGTTCTGTCCTTTGTTCTCTGAGACACTAGCAATCTCACCATAGAAAGTCCCGTCACAGAAACAGATCATTTTACAGCCCCCAGGCCAAGGGGCTCACCCCTATCTGAGGGAACATAATATACCAGCATGCTAGGGAGAGTCTCACAATCTGCCCAAGGGCAAAAGTCAGTCAGCCAACTCTCTGCCTCTGGGGAAAATGTAAGGGATCACAGAACCACCAGGAGCTCAATGAAGCGCAGCTTTTAGGAAGAGTTCTCAAGGTGTCTCCCAAACATCCTGGAGTGGACATTGGATGTCTGTGCCCAACCAACACCCCTTCTCCTGGTAACCTCCTGTTGCAAGATGGCTCTCCATCCCTACTCCAGAGGCAGGCTGCCCAGGTCTGGCCAAGCAGAGCTTAGCATCTCCTCAGTCACAGCAACAGAATCAGGGGTGCACTGCCCACTCTTGGTCACCTTAGGCTCAACCAGATGATCGAAGTTGAAGAGACCACACCTGGCCAGGCTTCACTCGTGACACAGAGCAGTGACAGATCCTTTCCTCAGAGGGAACCAGCCCAGGGGTCCGGTCCAGGTGCTGTTTTCTAGTCTCCCAGTGAGCAAGGGAACCAGCCACATATACATCCCACAGGGATCAGAATTTCTTGCAATGGACTTTAGGCAGAATTTTCAGAAGTCCCAGCAAGGGACTCGTGCCCAGTTAAGGAACCACTGTATGCAGGGGAGCCTAGGCCGTGGAGTCCCTGCAGGGGCGCAGTTCACGCGTCTTCCCAGCGCAGGTGCAGTGTGCCAGTCATCAGCACTAGCTCTCCTCCATCCAGGGAAGCTGCTTCTGCAGGATAAGGGAAGCCCTCTGTGTGCAAGGGGGAAGGGCCTGTTAACTCTTTACTCCTAAAGAAAGCGCACAGGAGCCGGGTCAGACCAGGCAGTCATTTCTGTGACTTGTGCTGAAGCTAATCAGAGAGGGAGGCTGTCTTTCCAGGCTGGTACACCATCAGCCCGGAGATGTGATGGCTTCATCATTGTGACAAAGGAAGGGGACAGAGCTGAGATGGTGACAGTCAGGTGCCATGTGATATCTTGTTACCCCGGTCCATTCATGCATGAGCCAGTGCTACCTCTGAATCTTTCAGTTATACCAGCCTATAAATTTCTCTTTGGTTTAAGCCACTTTGGGTTGGGTTTCTGGTACCTGTGGTTAAGACAGTCCTGATAGTATACATATGGCTCAATCAATTTGATAATGACAATCCAAAGAGGGGGAGGGCTGGACTAGGTTGAGAGATAAGTTTGAGTCCTGATTCCCCGGCCAAGTGACTGGATTGGGACAAATCCTGTCCTCCTCTGGCCCCCAGAAGGGGTTCAACTAACTGAGCAGTTTCCCAGCTGGGCAGTGACATCCTATGGAATTCCCGGGCCTATGGCCCCCTGAACTGTGGGAGTAGGGCTTTGGCTAGAAGACTGTTTATTTCTGTTTTACATAGCCACACACCAGGCTTTTGTGCAACACCTCATTTGAAAAAAGGCTCTGCTGATAAAGGCATGGTCAGAAAACCACCAGCTGGGCGGCTTCTTAGGCTCCTTCTAGTACCAACAGTAGACGATCCAGAAAGATATTCTCTGGGTTCCCTCATTCCCGCCTCATGACTCCACAAGCATCTATTTGATGTCTTTGTGAGCAGAGCACTAGGGAAAAGCTGTGGGGTAATTCAGAGAGAGGCCACAGTCCTGGCCTGGAGGAACGGGGCTTCCAGGAGGGAAGATGGACACAGGAATGACTGCATATGAGGGTGAGTGAAATGACCACCAGGGGTAAACAACCACAGGACCGACTGATCTCTGGATGGAGGGATTCTGCAGGAGATGCCAACCGGCAGAGCTTCAGGGAAAGAGCAGGATTTTGATCTGGACCAGTCTAGCAGGAGATGCATTTCTGGTAGGAAAAGAGTTATAAAATAACACAATAGGTAAGGGGGAAAAAAAGCCCCAGGTTGGCAGACAAAATCAGAAGTGGGGTCTGGTACTAAGCCTTCACCCAAGTGGTGTGCTGAGGGCACCCATGATCTCCTTTCACCCCCACAAGCCCCCAGTGAGGTAGCCCCCACCACTACCATGACCTGTTTGACCTATTATTGTGAAATGATAACGTATGTGTTGGTCTCAGCCTCCAGTTCCTGACACAGAGATCCTAAAACCTATGTCATTTCCTAAGCAGTGGGGGTGCTAGGAGCATCTTTTGTTCTATTATCTGGTCTGTGACCCTGGCTCCTGACACAGAGCTCCTAAATCTTTTGGAATTTCCTGGGTGACAGGAGCATCTTTGGTTCTGATGAGGCAACTCTCAGTGGCCTCCTGGATGGGGGCCGATCACAGAAAGAGCAAGGCATGATGAGAAGCTGGAAACTTTCAGCCCCACCCCCTATCCTCCTGGGATGGGAGGGAAGCTAGAGACTGAGTTAATAATCCATCATGCCAACATGATGAAGCCTCTGTAAAAATTTGGAACTACAGGGTTTGAGGAGCTTCCCTTGGTGAATAAGAAGGCACCCATGTGCTGGAAGGGTGGCTCACCCCCAACTCCACAGGGTCAGAAGCTCCCATGCTCGGGACCCTTCCAGACCTCACCCTACCTCTCTCTTCATGTGGCTGTTCATGTGTATCCTTTGTAATAAACTGGCGACCTCGTAAGTGGACTGTTTGCCTGAATTCTGTGAGCCATTCTAGCAAATGATCAAACCTGAGGAGGGGGTCCATAGAATCTCTGATTTGTAGTGAAATCAGACAGATGTTGTGGGTAACCTAAGAGCTCAACACTGCAGATGGTGTCTGACATGGAGCGCAGTCTTGTGGGACTGAGCCCTTAGCCTTTGAAGTCTGCACTAACCCTGGGTGATTAGTGTCAGAATTGAGTTCGATTATAGGACACCCAGTGGGTGTCTGTAGAGTTGGATAATTTGTTGGTGCGGAAAAAAACTCTACACATCTGGTCACAGAAGTGCTGGAAATACTGAGCGAGGGCTTACAGAGAAACAGCTGGCTTTTCCTACAGAGCAGATAAGGCATCAGGGGTGTCAAGAGCTTCCACGGCATGCCCAAGGTCACGCAGGACAAGAAGTGGAGCAGGCAGCCCCAGGAGAGGGTCCGTGTTCTATCTTTAGGTCTGGCCTGCCTGCTGGGGTAATGCCCGCAGTAGCTCAGAAGAGGAGGAGAAGTCATGGAGGGGAGGGAGCGGAGCGGCAGAGGGAAGCACTCACCTCTGGAAGGAGGCCATGCGGACTTTCAGAGCCTGCACAAAGGGGAGGATCCAGTGGTGGCGCAGAACCACACTCTGGGACAGGCTGAGGTGGAACGCTTCCATCCTTACCAGGCGGGGGACATATGTCTGGGCATGGGGGAGCAACACGTCAAGCAGATCCAGGAACTCCTCCTTGGCTTCATCTGGAGGAGAAGAGTAAAGAGGGCAGGCCGTTCTCTCAGCCAAGGTGCCATGGCTGAATGAAGAAGCCCAGAAGGCAGACGGAGGTCCTTATTACTCTGGGTTTGGGGAGAAAATTACTTGGACAGCAGTCTATGTCTATGTCTTCTAATATAATTTTATTTTATTTTATTTATTTATTTTTTTAGATGGAGTCTCACTCTTGTCGCAGAGGTTGGAGTACAGCGGCACCATGTTGGCTCACTGCAAACTCCGTCTCCTAAGTTCAAGCAATTCTCCTGCCTCAGCCTCCCGAGTAGCTGGGATTACAGGTGCCCACCACCACACCCAGCTAGTTTTTATATTTTCAGTAGAGACGGGGTTTCACCATGTTGGCCAGGCTGGACTCGAACTCCAGACTTCAAGTGATCCACCCGCCTCAGCCTACCAAAGTGCTGGGATTACAGGCATGAGCCACTTCTAATAGTATTTTAATAGGCATTTCTGGGAAGTCCCAGCTAGAACAATCAGACAAGTGAAAGAAACAAAAGGCATTCAAATTGGAAAGGAATAAGTAAAATTATCCTGCTTGAGGATGATATGATCTATTTGTCTTTTTTGCTTGTTTTTGTTTTTTTGAGAGTCTTACTCTGTTGCCCAGGCTGGAGTGCAGTGGCTTGATCTCAGCTCACCGCAACGTCTGCCTCCCAGGTTCAAGCAATTCTCCTGCCTCAGCCTCCTGAGTAGCTGGGACTACAAGTGTGTGCCACCACATCTGGCTAGTTTTTCTATTTTTAGTACAGATATGTTTTCACCATGTTGGCCAGGCTGGTGGTCTTGAACTCCTGACATCAAGTGATCTGCCCACCTTGGCCTCCCAAAGTGCTGGGATTACAGGCGTGAGCTACTGCGCCTGGCCTGATCTTATATTTGGAAAAGCCTAAAGACTCCACCAAAAAACTATTAGAACTGATAAATTTAATAAAGTTGCCGGATACAAAATCAGCATACAAAAATCAGTAGCATATCTACATGTCAACAATGAACAATCTGAAAAAGAAATCAAGAAAGCAATCCCAATTGCAATAGCTACAAATAAAATAAAATACCTAGGAGTAAACTTAACAAGAAGTGAAAGATCTCTACAATGAAAACTATAAAACACCGACACAAGAAATTGAAGAGGATACAAAAAAATGAAATGATATTCCATGTTCATGGATTGGAATAATCAATAGTGTTAAAATGTCCATACTCTCTAAAGCCATCTACACATTCAATATAATCTCTATCAAAATACCCATGACATTCTTCACAGAAATAGAAAAAATAATCTAAAAATTTATATAAAACCACAAAAGACCCCAGAATAGTCAAAGCCATCCTGAGCAAAAAGAACAAAACTGGAGGAATCACATTACCTCAGATTATACTACAGAGCTATAGTAACCAAAACAGCCTGGTACTGGCCTAAAAACAGACACACAGACCAATATAACAGAATAAAGAACCCAGAAATAAATCCATACATCTACTCTGAACTCATTTTCAACAAAGGTGCCAAGAATATACACTGGAAAAAGATAGTTTCTTCAATAAAAGGTGCTGGGAAAACTGGATATCCACATGCAGAAGAATGAAATTAGGCCTCTATCTTTCGCCATATACAAAAATCAAATCAAAATGGATTAGAGACTTAAATCTAAGACCTCAAACTATGAAACTACTACACATTGGAGAAACTCTCCAGGACATTAGTCTGGGCAAAGATTTCTTAAGTAATTCCCCACAAGCACAGGCAACCAAAGCAAAAATGGACACAAGGGATCATATCAAGTTAAAAAGCTTCTGAACAGCAAAGGAAACAACAAAGTGAAGAGACAACCCACAGAATGGGAGAAAATACTGGCAAACTATCCATCTGATAAGAGATTAATAACCAGAATATATAAGGAAATCAAACAACTCTATAGGAAAAAAAATCTAATAATCCAATTTAAAAATGGGCAAAATATCTGAATAGATAATCTCTCAAAAGAAGACATATAAATGGCAAACAGGCATATGAAAATGTGTTCAATATCATTGATCATCAGAGGCATGCAAATTAAAACTATTAACTAGCTATCATCTCACCCTAGTTAAAACGGCTTTTATTCAAGACAGGCAATAATAAATGCTGGTGAGGATTTAGAGAAACACTGTTGGTGGGAATGTAAATTAGTACAGCCATTACAGAGAACAGTATGGAGGTTCCTCAAAAAACAAAATAGAAATACCATATGACCCAGAAATTCCACTGCTGGGTTTGTACCCAAAAGAAAGGAAATCAGTATCTCGAAGAGGTATCTGTACTCCCATGTTTATTGCAGCACTATTCACAATAGGCAGGATTTGGAATTAACCTAAGTGTCCATCAACAGACAATGGATAAAGAAAATGTGGCACATATACAACATGGAGTACTGTTCAGCCACAAAAAAAGAATGAGATCCTGTCATCTGCAACAATACGGATGGGAACTGGAGGACATGATGTTACATGAAATAAGACAGGCACAGAAAGACAAATTTTCCATGTTCTCACTCATCTGTGGAAGCTAAAAATTAAAACAATTGAACACACAGAGATAGCAGAAGGATGGTTACCAGAGGCTGGGAAGGATAGTGGGGGTGGGGCAGGTAGGGTGAAGAATGAGGATGGCTGATGGGTACAAAAATATAGTTAAATACAATAAATAAGATCTAGTATTTGATAGCACAATAGGTGACTACACTCAGCAATCATTTTCTGTACATTTTAGAATAAGGGAGTACAACTGGAATGTTCATAACACAAAGAAATGATGAATCCTTGAGGTGATGGTGCTCCATTTACCCTGATGGGATAATTACACATTGCATACCTGTACCAAAATAGCTCATGTACTCCATACATACATACACCTACAATGTACCCAAAAAATTAAAAATAAAAAAATTTAAAGTTTTGTTATTTTTTCTTTAAAAAATAGGTGTTTCTGGTTATAGAAATAACACATGCTCATAGTAAAAAATTGAAATTAATAAGCAATAAGCAGGAGACTTCCAGTTTCCGGTCCAGCATGTAAGATGCTTAGAAGTCGCCACCTCATCCTAACAACAAGCAAAACGCTGAACAAACTGAAAAAGCAACAACTATTCTTAGCTGCATAAGAGACGTGAGGTCACAGGGCAAACTGCTGCCCCCAAAATCAGAGAGACCAACAGGCAAATACAGAGACTCACAAATTACCAGAGCAGAAACCTACAACAAGCTGAAGGCTCTGCAGGAACCAGCAGCAGGGTAGGGAAACCTGAGCTGTAATCGACAACCTGCTGGAGACTCAGTGTGTACAAATCTGAGTTAAAAACGCCAGGGGAACTCTGTCGGTGGGGGCACCCGCATTTTTGTGAGGTTTACCTCCTAGATGTCTACCAGGCTATTGCAGTGAATACTGGAAAAAATATCCTGTGCTTCTGGCTGGGGAAGGGGGAAGGCAACCATTTGGAAACATATAGGAGCATCCTGTTTTTCTCCCCCCCTTCTTTTTTTTTTCTTTGAGACGGAGTCTCACTCTGTTGCCCAGGCTGGAGTGCAGTGGCACGATCTCTGCTCACTGCAACCTCTGCCTCCCGGGTTCAAGCGATTCTCCCGCCTCAGCCTCCCGAGGAGCTGGGACTACAGGCATGTACCACCATGCCCAGCTAATTTTTTTGTATTTGTAGTAGAGACAGGGTTTCACCATGTTGGTCAGGCTGGTCTCCAACTCCTGACCTCAAATGATCTGCCTGCCTCAGCCTCCCAAAGTGCTGGGATTACAAGCCTGAGCTACCGCGCCCAGCCGGGAGCATCCAGTTTTTCTTAACAAGGTCTGCCCTCCGGAGAAACTTATTTAATTACAGCCTAACCTGAAAGCATTTTATCAGACTCATAACTGACCTGGGGGATGTGAAATATCAAACTGCAGCACCTTCTGGCCATCCTGTTCCACCTACAGGGGGAAAATTCTGAGAAGCATGTGGGAAGTTCCCAGTCCAGAGGAACCAGCTCACCAAAAGATTGAGACCCAGTCACAGGAGTACAAAATGATTCTTGTCCCCCAGCACCTCACCACCACATTCATACAGGCCTGTTTACCAGTTCCTTTCACATAGTACTTCCTGTCCAGCTATCGAGGAAAAATTATAAGACATACTAGAGGGCAAAAATACAATTTGAAGAAAAATAGTATGCATCAGAACCCTTTAAATATAAAAGACTAGAAACCATACAACGTCTGATCTTAGGCCACAATGAAATTAGACTAAAAATCTGTAACAGAAATGTAGCTGGAAAATCTCCAAATACTTGGAGGTTAAACAACACACTTCTAAATAACACATGGATCAAAGAAGAAATCTCCAGAAAACTTTATAAATATTTTGAACAAAATAAAAATGAAAACATAACTTATCAAAACTTGTAGAATGCAGTAAAAGGTGCTTAGAAGAATATTTATAGCATCAAATGCATATATTAGAAAAGAAGATCTAGACTGGGCATGGTGGCTCACGCCTGTGATCCCAGCACTTTGGGAGGCCGAGGCAGGTGGATTGCCAGAGGTCAGGAGTTCAACACCAGCCTGACCAATATGGTGAAACTCCGTCTCTACTAAAAATACAAAAATTAGCTGGGCATGGTGGTGCGTGCCTATAGTCCCAGCTACTCGGGAGGCTGAGACAGGAGAACCGCTTGAACCTGGGAGGCGGAGGTTGCAGTGAGCAGAGATTGCACCACTGCACTCCAGCCTGGGCGATGGAGCGAGGCTCCCTCACAAAAAAAAAAAAAAAAAAAAAAAAAAAGAAAGTCTAAAGTCAATCATCCAACTTTCATCTTAGGAAAGTAGAAAAAGAACAGCAAATTTAATCCAAAGTAAGCAGAAGTAAAGAAATAATTAAAATTAGAGAAGAAATCAATAAAATTGAAGACAAGAAATCAATAAAGAAAATCAATAAAACCAAAAGCTGGTTGTTTGAAAAGATTAGTAAATCGACAAGTTTCTAGCCAGGCTAAGAAAAATAGAGAGGGCACACAAATTACTAAAATCAGTAATGAAAGATGGGACATCATTACAGATCCCATGGATAATAAAAGGATAATCAAATAATAGCATGAATAACTTTATGTCCACAAATTTGATAACCTAGATGAACTGGAACAATTCCTTGAAAGACCCAATCTGCAAAAACTCACAAAAGAAGAAATAATCTAAATAGGCCTAAATCTATTAAACAAATTGAATACACACACACACACACATCTATATATATATATATTTTTTTTTTTTTTGAGGCAGAGTCTCGCTCTTTTGCCCAGGATGGAGTACAGTGGTACAATTTTGGCTCACTGCAACCTCTGCCTCCTGGGTTCAAGCAATTCTCCTGCCTCAGTCTCCCAAGTAGCTGGGTTTACAGGCACCTGCCACCACGCCTGGCTAATTTTTTTGTATTTTTTTAGTAAAGACATGGTTTCCCCATGTTGCCCAGGCTGGTCTCAAACTCCTGAGCTCAGGCGATCCACCTGCCTCAGCCTCCAGAAGTGCTGGGATGACAGGCATGAGCCACTGCACCCAGCCTGAATAAATAATTAATTACCTTCCGGCTGGGCTCTGCGGCTCACACCTGTCATCCCAGCACTTTGGGAGGCCGAGGCAGGTGGATCACCTGAGGTCAGGAGTTTGAGAATAGCCTGGCCAACATGGTGAAACACATCTTTACTAAAAGTACAAAAATTAGCCAGGCGTGGTGGTAGGTGCCTGTAATCCCAGCTACTCAGGAGGCTGAGGCAGGAGAATAGCTTGAACCTGGGAGGCAGAGGTTGCAGTGAGCCGAGATCATGCCAGTGCACTCCATCCTCGGCAACAGAGTGAGACTGTGTCTCTGGAAAAAAAATACCTTCCAGGCCCAGATGGGTTTGGTTCACTAGAGAATCCCACCGAACATTTAAGGAAAATATTAAAACAATTATCTACAGTCTTTCAGAAGACAAAAGCAGAGAGAATACTTCCTGACTTATTCCATGAGGCCAGCTTTATCCTCATACCAAAACCAGAAAAAGACATTACAAGAAAACTACAGACCCATATCTCTCATGGACAGAGATGTAAGATTCTCAAGAAAATATTAGCAAATTGAATACAACAACCTATAAAAAGAATAATGCTCCACAACTAAATGGGATTTATCCCAGGTATTCAAAGCAGGCTCAACATTCAAAAATCAATTAATGTAATCCATCCAATCAATAGGCTAAAGGAGAAAAATCACACAATCCTATCAATAGATACAGAAAAAGTATTTGACAAAATCCAATGCCCACTCAAGATAAAAACTCCCAAAAAACTAGGAATAGAGGGGAACTTTGTCAACTTGATAGAGAATGTCTAAAAATACCTATAGCTATCTGATGGGAAACTCCAAAGCTTTCCCACTAAGATCAGGAACAAGGTAAAGATGCCTCCTCCCACTATGGCTTTTCAACTCATACTGGAAGTCCTAGCTAACGCAACAAGACAAGAAAAGGAAATAAAAGGTATACAGATAGGCAAAGAAGAAATAAGACTTTTTTTTTTTTCCCCCTCTCCAAGACGGAGTCTTGCTTTGTCGCCCAGGATGGAGTGCAGTGGCACAATCTCGGTTCACTGCAACCTCCACCTCCTGGGTTCAAGCAATTCTCCTGCTTCAGCCTCCTGAGTAGCTGGGATTACAGGTATGCACCACCACACTCAGCTAATTTTTGTATTTTAGTAGAGACAGGGTTTTGCCATGTTGACCAGGCTGGTCTTAAACTCCTGACCTTGTGATCCACCTGCCTTGGCCTCCCAAAGTGCTGGGATTACAGGTGTGAGCCACCACGTCTGGCCTGTTTTTCCTTTTTTTTTTTTTTTTTTTTTTTTTTTTTGACAAAGTTTCACTCTTGTTGTCCAGGCCGGAGTGCAATGGTGCAATCTCAGTTCACCGCAACCACCGCCTTTCTTCTGCCTCAGCCTCCTGAGTAGCTGGGATTACAGGCATGCACTACCACGGCCAGCTAATTTTGTATTTTTAGTAGAAACGGGGTTTCTCCATGTTGGTCAGGCTGGTCTTGAACTCCTGACCCCAGATGATCTGTCTGCCTTGACCTCCCAAAGTGCTCGGATTACAGGTGTGAGCCACCATGCCCAGCGTGTTTTTCTTTATAGATGACATGATTGTCTATGAAGAAAATCCAAAAGAATTAACAAAAAAAAATCTTCTGGAAGTAATAAATTATATAGCAAGGTTGCAGTGTACAAAGTTAACATACAAAAGTCAATTTCTGTATATTTGCTTTCCTATACACCGGCAACGAACAAGTAGGATTTGAAATAAAAGATACAGGGTTTACCTTAGCACCCCCACAAAATGAAATACTTAAGTATAAATCTAACAAAGTAAGTATAAGATCTATGTGAGGAAAACTATAAAACTCTGATGAAAGAAATCAAAGAAGAACTAAATAAGTGGAGAGATGTTCCATGTTTATAGATAGAAAGATTCAATATTGTAAAGATGTCAGTTCTTCCCAACTTGATCTACAGATTCAATGCAATCCCAATCAAAATCCCAGCAAATTATTTGGTGATACTGACAAACAGACTTTAAGGTGTACATGGAGAGGCAAAAACCCAAAATAGGCCAAGTGCTGTGGCTCATCCCTGTAATCCAAGCACTTTGGGAGGCTGAGGCAAGAGGATTGCTTGAGCCCAGGAATTCAAGACCAGCTTGGGCAATATAGTAAGACCCTATCTCTTAAAAAAGGAACCCCCTCCTTGCCCACAAAAAAAAAAAAAAAAAAAAAACCAGAATAGTCAACACACTACTGAAGGAGAAGAACAAACTTGGAGGACTGAAACTACCCAACTTTGAGACTTACTATGTGAAGTTACAGCAATCAAAACAGTGTGGTATTGGTGAACAAATAGATGAATGGAACAGAATTGAGAACCCAGAAATAGACCCACATCAATACAGTCAACTGATCTTTGGCAAAGGAGCAAAAACAATACAATGTGAAAAAGATAGTCTTTTCAACCAGTGCTGCTGGAATAACTGGATATCCATATATAAGAAAAGGAATCTAGACACAGACCTTCCACCTTTCACAAAAATTAACTCAAAATGGATCACAGAACTAAATGTAAAATGCAAAACTGTAAGATTCCTGAAAGATAACATAGGAGAAAAATGTAGATGATCTTGGGTTTGGTGATAACTTTTTAGATATGACACCAAAGGCAAGATCCGTGAAAGAAATAATTGATAAGCTGGACTTCATTAAACTTAAAAACTTCTGCTCTGTGAAAGACAACGTCAAGAGAATGAAAAGGCAAGCTACGGGCTGGGAAAAAAATGTATTTGCAAAAGACATATCTGATAAAGGACTATTATCGCAAATATAAAGAACTCTTAAAACTCAGTATTAATAAGCAAAAATGATTAAAAAGTGGGCAAAAGACCTTATCAGACACCTCACTGAGGAAGATACACAGATGGCAAAAAGCATATGAAAAGATGATCTGGATCATATGTCATCAGGGAAATGCAAATTAACAGACAACAGTGACATATTACTACACACCTATTAGAATGGCTAAACTCCAGAACACTGCCAATACCAAATGCTGACGAGGATGCGGAGCAATAGGTACTTTTATTCATTGCTGATGGGAAGCAAAACGGTACAACCACTGTGGAGGACAGTTTAGTGGTTTCTTACAAAACTAAACATACTCTTATTACAAAATCCAGCAGTATATTCCTAATGTAAACTACGGACTTTAGGTGACTATGGTGCATCAATGTAGGTTCATCAGTTGTGACAAATGTACCAATCTGGTGGGGGGTATTGATAAAAAGAGAGACTACACCTGTGTGGGGGTACAGGGTATAGAGGAAATCTCTGTACCTTCTGCTCAATTTTGCTGTGAATCTAAAACTGTTTTAAAAAATAAAGTCTAGGCTGGGCACCGTGGCTGATGCCTGTAATCCTAGCACTGTGGCTGATGCCTGTAATCCTAGCACTTTGGGAGGTCAAGGTGGGTGGATGGGCTGAGCTCAGGAGTTTGAGACCAGCCTGGGCAACATGGTGAAACCCCATCTCCACTAAAATACAAAAAATTAGCTGGGCATGGTGGTGCATGCCTGTAGTCCCAGCTACTCAGGAGGCTGAGGCAAGAGAATCGCTTGAACCTGGGAGGCAGAGGTAGCAGTTAGCCGAGATTGTGCCACTGCACTCCAGTCTGGGTGACAGAGCAAGACTCTGTCTCAAACAAACAAATAAATAAAGTCTATTAAGACAAAAAATGTTTAAAAAAATGCAAAGGAAAAAGCAGGAGCCCCTGAAATTGTCACCTAAAGCAATGGTCTCCAAACTACTGTGATCACACAGCCCATTAGTAAAACAAGTTTGCATGTATACTCTAATAAATATATATTTATAAATTACAAGTGTGTGCTACTCTGTAAAATTATGTGTTATAAAATGTGCACTCTCAAAAACAGAAATATAAAAAGATGAGATAAAAAGAAATACATTTAAAAGTTCTAATGATTTTCTCCTACACCCTAAAGTGTGGGATCATCTTGACCTCTCCCCTAGTGGCATATACCCCCCGTTTCAACACCAACTACCCTAGAGATAACTACTGTTAAACTTTGGTGCCTATTTCCATATGCATATACTAATTTATATATCTTATTTGTTTAAAAAAAAAAAAACAGAGAGTATACCATTTAAACAGTTCTGGAACTAGTTTCTACATATAACATTACATGTTGGACATCTTTCCCCTCAGTATAGAGAGGTCAAGTTCATTATTAGAGCTCCATAGTAATCTATTAATCAGAATAGATTAGCATTTCTCTAATCAGTCTACTGTTGATAGACATTTAGCATGATTCCAATTTTTCACAAAGAACACCACAATGACCACCCTTGTATGTTCACATGTTATTTGTTTATTTATCAAATATGTGACTGCAGCTGCATGTCTTCTCAGCCAGGCATGGTGGCTCACGCCTGTAATCCCAGCACTCTGGGAGGCAGAAGCAGGTGGATCACCTGAGGTCAGTAGCTCGAGACTAGCCTGGCCAACATGGTTAAAACACTGTCTCTACTAAAAATACAAAAATCAGCCAGGGGTGATGGCGGGCACCTGTACTCCCAGTTATTCGGGAGGCTGAGGCAGGAGAATCGCTTGAACCCCGGAGGTGGAGATTGCAGTGAGCTGAGATAGTGCCATTGCACTCCAGCTGGGCGACAAGAGCGAAATTCCGTCTCTCAAAAAAAAAAAAAAAAAAAAAAAAAAAAAAGCCAGAGTCTTCTCACACCCAGTATCCTACTCAATTTGCCCAAATCCCCTGGTGGATAGGCAGCATAAAGAATCATGTCATCCTCCTTGGGCAGATGGGGAAATGAAGGTTTCAAGACCTAAACTTACTCTGTGTACTTTGCTAACAACTTGACATAGATTATCTGATTTAATCTTCATGATAGTCTTAGAAGACTGGTATTACTACTCTCCCATTTTATCTATTTATTTATTTTAATTTTATTTTATTTGAGATGGAGTCTCACTCTGTCACTCAGGCTGGAGTGCAGTGGAGCGATCTTGGTACACCACAATCTCTAACTCCCAGGGTCAAGCAATCCTCCCACCTCAGCCTCCCAAGTAGTGGGGACCACAGGCGTGTGCCACCACGCCTGACTAATTTTTTTGTATTTTTGGTAGAGACAGGGTTTCCCCATGTTGCCCAGGCTGGTCTCAAACGCCTGGGCTCAAGTAATCTGCCTGCCTCTGCCTCCCAAAGTGCTGGGATTATGGGCGTGAGCTACCTGGTCTCGCCAGCGCTACCCCCATTTTAGATTTGAAGAAATAGAAGCTCTGAGAAGTCTAGTATCTTATAAAGGGCACCCAGAGTAGTGGGCAGCGGAGTGAGGTCTGACTCTGAAGCCTGGGCATTTTCTGCCTGCCACCTGCTGATCAGAGCTAGGGTGGGATTTGAACCTTGCACACCCAGCGTACCCAGGGCCCTCTCAGAAATAAAGTGCCTGCTGTGCCCTGGCATGACCTTGACACCCTGCTCCAGATTCTCCTTTGGTCACCTCCTCATGAACTGGGAGAATATTATACCCAGAGGTAATACATATTTCAGGCTATGAATTCAAAACCAAGATGACAGAAAAATCCCCAATTCTTGAAACCTGCTCTTTCTCTGCTAAGTCAATGACTTTCCCACAACCAGTGTTAGAGGTTTCTGGTTTCTTCCTAGTTGGGGCCAGATTCTACCCTTCATGAGGCACCTATGGGTCTATGGGTCTTGGCCACTTTCCTTTTACACATCACTCACATGGTACATAGACGTGGGTGGCCCAGTTGCCCCGCTCGTGGGGGAAGGTGCGCACCCGTCCCCCGTGTTTTGTGCTGTCATCTTCAGGCCCCTCCTCGGTGCCCGGGAACATGTTCAGCACACTGTCAGGTACTGGAAATCTCTGCCTGGGAAGGGGGCTCTGGCCACTGCAAAAGAAAAACAGAAAAATGACCACATTTATCCTCTTAGCATTCTCTACCTTTGTACATACCACAAAAGTTGTAACCCCTTATATATGGTGGCTCTGAGGGTGTGTTTCCAGCCTGGTGCTGGAAGCAGCTTCCAGATAGCAAAATTATTTCTCCAGTATTGTCTCATTGGGGTCTCCAACTCTGGGGCACGAGGTCCCCATGGGAAACAACAGGGCATACAGCAATGTGGTTCAGGGGTCACATTCCCAAGCTGGACAGGCTGGAGTGGCACTTTTTAGCTCTGTGATCTTGGGCAAGTTATGTCCCCTTTCTGGGCCTCAAATGCCTCATCTGAAGGTATATGTCTATCTGATAGAGCAATTGTGAGATCAACTGAGCTACGGCTTGTAAAGCACTCTGCAAAGATAAGGCCTAGCATTTAAGAACCTAAGCCCCAGGAAGTCAGAGAGGCTGATGGTTTTGTTCACTGCTGAATTCCCAGACCCCAGCCTGGCATGGAGTGGGTGCTCAGTGAATATTTACTGGATGAATGAAAAGGCTCTCCCTAAGCTTTAGCAAGTATTACTATCACAATTGTGTTCAAATCAGGAAACGGACCTAGGATGGTACAGGGATGTGTGCCGGGCGGTAGAATAGGCCAGCGTGGAGGCTGGACCGGAACGCAGGTCTGGCTTCCCAACTTGGCCCTAGCCAGGTGGGGCCACTCTGGGGCTTTGTCTGGGGGTACCTTCTGGATCCCCCTTTCTCCCTGTGTCCCCTTTTCCTTTCCCGGAGCCGCCCCGCACCCTCCCTCCCCACTCCAGCCCCAGACACTCGGGTCCCGTCAGGGTCCAGGGTGAATGCGCGCGCCCTCCGGAGAGACTTCCTCACTCCTTACCGACGGTGGCTCCCATCCCCCGGCCTGGTCTGCCTCCCGTCCTCGGACTCATCCTCGGAACCGCTGCTGCTGTAGCCCACCAGGGGCGCCGCGCTCATGGGGCCTCATCCAAGACCACAGAACAGGTCCACGAGCAGCCTCACCCGGCACCCGAAGTTCCGCTGTACCGGAAGCGCCCTCCCAGGGGCGGGACCTGGGCTGGCACCGCCTCGGGGCGGGGCCGGGAGGGGCGGAACCCGGCAGGACAGGGACCAAAATTCAGCCCACCGACTCCACGCTGCCTGCAGGCTGCGCACGCGGCTCTGGCCACCTGCAGCCTCCTGGCACCCGCCAGCCTTCGTGTACCCATTTCACAGATCGCTCAGGGCCCTCACCTTTCTGCCCGCTGCTCTTTCTGCAGCTACCTGGGACCAGACATCCGAGACACGACGGTCCCTGGTCAGCGCACTAGACCCAGCGGTATACCCCCGCCTGCCCCGAGCCCGGCCAGGATCAGAGGTCCTGGAGCCTCCTCCTCAAACCAGCCCAAAGTCGGAGCCCGTAAGAGCCAAGTTGAGCAGTTAGGGGCGGGTCAATAGTGTAAGACCAGAGGCTCTAGGAGGCCCCTCCTCTCCTGCGCAGAGCCGGGCCGAGGGCGGTCACCGGGAGCCCCCTCCCTTAAGCCCGAGTGGTGTGGCCGGAAGCAGAGCTCCCTTCCACGGTTAGCCCAGGCTCCCAGGCCTGGCGACTCGAGAACCGTCTGGAGCACCCGGCTTGTCCGACCTGGCCCGGCCGCGGGGTCCCCGGCAGGGGGCGGCCTCGCTCCGCGCCGCCCGCTCCTCCTGCATTCGCCGCCGCCGCCCGGGATGCCGCTCCTCCCCCGGCCCCGCCTCCCTGGCCCCCGCGCCGCCCGCCAGTCCGCCCGTCTCCGCAAGGCCATCGGTCCGTCCGCCCGCCCTCCCGGCGCTCCTCGCCCCGGCCCCGCTACTCCGGCAGCGCGCGTCGCTTCCTCCGTTCCGGCCGCCGCTAGCCCGTCCCCCGCCCCCGGTCCGGCCGCCGCCGCTACGCGAGGCCGGGGATTGGCAGCGCGCGTAGGCCGCGCCGCCGCGGATGGAGCCGGAATAAAGGGGCGGCCGAGAGAGCAGCTGGTCGCCGCTCGCCCCGCGCCTGCCCTGCAGGCGGCCTGGAGCAGGTGAGCGGCGGGGCGCCCGGGGCCGCATCTGGGGGCCACCCCCGCGCCCGCCGCACCCCTTCCTCTGCAGGCCCGGCCGCCCCCCCGCGCCCCTCCGCCGCGACCTGGCGGCCTCTTGAGCTCCTGGGAGGCCCAGGCCGGGCCTCGACGCGCAGCCGCTTCCTGAGCCCGGCCTGCAGCCCTGGGGCCTTTCTCCAGCCCGGCCGCCCTCGGGGCCCGCCCTCGGGTCGCAGCGGCCGGGCCATCCCGGGCGAGGGCTGACAGGACGCAGCCCAGCTGGGCCTGCAGGCAGGGCCGGCGGGAGGTGATCGGCTTTCATTCGGTTTCTCAGGGAGGAGGAAGAGCCGGGGTGGGGCGCAGGTTGGGGGCCTCCCCTGCCTCTCCTCGCCTACTCTCTCCCCTTTGCGGAGTGATCACAGAGGCTTCCTGGCTGCACCTTGCTGCAGGAGGGCTGGGGTGGCCAGGGGGAGCTGCAGGCCAAGCCAGGGGACACTGTCTGACAGCCATTCATGCCAGAAAAAGCAAACAAAACAGTGGGTTGGCACAACGGACCTAGAGGCGCTCAGAGAAGCCCACCTTCCCCCTGTCTGTCCCAGGAAGGCTTAGAGAACCGAGTGGTACCTGCTTGCTCAAGCAACCTGCTGCCTCCACCCAGAGCAGCCGCTCCTCTCCTCCCTCCCTTCCGGAAGATGCTGAGGATGACAGCGTTTAGCCTGACTCTTACATTTCTTTGGCAGAGCAGTTAGAGGCCAGGCTGGCCTGTGAACGCTTTCCTTCCTTCTTCCTCTGCTCAGGAGAAAACTTACAAACTTTTAAATGTAAGAGGCAGATGAGCTGGGAACCTGGAAGTGGGTTGCATCTGACTCTGAAAGTTCCTCCCTCTCGCTGGCATTACCTTATGCTGCCACAAAGTGGTGAGTTAGAGATTTGCCTGGGCTGGGTGGGCTTTACCTTTCAACAATTACCCAGAATGTTATAGGCTTGGAGTAAGAGAATGGAGTTATCTCTAGAGAGGTGATGAGAAATGCTCCGTGGTTAGCGTACTGCATCCTGCATTGCCAAGGCAGACCAGTGCAGTTTTTTACATTTTCCTGCAGGCCTTGACACTATGAGATTCAGAGGATTTAGGACTTTGTGTGTGTGTGTGTGTGTGTGAGAGAGAGAGAGAGAGAGAGAAAGAGAGAGAGTTCTGGGAGAGAACTAGAGTGAGGAAGTTCTGCTGTGTGGACATCAAGCCTGGGTGGTTCTGTGGCCCTGTCATCTAGCCCCCATCACCTGTGCACCTATGGGCTCTGGTCTCTGCAGGGCCACCATCGTGTCATGTGGGGAGAGAATGGGCTGTGGTCAGGGATAGTTGAGGGGGTGTGGTCAGTCCCTCATAGGTGAGGGTTTTTGAAATGGTCCTTGGTTCCATGAAGTTGTCCTAAATATCGACTGTGAGAGGCCATTTGCCACTGGGCTCTCAGACCTGGGGGGTCTGGCCTCCTCAGGTGTAAGTAGTGGTGTCCCAGATTGAGACTCAGGGTAGTGACAAAAGAGGAGCTGTGGGCCTCAAGGAGGATTCTGTATTGTAGGCAGATAACCCCAGACTCTCACTTGTGAGTCTCAGCTAAAGGGTTGGCAGGAAGCTGGAGGGGACTTGTGGAGGCTGGGATGTCCTGGCCCAGGGGCGGGGCACTGAGGTGGGTGGGAGTGGAGGCCACTGCCATTTCCACTGCCTGGAGGAGCTGAGCTGGCTGCAGACCTCTCTGATCGCCTGAGAAGGGAGGAGTTCTGCAGCCCTGAGCACCTGCCTTACCCGATTCGTGGTTTGTGATGGTGTGGTGAGTGCGGGCAGGCCAGGGAGAGGGCCCAGGAAACTGCTGCTTGTCCCTTCCTCAATCTCATACTTTCTCTCTTCTCTACAGAACAGATCACTGGGGAAGGCAGAGCCTCCCTGGTACTGCTGGGACCCTCCCTTGAAGAGCCCCCCATGTCCTGCAGGCAGAGCCTTGTAGTTTGTTCACTTGGTTACTGACTCGGGCTGTGTGACCAGCTCCTCTTCTGTGCCTTGTCTGAGGTCCTTGTCCATCTCTGTGATCGGGCAGCTTCTCTCTCTGGATTGGGTCACGTGAAGCGGGAAACTGAAGCCATTACTCTCCAAACCCTGTTTCATCTTCCCAAGCATGTCGGAAAGCTGGCAACAGCCGCCACAGACACAGCCACAGCAGCCACAGCCACCGCAGCCTCAGCACCATGCAGAGCCACCGCCAGCCCTGGCGGAGCACACACTGCCCCCGGGCACGGCGGAGAACCCCCTGGGCTGTGCCGTCTATGGCATCCTCCTGCAGCCAGACCCGGGCCTGCAGCCCCCACAACACGCGCCCCTGCAGGCAGCAGGAGAGCCAGGCCCCAAATGTGGCGTGTGTGGTCACGACCTGGCGCACCTGTCCAGTCCGCATGAGCACCAGTGTCTGGCGGGCCATGACCGCTCATTCCAGTGTACACAGTGTCTCAAAATCTTCCACCAGGCCACTGACCTGCTGGAGCACCAGTGCGTGCAGGCTGAACAGAAGCCCTTTGTCTGTGGGGTCTGCAAGATGGGCTTCTCACTACTCACCTCACTGGCGCAGCACCACAGCTCCCACAGTGGCCTGGTGAAGTGTTCCATCTGTGAGAAGACCTACAAGCCAGCTGAGGCAGCGGAGCCGGCCACCACTGCCGCCCCGTCGCTTCCTGCAGCACCCCCGCCTTCCACTGTCACCCCTGCTGAACAGGCTGACAAGCCCTACAGCTGCCCCATCTGCCAAAAGCCCTTCAAGCACCTGTCGGAGCTCTCTCGGCATGAGCGGATCCACACCGGTGAGAAGCCCTACAAGTGCACGCTGTGCGACAAGAGCTTCAGTCAGTCGTCGCACCTGGTGCACCACAAGCGCACGCACAGCTCCGAGCGGCCCTACAAGTGCGCAGTCTGTGAGAAGACCTTCAAACACCGCTCTCACCTGGTGCGCCACATGTATGCGCACTCGGGCGAGCACCACCTGTTCCGCTGCAACGTGTGCGAGTTGCATTTCAAGGAGTCGTCGGAGCTGCTGCAGCACCCGTGCACGCCAAGCGGGGAGCGGCCCTTCCGCTGCGGCGAGTGCCAGAAGGCCTTCAAGCGGCCCTCGGACCTGCGGCAGCATGAGCGCACACACAGCGCTGAGCGGCCCTTCAAGTGCGACCTGTGCCCCATGGGCTTCAAGCAGCAGTACGCACTGATGCGGCACCGGCGCACGCACAAGACCGAGGAGCCCTTCAAATGTGGCCTGTGTGAGAAGGGCTTTGGGCAGCCCAGCCACCTGCTCTACCACCAGCACGTGCACACCCTCGAGACTCTCTTCAAGTGCCCCGTGTGCCAGAAGGGCTTTGACCAGTCTGCCGAGCTGCTGCGGCACAAGTGCCTGCCCGGCGCGGCCGAGCGGCCCTTCAAGTGCCCTGTGTGCAACAAGGCCTACAAGCGGGCGTCGGCCCTGCAGAAGCACCAGCTGGCCCACTGTGCGGCGGCGGAGAAGCCCCTGCGCTGCACGCTGTGCGAACGCCGCTTCTTCTCCTCTTCTGAGTTCGTGCAGCACCGCTGCGACCCGGCCCGTGAGAAGCCACTCAAGTGCCCAGACTGCGAGAAACGCTTCAAGTACGCGTCAGACCTGCAGCGGCACCGGCGGGTACACACGGGCGAGAAGCCCTACAAGTGCCCCAACTGTGACAAGGCCTTCAAGCAGCGGGAGCATCTCAACAAGCACCAGGGCGTGCACGCCCGCGAGCAGCAGTTCAAGTGCGTATGGTGCGGGGAGCGCTTCCTAGACGTGGCCTTGTTGCAGGAGCACAGCGCGCAGCATAGTGCCGCCGCCGCGGCAGCAGAGGGCGCCTACCAGGTAGCCGCCTGCCTGCCCTGAGTCTGCGGCTGTGGCCCCTACCAGCCTGACCTGAGTCGGCGCCGTGGGCCCCGCAGGCCTCACGCAACCTAGCTCCTCACAGCTGCCTTGCACCGAAGGCCCCACCCAGCTCGGTGTTCTGAGACCTCGGGAGTGAGGACACAGGGGTACTAGGCAGGGAGAGGGTGTGGTGCTCGTACTCCTGGCACCAGCAGGCAGTGCGGGCAGCCAGATTGCTGTGGCCCATCCTGATTCCACAAGCCTCTTTCCCATCACAAGATTCGCTTTCTTGAGAGCCATCAGCCCCCCTTATTTCCGGGGCACTGGAACCAGGCTGGAAATCAAGCGGCATCTCCTGCTCTAAGGAGGGTGCGATGCCAGCCCAGCCTTCCCGTATCTTTCAACCTAATTAGCAGCCACATAGGTTATGAAAGCAGAGGTTCATGGTGGGGCTGGGATCCCAGAGGTGGGCTAGGTGTGAGGCATCAGTTGCTGTGTTGAGGAGAAGACCAGCTTTAAGACGTAGTCCTGGGGACTGGGAGGGCAGAGGGTGAGTCACAGCCCTCTCTGTCTGCTCTAGCCAGGGGTCATGTGTCCCCAGGTTTCTGGCAGGGGAGATGTGTAGGGTGGGTCTTGGGGCTGGGTCTGCCTGGAGACCAGTGGGCTCAGGGGGAAGGGGGGAAGCTGAGAAGTTCCTGTGACACCCTCAGCCAAGGGACAGTGCCATCCCTGGGGACAGGAGGAAAAGCAGCCTGTCTGTGCTAAGGGCAAATCCTCCGGTTTTGGAAGCGCTCCTCCCACCTTTGTAGTGCGGTTCCTAGGTGTGGTGGGGAATGTGGTGTGCTCTCAGCAGGCAGAACTGCTGGTGTGAAAGGCAGGGATCGTTAGCCCACCTGAGGCTGGGAGGAAGTAGGACCAGGCCTAGGATCTCCCCAGCAGATGCGAACAAGTATCCTCCCCTGAATTGTGTGAACCAAAGCGTCAGGGGCTTGGGGCACAGCCCCAGTCAGCTCACCTCAGTCCTGCTTCAGAGCCAAGACCAGGCCAGGGTGGGGACCCCCCAGTACCCTCCCTACATCAATGTGGCTGCTGGCCTGGACCCCAGGGGTCTGGTGCTGTCAAGATGTTCTGGACAACATCCAGCTACTTCAAAGGCCAGAGTGTCCTTTGGGTCCTCCTAGAGTCCCCCTGGGTCTCTGGCTGCCCATGAGGCTCATGGAGCAGAGGGTGTCCCGGTCATAGGGAGCAGAAGGAGCAAGTGGGTTACGGAAGCCTGTGGGGGACCTGGCGGATGGAGTTGACCAACATCACTGGGTGGCCACGGCCCTCCTTAGGAAGCCCAGAAGGACCTTTATTCTTAAATAATCATTTTTAACCCTGCTCTATCCCCTGCCCTCTTCCAGCCCCACCCCTCCCTGGTCTTGAAAGAAGACTAATCAGTGGACACACCAAGGGCCCCGAGGGGCAGGGAGATGCCACCGTGCTTCCCTGTCACTGTAAGGCTGACCAGCCAAGTCCACCTCCTCTGTCTGACTGAGTTCCTTCCTGTGGCCACAGGGAGGGGCTGGTCCTTCCCCTTGGTGCTGGCTCTCTGTCACAATGCCTCAAAAGACACGGAACCCAGGCCTACAACTGTCCCAACTGCTAATTCTTTTCCTTTCATTTTGCTTTCTGAAAGCAGTTTGTTATACTATTCATAACACTGTAGAGTTTAATTTCATGTCATTTTGGATCTTATATAAAAATGTGAGGATTTGGATTTTTAAAAAGAATGACTCCATTTTAGATAGCCACTTTTGATGTTAATATATAGTGAGTCCAATGTATGCTTTAGAAGTAAAGACATTGACCGTCAGAGACCAGTGCACTGCTTGTTCTGCTCCTTCTTCCACAGGGGAACAATGGACATGGAGAGGCAGAGAGGGGCACAGGTCCAAGTGGCGGCTTGGGGACTGGGGCACAGGGCTGGGTTTGAATCCTGAGCTTTGAATGTTCTGACTGTGTGGCCTTGGGAACCTCTTTTGGACTCAGTTGCTTCATCTGTAAAATGGGGAGGTTCACCTTGCCTTGCTTGGTTGTTTTGAGAATTAAATAGAGCCCCATAGAGAGTCCCTGGTGGGGACGCTTGAAGATGCTGACAGTACCAACTCCAGGACACCTGGGGCTTTCAGGAATGAGCCCGAGGCCTCCTGATTTCTTTTAGGTTTAATCACAGCCCCTGAAGTGGGAGCTGATCTGTGAGAGAGCAGCAGCTCATGGAAGGCTGGAAGCCAGGCACTGGGCCTGGTGAGCATGAGAGCTTGCTCAGCCCTGATGGAAAACCAAGGGCCTGCCTGCAGCAGCAGCAGATGCAGCCAGCCCTGCCCTGCCCCAGAGGAGGGGGAGAACCTGCTGTCACCCCACGACCACCCACCCTGTCTCACAGTGACCCTTCTACATGGCCAGCCCAGCTGCCTCCCACCTGAGCCCCTCCAGCACACCTTTCCTCCTGCACCCCTTCCCTGCCCCAGTGGCCCAGCTGCAACTCAGGCTCTGTCTGTTGCTCAAAGGTGGGGATGGGGCTGGGGAGAGAGAGGGAAAAACAGCCTCCCAAGCCTGGGCACCTGAGAGCCAGGGGAAAGTGGTCAGTAGGGGCCCCTTGCCCTGAGTTAAAAGGACAAGGAGCTGCCTACACTGCAGGTGGCCCAAAAGCTGGGTACAGAAGGTGCGAAAGGCCAGGGGACCCAGATGTGACCCAGATCCCATGTTCCTCTTCTTCCCTCTGGGTGGTCATGGGAGGACCCTGCCCTTGAGAAACCATGTGGTTCCTTCCCACAGGCTTCTACCTTCCAGGAAGAGGATGCCTAGGGCCTTGGTTCCATGCCAGGCTCAAGTCCCAGCTTGCTTTCTTGCCATGTGACCTAGGCAAAACCCACCTATCCTGAGAGGCCCCTGGAAAGTGCTAGCGTGTGTGTGAGGCTTTATAATTACCGCCACAGGTTGTCCCTCCTGAGTGGGTGACAACATGCATGGGCCAGGGCAGGAGGGGCCCTGGCTGGACATGGCTGAGCTCACATGGAACCTGCAGTGGCTTCTTCTTCCTTCGTCCCCACCCCTACCTGCCTCACAAAGCAGTGGGGTTCCTACACCTCCGCCAGGTCCTCAGCCTCTAGGCTCCAGCCTGGGCCTAAACCAGGGGAGTCAATGGGGCCCTGGTCTGGGAGCCCAGATGTTTGGGTTCAAGGCCAGGCCCTTTGGTAACACATGGCCTGAGGCCTCTGTCTGCCCCTCTCTCAGGCCTCAGTTCCCCATCTCAGTGCCCCACCAGCAGGCCTGGTGCTCTGATTCTGGGAAAGCGACAGGATCAACCCATGGCCCATTTTCCCTTCCCTGCCCCTCCTGGCCTCCAGCCTGTTCCCCTCTGGTATCTCCGACTAGCCTCTCTTGGTTGTAAGTGGCAGAAACAGCACAAACCGGCTTAAGCAGTTGCTCACTGCACCTGGCCATACAGGTAGTTCTCCCACCAATAGGCCCAGGAATGCTGACCTACAGGACAGCCAATTTCCTGTTTCCCAAACCTGATGAGTGTCTCCTCTTACAGCACAGCAGTTTTTTTTGTTTTTTTTTTTTTTAGACCGAGTCTCCCTCTGTCACCCAGGTCGGATTGCAGTGGCGCAATCTCAGCTCACTTCAACCTCCGCCTCCCAGGGTCAAGTGATTCTCCTGCCTCAGCCTCCGGAATAGCTGGAACTACAGGCACATGCCACCACGCCTGGCTAATTTTTGTATTTTTAGTAGAGACAGGTTTTCACCATGTTGGCCAGGCTGGTCTTGAACTCCTGACCTCAAATGATCCACCCGCCTCAGCCTCCCAAAGTGCTGGGATTACAGGCCACTGTACCCGGCCAAGCATAACATCTTAAAGGGGAGCTTCAGATGTTGTGACTAGGAATATAAACTAGTGCTGTATCTTTAGTCTCTGGCTAATCATTCCTTTTGGCCCAACCACTGGGAGGATGGGAAGTGTGGTGTTTTAGGATGAGGGTGACATCTGGATGATGGCCAGGGCTGGGAGGAAGCAGGAAGGAGGAGGGAGAGACTGACACAGCCTCCTCTTTGGGAGTTAGTCATTCCCCCTGGCTACTGAGAGACACCAGGAGTGGGAAGGGGAGGGGGCCATTCTCCTGGGTCCTAGAAGTTGGTGCCAGGGCAGGCTGGGCCACCAAAGGGGATATTCTTAGGAAGCCCATCATCCTGACAGCTTTTCCAAACTCCCACCATGCGCTGGCTCTGCTCCGTGCTTAGCCCTGCAGGGGACGGGGGAGAGGACGCCGCTTTCTGGGGGTGGAACCTGTACTCATGAACCGTAGTAGACTGAGTGTGGTGTCCTGGTTCAGAGCACCACAGCAGCCCTGGCTAGAGTCCCGCTTCACCACTCATTGGTTCCAGGGCTTTGGGCGGCTGTTGAAGCTCTCTGAGCCTCAATGTCCTCATCTGTGAAATGGAGTCAATAATGCTGTCTTCTGAGGTTTAGGGTAAGGGCACAGTGGAATGATTTGTGTGACATGTTTGGCATGTAGTATCCACGCAGAAGGACTAGCGCTGGGAGGTCAGAGGCAAGAGCAAGCCAGCCCAGCCCTCCCATCTGAGAGCCCTCCCATCTGAGAGCCCTCCCATCGGCCTTGCCATACACTGTACAGAAGCCTTTTCCCATCCGCCAGCAGGTCTGAGCCTCATTCCATACTTATAAGGTGGCAGGGCAGATGCTTAGGAAGTCCAGGGGTTGTTCACAGCCACGCAGTGATGAAAGTGGCCTGGAAGTGTGGGAGCTGGCCAGGTGAGCCTGGTACCTGCACACAGGTGAAGGAGAGGCAGTGGGATCTGAGCCATGTAGAGCTCCTGCTCACTCTTTGCTGGCCAGAAAGCCGGGAACAATAGCCAGGACCAGTCTAGGGCTGGCCAGGGCAGTAGAAAAGCTCTTCAGCAGCAGGCAGATGGCGTGACCAACCCCTCTGGCCCTCTCTCAACTCCTTGAACAATCAAAGCCACTGCGCTCCATCTTCCCAGATGTACAGAAGTAGTGTACTTCCCAGATGTACAGAAGTAGTGTACTTCCCAGATGTACAGAAGTAGTACAGAAGTAGTGCCACAAAGGCCCTAGGCCCCCCAGCCTAAGGAGGGCCAGGCTCTCCCATGAGCTCCACATCTGATCCTCATGCAGGTGGCTTCTTGGTTTCTTGAAGGTGGTGCTTCCTAGAAAAGCCTTGGCCACTGTTGATTTTCTCATCTACAGAGATTCCAGCCAGAATACACAGTCTTCCTCAGGGCTATGAAATGGAGTCAAGGGGATGGCTCCTTCTTTATTGTGTATCTCTCTGTCCCCACCCTGGGTCTGCCTTCCTGCCTTTGTTCATCCACAAGCATTACTGAGCACCTACTGTTTGCCAGGCACTGAGCAGGTGCTACAGGGCACAAGGCACAAACTTCAGGTGAGACGGTTTTGAGGTTTTTGCATATCAAAAGGTACAGTAAAAAAATGTCAAAACCGCTGATATCTAGTACAAAATATGATGTTCACAAGTTCTCCCTGACCCCTGCCCCACCCCTGCCTGCAGCTTGGACCCTCACCCTATCCCTGAACCTCCCCATTGCCAGCCCCAGGCCCTGGGTTAGGACATCATTTTTCAGGTGATTTTGTACTCGACACCGCTATAACTCTGTAGTAGTTAATTTAGTCCTGATTGGTGTGTTGGTTCTGGAAAAGACCGCAGGCCCCATTCCTGAGCCCCAGGTCCAGTTAGAATAAAAGGAGCCAGTGAATGAGCCCAGGGTGGGCCAGAGGGTGTGAATTAGCCCCGAGGACAGCTATGGTCCCTGTTTTTGTGATTTGAGAGAAGAGCTGGGGGGAGATGGGAGGACTTGAGAGTAGCCTGCCTGGAATGGAGGGTGGGATTTGGGTAGGAAGAGGTGGGGGAAAAGCATTTCTGGTGAAAGGAAGGCTTTGAACAAAGGTTGGAGGCAGACAGAAGCCCAGAGCCTCTGGAACTGCAAGGAGGCTGTAGGGGAGTTCATGCTGGGATAAAGGGCCACAGTAGTGCATTGGGGTCAGGCCATGGAGGCTGGACTGTCCCCAAGGCCATGGCTGCTGGGAAGATTTCCGATGTGGTCTAGGACTCTAGCATCCCTGCTGTGAGCCCTGGGCAAGTCCAGCTCTTCTCTGAGTTGTCATTTGGAGGGGACCCTGGGTGGCACAGAATGTGGCTCTGACACTCTTTGATGAGCAAAGAGTCCCTGGGACTGAGAGGGGGTGTCAGCATGCTGGGCCACAGTGGCCTCAGCTGGGCTGGGCTGGGCTGCTCTCCCTCTCTCAGCCTCTGGCCTTTGGCCTCCGGGTGGGATTCTCAACCTGCAGATTCTGCCACTGCCAGCAACTCCAAGAGAGCTTTCTCGTTTTTGTTTGTTTGTTTGTTTTTAGATGGAGTCTTGCTCTGTTCCCAGGCTGGAGTGCAGTGGCCCGATCTTGGCTCTCTGCAACCTCTGCCTCCTGGGTTCAAGTGATTCTCCTGCTTCAGCCTCTAGAGTAGCTGGGATTACAGATATGCACACCACATCCAGCTAATTTTTGTATTTTTAGTAGAGATGGGGTTTGCCATGTTGGCCGGGCTGGCCTTGAACTCCTGGCCTCAGGTGGTCCGCCTGCCTTGGCCTCTCAAAGTGCTGGGATTACAGGTGTGAGCCACCCTGCCTGGCCCCAAGACAGCTTTCTGATGGGACATCTTAGCCTCCTTCTGAGCCCTAGTCAGATGCCCTCACCCCCAGGAAGCCCCCTTTGGTTTCTTCCCCATTCTTGGTTTGGATCTGTCCTGTAGCAGGCAGGCAGTAGAACCTGGTGGCCACAGGCGGGGGATGGGGGTGGGGGGCTCAGGCAGGCCAACTTCAATTCTTAGCTCTGTCAATCACCAGATCTTGGGCCAGCCACTTAACCTTCCGAAGTTCATTTCATCATCTGTAAAATGGGTCTAAAATTACCCATCTCATGGGGTCTGCAAGATGGTTAATGCATTGCCTTCCATTTAAAAATAGAAATTACACATAAAAGCAGACTCATTTATGCTTATCTACTCTGCATTTCCTTTATTCTTAGGCATACTTTTTAATATTTATATTTTATATAAATATATATTAATTACATATATACATGTATTTATATTTATATATTTTATAATATATTTATATTATTGAAATCAGGATTAAATGTACAATCAGTGGGCAAGAAGCTTTAATTAAATTGCTGGTGTGGGTTGCCATTCATGGGATTTTGGCTGGGAGAACATGGTCTAGGTGTGTACTCATGTGATCACCTCTACTTTCAGGTTCTCGTTGGCTGGGCCTGCTGGGCTGGAAGCACTTCAAAGGCAGGGAGGGCAGGGAGAGCATCTTGTCTGTGTCCTCCCAGCACCAGCAAAGGGCCTGGCCCAGGCAAAGCTCTTTAGTGTTTGCTGGGCTGTATGCTGGCAGGGACTTGTCCAGTCATACAAGGAAGCAGGGCCAGGAAAAACACCGCAGTCACTTGATTCCATCTGGCAGGCTTCAGCATGTCTGCTGGGGTTCTCTGGCTGGCCCACCTCTCCCAGGCCAGAACTCTAGCATCCCTGCTGTGAGCCCTGGGCAAGTCCAGCTCTTCTCTGAGTAGTCATTTGGAGGGGACAGAGGCACAGAACGTGACTCTGACACTCCAGGTGGCTCTGCCAGTGGTTTCCCAAGTGCAGTCCCAAGGTGGACACATGATTCTGTACATGATTTCAGGAGGTCTGTGGGTCCCTGAAGCCCCAGGTTTCAGGACCAGAAGTACTATACAGGTAGATTGTTAGCTTGGTAGCTATTGATCCTGATCTGGGTCTATGCTTGTCAGCTGCCCACAGGTGGGGTGGGGGTAGGGTACCTGGAAGGTCCTGGAGCTAAGCACAGATGCTGGCAGCCCTAACCCCCTGATATGGTTTGGCTGTGTCCCCACCCAAATCTCATCTTGAATTGTAGCTCTCGTGATTCCTTCATGTTGTTGGAGGGGCTGGTGGGAGATAATTGAATCATGGGGGTGATTTCCCCCATACTGTTCTTGTGGTAGTGAATTAGTCTCATGAGATCTGATGGTTTTATAAGGGAAACCATTTCGCCTGGCACTCATTCTCTCTTGCTGCCACCATGTAAGAAGTGCCTTTCGCCTTCCACCACAATTATGAGGCCTCCCCAGCCATGTGGAACTGTGAGTCCATTAAACCTCTTTCTCTTCCCAGTCTTGGGTGTGTCTTTATCAGCTGCATGAAAACAGACTAATACACCCCCTTACCATTGCTGGAGATGCTCTGTCTTAGCCCCCTGGATAGCGTTATTCCAGACCTGGGCCAGGAGTCCCCACACTGTCCCTGGGACATCATGCCTTCTTTTCACAGGAGCAGCTTGGAATGGATGGTTGGTGGGTAGACAAGGGCTATTTCTGAAGCCTCATGGATAGAGCAGATGACTTTTTGCTTAGATGACATGTTTATTGGTGGTGCTTTGGAGAGCGGGGAACTTTCTTCTCTGAGTGGCTTCATGCATCTCAGGCAAGTTTAGACTCCACATTCTGTTGCATCACAAGAATCAAGACCATAGGCCTGGCCAGCTCCCCTTGCCCCAGCCTGCTCCCACACCTTCAGGGCGACCCTGGGCACAGGGAAACCCCCCAGAGCACACCGGTATGGCAAGAGCTTCAAAAAGGCACCTAAAAATAGCTTTCTAACCTCCTCCCTTTCTCTTTAGGGCTTAAATTCAGGATCTGAAATGGAGGGGGTTTGGGTGTGGGGCTGCCGGCAAGGAGCAGGAACACATCTCTTGCTCTTGGACCTTAATTCTGGCTTACACCCTGACTCTCTAACCAGGTCACCAAACATTTTTCTCTAACCCCCCACCAGTTCTTCAGGAGTTGGCTGGGGACAGGCAAGGGTAAGATACTGTCATCCTGTGGTCCTGAACCTCTCCCAGCCTCTGCAAGACACACACACACACACACACACACACAGACAATTGCATGTCTCTCTAAGGAAGTATTAGGTTTATTTCTAGTTAGGCTGAACTCCTGGGGAGATGGCTGGTGCCACCATAAGTCCTCGGTCTGGCCAGGGGACCTGAGGTGGCACCGTCTGGCAGCCTGGGAGTCAGCCTCCTTTCCAGAGATTAATGCCAGGGGGTCAGATAGTTGACACGACTGTGGAGAGAAGTAGGGGTGAGGTGGGGGTTTCCAGGGTGTCCTAGGGGAAAAATCAGGCTTTCCCCCTCTAGGCTCTGAAAACACAGCTTCTAGCCAGCCTCTATGTGGCTCAGGAGCCTTCAGTGGCTCCCTGTTTTCTGTATTTTCAGCTGTCCTCCTTAGCTTTCAAGCTAACCTCCTTCCTTTGACTTTGCCTCATCCTTCTCTACCATTGATTCCTAACTATGAACAGCTTCACCCATTTTTCCATCATTTAGTGAACCTACTCTGTTAGGCATCATATGGTAGCAAAACCCAGAAACGTTCCCCTGTGTGGGAGAGGGGAAGGCTAGTTTCTGCCAATAATGACAGTGCAATAGTCTGGGTGCTATAAGATATGGACACGGAGGTAGTGACCAATGGGACGGAGTGTGAGCCGGTGGGGAGAGGCAGAGGGTGGGGGAAAACTTCAAGGAGGATGGCACATCTGGGCTGGGCTTTAAAGAGCATGAAAGAGGCCGCGTGCAGTGGCTCACACCTGTAATCCCAGCACTTTGGGAGGCCAAGGCAGGTGGATCACCAGATCAGCCTGACCAATATGGTGAAACCTCATCTTTACTAAAAATACAAAAATTAGCCGGGCTTCGTGGCCCTAGCCTATAATCCCAGCTACTCAGAAAGCTGAGTCAGAAGAATGCTTGAACCGGGGAGGCAGAGGTTGCAGTGAGCTGAGATGGCGCCATTGCACTCCAGCCTGGGCGACAGAGCTAGATTTGGGGGGGGGGGGGGGGGGGGGGCGGGGCGCGGGGAAAGAAAGGCACGAAGTTTTTCAGGCAGAGGAGGAAGGACCATCTGGGCGCTAAAACAGCACAGGCAAAGGTGTGAAGAGTGCTTGTCCTGCTGCGTTTCGGGGGAGTCTAGTCTTGCTGGAGTGTACAAAGTGGGGCGAGGAAGGTGAGAGATGGCTCAGTTACGAAAATGTCTGAATATCTTGCAGCCTCCGTTCTTGTTCTTATCTCCAAGCCTTTACTTGTGCGACGACCCTGCCGGGGACACCACTTAGCCCCCTCCCTTAGGGCCTCTCCGCACCCAAAAAGGCAGATTCTTGGCTCTCCCTCGTGTTTATTTGTCTGTTTTCTCTCCTTCCAGGTAACACCCCCGCCCCATCCTTTTGGCCTCCTCCAGTCAAACCTGGTGGGATATGGACCCCCCCCCCCCCGCGTCTATCCCCACCCCAGTGGGCTGCACATTTGCCAGGGGCGATCTCTCCAGAGCGAAGCAGCTTGCGCCCTCCCAGGAGGGCACCTCCTCCTCGCCAGGCCTCGCCGGGGCAGGGGGGTCTCAGAGTCGGGGAGCCCCGAGGCTGTCCCCAGCAGTCGGATGGGAACGTGGTTGGCTGTGGGGCGGGACAGGACCGTTCCCCTACCTGTAGCTGGAGCCGAAGCTTCGGAAAGTGTTCCTGGGAAAGAACGGAGCGGGTGAACCCGAGATGGGAAGGGGCGACCCTCTCTGGGCGCCTCGCTAGACCTCGGGAGCCACCCCCTCTCCCCGCCATCCCTCCTGAAGGGTTCCAGGGCGCCTACACCCAATGCAAACGCCTCCACTCCGCAAGGGTGGAGTTGTCAGGGAGGGCAAGGTGCTCCGTTTAGTAGGAATTACACGTGTATTCATTTGAAATTGTAATTTGTTTCTGGTGTATTGGAGCCAATTTCTCCCAGTTCTCACATTTTCAAGGGTCATTGCGTGTGCGCTAGGAAAGCGGCCCAGACCTCATCCTCCCTCCTCCGGATATGGGGTCCCGGGGCGCGTGGCGTCACTTACAGGGAGTCGAAAGGCAGGGGCTTCTGTCCGTAGCGGTCCAGGCTGGGGTTCTGGTTGAGGCAGTACTGAGGCGGGCAGCAGGGATAGGGGCGCGGTGAGTCGGAGGAGCACGGATGCCCTGCCCACGCCCCACACAGGGCTTCCTGCTAGAGACCGTGGCCCTGGAGACTGGGAGGTCCTGCTCTGGGTCTCCTCCCCGCCTCAACGACCGGCTTAAGCCGCTCCCCACCAGGACCCCCCTCTCCCCACCCAGGGACGGGTCTGCGCGCAGCGCTCCCTACCCGCCAGCTCTGGGTCACGTCCGGCTTCAAGTACCTCACCGCGTAGCTGCTGAGACCCTCCACTGCGAACAGAGAGTCCCCCTCGAGCGCTCATCCGCTCCCCAGGACAAGCCCCGCCTCCTTACCTAAGCCCCGCCCACAATCCCGCCCCATCCACACATGTTCAGAAAACAGGTCCCGCCTCCGCTGCCCAGCAGGGCAAAGCCCCCACCCCGACGGCTCTGCCTGGCTCCGCCCCCTCCTCGTGGGCAGTCCTGCTTCCAGATCCGCGCGCACGTCTCGGCCCCACCCACCGCAAGTGCCACCACTGCACCCCAGCGGCCCCGCCCTGTCTCTGCCTGGCCCACCGCCTACGTTCCTGTGCGCAGTCCACGCTCCCTGCTCCAGCCCCGCGGCCCACCTGCCCTGCAGTTCCTTTAGCGGCCCGTACGTAGACTGACCTCGCTTGCTCAGGCAAGGCAGCTTGAACTCCCCGGCCGAGGACACGAAGTGGGACCAGTCCTCGATGGCGCGCGTGAAGCAGGGCCAGTCCACTCGGTTGATGCCCGGCGCGATGGGCGCCAGCTTTCCCTCGTGGTACCTGTTGCGGAGCTTCTGGCCTGTCGCGGTGATGTCCTGACAGGGCCACGGGGGTCAGGCCCGCGCAGCAGTAGCCGCAGGAGCCTAGGGAAGCCATCCCAGTCCATCCCAAAGGCCTCAGCTGACAACTGGCCCGGTGCATTGGACCGAGGTTGCGCCCGAAGTCGGGAACCCGGATGCGGTGATGTGGAGAGTCCCAAGCAGGCACCTGAGGAGGTCCTCGGGGAGTAGATCCCAGGACCAGAGGTGCTTGGGGCTGGTGCCCCTTAGCTACCCAAGGGCAGGGCAAAGGACACTCACCAAACACTGCAGGGGTTTGTTGGGGACCCCAAGGAGTGTAAAATGGGCGTTGTCAAACTCATCTGTTGAAACAAGAGAAAGGGAGAAGAGGTGTCTCCTTCACCAGTGGTCAGAGGTCATAGAAGAACTTTGGCCCACACTGTACTTTAAAATTTTTTTGAGGCCAGGCACGATGGCCCACACCTGTAATCCCAGCACTTTGGGAGGCCGAGGTGGGTGAATCACTTGAGGTCAGGAGTTCCAGACCAGACTGGCTAACATGGTGAAACCCCATCTCCACTGAAAATACAAAAATTAGCCGGGCGTGGTGTGGAGTGCCTGTAATCCCGGGTACTCGGGAGGCTGAGGCAGGAGGATCACTTGAGTCCAGGAGGTCGAGGCTTCAGTGATCATGCCACTGCACTTCCACCTGGGTGACAGAGCAAGATCCTGTCTCAAAAAAAGAAAAAAGGCTGGGCACGGTAGCTCACACTTGTAATCCCAGCACTTTGGGAGGCTGATGCAGGTGGATCACTTGAGCTCAGGAGTTCGAGACCAGCCTGGGTAACAAGGTGAAACCCTATCTCTACCAAAAATACAAAAAATTAGTTGAGCGTGGTGGCACATGACTGTAGTCCCAGCTACTAGGGAGGTTAAGGCAGGAGGATCACTGGAATCCAGGAGGTGGAGGTTGCAGTGAGCTGAGATTGGCCACTGCTCTCCAGTATGGGCAACAGAGCAAGACTCTCTTACGTTTTTTTTTTTAATTTGACAACTTAAAAAAATCTAAGATAAAATAGTAATCACATCTCACCCCTTGCCACAGAATAAAACTCCGAAGATTCCAATGTAAAAAATGAACATGGGCAAATTCTTTTATAACCTTGGGATGGAAAGGCCTTAATAATTTTAATTAAAAATCCAGAAGCATTAAAGAAAAGATTGATAATTTAAATACATAAAAATAAACTTCTACATGGCAAAAACAAATGTCAAAAAACAAATTGAAAAAATATTTCCACTTATTTTACAGACATTAATATTAATATTCCTTAATATTGAAAGAGTGCCTAGAAATCAAGACACACAAAAAATGCCAGGTATGGTGGCTCAAGCCTGTAGTCTCAGCTACTCGGGAAGCTGAGGCAGGAGGATTGCTTGGGCCCAGGAGTTTAAGGGCTGCACTCCACTGCACTCCAGCCTGGGTGGCATAGTGAGACCTTGTCTTTAATAAATAAATGAACAAGTTGAAGAATTTCTCTATACAAGGACTCCAAGGTGCAGAAGGGTATATACAATATGCTGCCATTTGCTTAAAAAAAATTTTTTTTTGAGACGGAGTCTCGCTCTGTCGCCCAGGCTGGAGTGGAATGGTACAGTCTCGGCTCACTGCAACCTCTGCCTCCCAGGTTCAAGCGATTCTCATGCCTCAGCCTCCCGAGTAGCTGGGATTACAGGTGCGTGCCACCATGCCTGGCTAATTTTTGTATTTTTAGTAGAGACGGGGTTTCACCATGTTGGCCGGGCTGGTCTCCAATTCCTGACCTGTGATCTGTCCACCTCAGCCTCGCGAAGTGCTGGGATCACAAGCGTGAGCCACCGCGCCCAGCCTACTGTTTGCTTTAAAACAGTAGACTAAACATAGACTCTTGGAAACAGAGAATATATATTCAGGTCATCACCTCAACCAAATCATCAAGCTTAGCATCACAAATAATGTGATAATGAAATTCTGTGCCTCCTGCTGCAGCATTATGGCAAACATAGCATCTGTTGCCTGTGAAAGATTCCGGCCAGCAGTGTTTAACCTGGTGATTCAGGTCTCTACACCTAGCTGCTGGTTTACAGAAAATAGATTAACAAGGTGAGAAACACCATAAGGAAACAGTGGCTCAAATTCACCATATGGGACTGTCTGCAACACAACTTGGAGACTCTTTAAAAAGTCAGTATGATGGTGGGCAATGGAAACCGGGTGGACTGTTTTAGACTAAGATGAAAGACATAACAAGTAACTGAAATACATAATCTTAGATTGAATTCTTGTTCCAAAAAATCATTTTAAAGCCATAAAAGACATATTTGGGGTCAGTTGGGGAGATTTTAATATGGTCTGGATATTAGATGTTGTAGAAGTATTGTTAAGTTTCCTAGGTGTGATAATGGTATCGTGTCATGCAGAAGGATGTTTTTGTCATTGGGAGCTGCTTGCTAAAGGGTGTCCAAGAATGTAAGAGAGAGGGCGAGAGAAGCAAAAATATGGCAAAAAATCAACTGAAGCAGGCGGAAGGTGGTGGGTACTCATAGTAATATTCTTGCAACTTTTCTCCATTTGAAAATGTTTATAATGTAAACTAAGAATAAAATCCTGAGGTCTCCCCAATGTATTGACTGAGTGGAACCCCCTCTTGGCTAAGGGGACCCCCCAAAACCTTAAAAAACTGAGTTCCCAGCCATAATGGGACAGGAGGTCAGACATGCTTCATCCTACCCCTGCCTTTTTGTGGCTCGTCAATAAATGACGAACATTAATGTTAAACTAGCAATCACAAGGCCAGGTGCGGTGGCTACGCCTGTAATCCCAGTGGTTTTGGAGGCCAGTCACTTGAGGTCAGGATTTTGAGACCAGCCTGGCCAACAGGGTGAAACCCCATGTCTACTAAAAATACAAAAATCAGCTGGGCATGGTGGCACACGCCTGTAGTCCCATATAGCTACTCAGGAGGCTGAGGCAGGAGAATCACTTGAACCCGGGAGGCAGAAGTTGCAGTGAGCCGAGATCATGCCACTGCACTCCAGCCTGGGCGACAGAGCGAGACTCCGTCTCAAAAGAGAGATTACAAGACTGAGAGAACAGACTGTTTGTGGCAACAAGATGCCAAATTATTATTATTATTATTATTAATATTATTGAGACGGAGTGTCACTCTGTTGCCCAGGCTGGAGTGCAGTGGTGTGATCTCGGCTCACTGCAACCTCCACCTCCTGGGTTCAAGCAATTCTCCTGCCTCAGTCTCCCAAGTAGCTGGGATTACAAGCGCACACCACCGCACCTGGCTAGTTTTTGTATTTTTAGTAGAAACAGAGTTTTACCATATTGGTCAGGCTGGCCTTGAACTCCTGACCTTAGGTAATCCACTTGCCTCAGCCTCCCAAAGTGCTGGAATTACAGGCATGAGTCTCCGTGCCCGGCCAAGATACCAGATTATTAACAGGACCTAAGGCCATGCAAGGCAAGGGTTAAGTCACACACCCCTACACTTAAAGCATAAACTACAGGCTGGTTGTGATAGCTCATGCCTGTAATTCCAACACTTTAGGAGGCTGAAGCTGGAGGATCACTTGAGCGCAGAAGTTGGAGACCAGCCCTGGCAACATAGTGTAACCCTGTCTCCACACAAAACAAACAAACAAACAACAACAACAACAAAAATAGCCTGGCATGATGGTGTGTGCCTGTAGTCCCAGTTACTCAGGAGGCTGAAGTGGGAGGATCACCTGAACCTGGGAGGTCGAGGCTATAATGGGCCATGTTTGTGACATTGTACTCTAGCCTGGGTGACGGAGAGAAACTCTGTCTAAAAAACAAAATAAAAAGTAAATAAGCTATGTTTTAATTGCCACGAGGTTTTTCTTTTTCTCTAGCACTGGCTTTGAGATAAGCAATATTAAAACAATTACAACTCATACAGCTCACAGATGCTGACCCCCTGATCCACCAGCCACAGCTATGCCTGTGAGTGCATATGAGGCTGATTTCAGTAACTTTCTCCAGATGAGAAGACCACCAACCGTGGACAGAGGCTGCTCACTTGCTGAGCTTTGCGTCCTGAAAAGATCTTTTGTCATATAGGGCCTAATTGTAATACATTTAAAGGTTAAGTCTCCACCTCAAAGCCAACATGGGTTGTATATTACATGCAAGTTTGTTCATTATGCCCATGTCAGTACTATCTTCATGAATATTTATAGCTCCTCCTGTAACCTGTTGAATATGTATATTTAGCCAACCCTTTGAACATAAAGCTCGTACCCAACCCCTCCTCCTTTGACATGCCCATCTTTGGGCTTCAGCTGGAGGCACAATTTCCAGCCTGTGGGATGGCCACCTTGCAGCTATAACCCCTTATAAGAAATAAAGTCTCCTTTTCTAAACTTAAACATTTATTTTATTTTTTGAAGATGGAGTCTCGCTCTGTCATCCAGGCTGGAGTGCAGTGGCTCCATCGGCTCATTGCAACCTCTGCCTTCCGGGTTCAAGCGATTCTCCTGCCTCAACCTCCTGAGTAGCTGGGATTATAGGCACCTGCCACACTGCCAGGCTAATTTTTGTATTTTTAGTAAAGCCGGGGGTTTCACCATGTTGGCCAGGCTGGTCTTGAACTCCTGACCTCAAGTGATCTGCCTGGCTCGGCCTCCCAAAGTGCTGGGATTACAGGCGTGAGCCACTGTGCCTGCCTAAATTTATAAATTTCTGATTGTTCAGTTAACAGTAATAAAAAATTGGGGAGCAAAATAACATGTGTTTATATTCCCATTAGTAAACCAGGGAGAGACATCAGAAACTAAGAATGTGGGGGGTTACCTGTATGGGAGGTGATGGGAGTGAAACTTGTTGCTGTGCATATTGTTACAGCATTTTGAGTTTTGAAGTTGTGACTATTACTTTTATTTAAAGCATATGCTTACAACAAAATACATATCTATATCAGAGCTTTCTTTTAAAAATCTAGATTCGTGGCTTCTCTCAGAGCAGGAAATTGGAAGAACTGGTAACCTGGCTGGCCCCTCCAACATAGCACAGTCTGCAGGGAGCCCCATGGCTACTGTTTAAACAGGGCAGGTGTGGGTGTCCCATTTCCCTGTGGAATTTTCTTCCCCCACGGCCTCCCCACCCACTTCCCTCATTTGTGTTTCCCATCAGGACCCGTGTGGCAACTCTGGCGATCTCCGTGTGGTCTCTGACACCCTCAGCCCACCTGTCACCCAAGCTGGAGCCTAGGTATGGGCCTGCACTCCCCCTGTTCCGCCTCCTACCCCGCCCTGCCTGCACCTACTCTTGTTGACTTTATCTGCTAAATACCTTCTAAATCCCTCCACATGCAAGCTCCCCAGTTCATGCAGGGTTATTCACTAGGCCTGTGGGGCTCTTTTGCCCTGAAGGCCCACATGTTCTCCTCTCCTGCATGGGGGCTGTGAGGAGGGGTCTTTCTCTTTCTTTCCCACATACAGAGATGCTTGGGCAGAAGTTGTTACTGTTATACTGTTATGACTCCTACCACTGCACCTGCCAACCTCCGCCCAGTTCTCTCTCCATTCATTACAACAGGCTAGGCACAGTGGCTCACGCATGTAATCTCAGCACTTTGGGAGGCCGAGGCAGGAGCATCGTTTGAGCCCAGGAGTTGAGACCAGGCTAGGCGACATAGGGAGACCCTGTCTCTACAAATAATTTTTTAAAATTAGCTGGGCATGGTGGCATGTGTCTGTGGTCCCAGCTACTCAGGAGGCTGAGATGGGAGGATCACTTGAGCCTGGGAGGTCGAGGGTGCATTGAGCTGTGATCATGCCACTGACTCCAGCCTGGGCAACAGAGTAAGACACTGCCTTCAAAAAACAAAACAAAACAAAACAACAATAACAACAATGGCATCAGCAACACTTTTTGAGCACAGATTATGTGTCAGGCACTACTCTAAGTGCTTATTTTTTCGAGATGGAGACTCACTCTTGTCACCCAGGTTGGAGTGCAGTGGCATGATCTCAGCTCACTGCAACCTCCACCTCCCAGGTTTAAGCGATTCTCATGCCTCAGCCTCCTGAGTAGCTGGGATTACAGGCGCCTGCCACCACGCCTGGTTAATTTTGTATTTTTAGTAGAGACGGGGTTTCACCATGTTGGCCAGGCTGGTCTCGAACTCCTGACCTCAGGTCATCTGCCTGCCTTGGCCTCCCAAAGTGCTGGGATTGTAGGTGTGAGCCACTGCTCCCAGCCTCTAAGTGCTTTTTGCACCTTATCTCCTTCTAACCCCACAACAACCCTTCAAGGCAGGCCTTGTCATTATCCTCATTGTACTGAGCAGTAAACAGAGGCTCAGACCTGGTCGAAGTGTCCTGGGCAGGGAACAGCAGAGCTGGGACTGGCCTCTTTCATCCTTGCATCTGTCACCCTCTTTCTTGAAACCACCTGCCCCTTCCCCAAAGGGGATCCTGCACTGGTGGCCTGACCTTTGTGGTAGTACGTGGTGGACTGGCAGTGCTCATCAGGAAGGCAGGCCTTGACGGTGTCCCTGTCCATGTGGCGCAGGGTGGGCAGGGCTGGGTGGTAGAGCTGCTGCTTCACGCCCGCCAGCTGGTTGCGCCGCCGCTCCACAGGAAGCAGGATGGCCGGGGAGGCATACACATGTGTGGAGCCATCGTCCCAGGGCACCAGGTCGATGATGCGGGCCATAGCTGGGGGGCAGAGGGTTCTAAGGGGCTCACCCTGGGCTCATGCCAGCCAGACACCCTTCTCTGCGTGAAAACAATCTTGGCCAGTGCCGATGTCTACTTGGCAAACATTTATTTAGCACCTACTGTGTGCCAGGCCATTTTTCCGGAGCTCAGCATGAGGTGGCAGGAACATTCAGATAACAGAAGACAACAGAGACAACCCTCCCACTCCCCTCTCAACACACACACACACACACGCGCGCACACACACACACACACATTGTGCCATGGCTGTAAGGGAGGTCAGTACAAAGTGTGTATTTCTGGGGAGGCTGGGGTTGGGACATTCAAGGAATGATCTAAAAGAGGTGATATTTGAGTCTATTAGTATTTTTTTTTTTTTTTTTTTTTTAGACAGAGCCTCACTCTCTTGCTCAGACTGAAGTGCAGTGGCACCATCTTGGGTCACTGCAACCTCTGTCTCCCAGGTTCAAGTGATTCTCCTGACTCAGCCTCCTGAGGAACTGGGATTACAGGCATCCACCACCACATCCAGCTAGTTTTTGTATTTTTAGTAGAGACAGGGTTTCACCGTGTTGGCCAGGATGGTCTCGAACTCCTGACCTCAAGTGATCCACCTGCCTCAGCCTCTCAAAGTCCTGGGATTACAGGTGTGAGCCACTGTGCCTGGTGAGTCTACTCTTAAATAATGAGCAGGAAAGTGCAGCAGCAAGTGGGTTCAGAATGTAGCTCAGTTTGCTGTATGCCTCTGGGTGGATAGTTAGCTTTAGCTAAGGTATTTACCCAAAATTCTACAGATTGACTCAGAAATATTTTCAGGAATGGGAGCAACATGATATATTTGAACTAGAAAAGCATTACTGGATACCCAGTGCCTCCCTTTAAAAAGCAGATAGTCCCAGGGGCCTTTCAGTCATTTACACTTTAGTGAGAATTTGTTGAGGCAGCTTGCTTTCTTCCTGACCCTGATTTAGAGGTGAGAGGTGGAGGTGGGAGCTAGGGTGGCAGGAGGAGAGAGGACCTTAGATCATGGAGGAGCAGGGAGGGGACATGGTGACAAGGCATGGGGAAGCTGCCTTAGGGGATGTGACTGCCTGGGGAGGAACAGGGAGGGGGATCACGGAGATGGGGAACTGAGGAAGGGGCTCCCTGCTTCTGACTCACCAATAGCAGCTACCTTATCTGTAGGACCCAGGCCCAGGTGCACAGGCTTATAAGGACTTTCAGCTCTTCAACTGCTCAATGGGCAGAAGAGGAAGTGAGGTGGATGAGTCCCTCATTATGGACAGCAGCAGAATAACGGAACATTATGCACAGACAATGCCCATTGCAGCCTGATTCTGAGGCACCCACTCCTTAGCAACCCTGGCAACTACAGGCTCTAAGAAGAGCTTGTGCCAGAATTCCTGTGCTCTGGCCACTTCCTTCCAGCCTTCCTGAAGGCTGTGGTCTCCCAGACCTCAGCACAGGCCAGGTATCTTGGGAAATGTCAGATGGGGAGCTGTGGTTCCCTGGAGGTAGTCAGGCCAAGGGAGGCCAGAAATGGCTACTCAGCCCACTGCAGGCTGTGTAATCCTGGGCTAATTACTGCCTCTCTCTGGGCCTCAAGGCTCTCCTCTGTGTTAGGCAAGGACTCCAGGACCTGCCATTAGGAGGATCTGGATGCTGAGAGGGATTTCCCCTCCCTGCAACCCTCAGGGAAGAGGGCAGTACACTGTCTGCCAGCCCCTGAGTCTCCAGGAGTGGAGATTAGCTGTGGCCAGTATCCAGGGTAAGCGTGAGGGGATCAGGGAGAGTGGTGGCCTCAGCAGGCTGGAGATTAGCAGATGATACTCCACCCTCAGCCCCTGCAGGACTACAGGCTCCCCACTCCCAGGAAAGCCAGTCTGTGAGTGCCCAAGCCTAGCACCCCAAAGCCCTGGGACCTGCCCACCATCCTGGTCACAACCATTAGAGACAAACCCCCAACGTGAGGAAACTCCAGGAAAGCCTAACTTATTTGCATATATTGGCATGTGCTTTGCATATACCTGCCCAGGGGCTGAGCCTGATGGGTCTTGGAGCCCCTCTGGTGAAATTCCTGTAGGATTTATTTCCCCAGTTGCTCCTCCTCCAGTGCTCCATACAGCCCCCAGAACAGCATCCCTAACTGCTACCCCTTACAGAAATCCTTCCCAGAGTTGACTCCACTCACCACCCCACCCCCAATTTATTTCTTGACTCTTTTAAAGTTATCAAATAGAAGAAATACAGAAAGTGCATACATATCTAATGTAACTAATAATTTACAAAATGAGACCCCGTATAACTACTACCCACCCTGGGCAAGACATGGAGTACTACTTTTAAAACAGTTTAGCAGTTTCTTGAAAAGTGAAACAAATGTACCATATGATTGGGTCATCTGGAAGATTCTACCCCAGAAGGCTTCCTAAGAGAAATGAAAGTATATTGTAAGGCACGGTGGCTCACACCTGCAATCCCAGAACTTTGGGAGGCTGAGGCAGGAAGATCACTTGAGGTTGGGAGTTTGAGACCAGCCTGGACAACATGGTGAAACCCTGCCTCTACTAAAAATACAAAAATTAGTCGAGCGTGGTGGCATCCCCTGTAATCCCAGCTACTCAGGAGGCTGAGGCAGGAGAATGACGTGAACCCGGGAGGCAGAACTTGCACTCCAGTCTGGGCAACAAGAGACTCTGTCTCAAAAAAAAAAAAAAAAGGTATATATCTCCACAGAGACTTGCACACAAATGTTCATAGCAACATGATGTATAGCCAAAAAGTGGAAACAACCTGTGTCCACTGATGAGTGGATAAACTGTGGTGCTTCCATACCATGAAATACTCTTGAGCAATGAAAAGAAATGAAGTTCTGATACATGCTACGAGGTGGATGAACCTCAAAAACTTTATGCTACATCAAAGAAGTCAGATGTGAAAACCCACATATTGTATGACCCATTTATATAAAATGTCCAGGAAAGACAAATCTATAGACACAGAAAGCAGATGTGTGGTTGCCTGGGACTAAGGTGTACGAATGAAGAGTGGTTACCATCTGGCATGAGGGGTCTTACTGGGGCAATGGGAATGTTCTAAAACCAGATGTGGTGAGAGTTGCACAGTTCAGTCAATTTGTTAAAAATCATTGAGTTAGGCGGGGGTGGTGGCTCACGCCTGTAATTCCAGCCCTCTGGGAAGCCCAAGTGGGTGGATTGCTTGAGCCCGGGAGTTCGAGACTAGTCTGGGAAACATGGTGAAACCCTGTCTCTATAAAAGTACAAAAATTAGCTGGGCCTGGTGGCGTGTGCCTGTGGTCACAGCTACTTGGGAGGCTGAGGTAGGAGAATCACTTCAGCTAAGAAGGTTGAAGCTGTGGTGAGCTATGATCACTCCACTGCACTCCAGCCTGGGTGATAGAGTGAGACCCTGTCTTAAATAAATAAATAAATAAATAAATAAATAAATATTAAGTAATATAAAAGTCATTGAATTGTATACTTAACATGGGTGAATTTTATGGCATATATATTCCCATAAGGTTGTTTTGAAAAATAGATTCCAGCCAATTTAGTAAAAGAAAGCAAGACATTGGCCCTGCCAGTCCCTAGAAGCTTCCACATATGCCTTCCCAATCACAATCCCCAACCCGGCAAGAGGGAACCACTCTCCCTCCTTGTAGTACTTTTATTTATGGGCAGCTGTAGAAAACTTTATTTAACAACTCTAGGCTTTATAGAAAATTAGACGCTGCAAATGTACTTATGTTTGTAGCCATAGACAGGACAGGCTAATTTTGCCTTTTGGAAACTTTGTATGCATGGATCACCGGGGTCTTCTTTTGAATCTGGCTTCTTTCCCTCCACATATATGCACATGAGATTCATCCAAACTTTAGCCACTCTGTGTGGCTGTGTTTTGCTCATTTTCCCCACCCTAGATCCCATTACTCTTCACTCAGGCCCATCTAACTTTCCCTCCTTCCCACTCTGCAGGTTCTCCAACTGCTGCTAAGTTGCCCAATCCCAGAGACGCATTTCAAGTCTCAGCTCAGACAGTGGCCCCTCAGATAACTCCCTCACCCCAACACAGCCACTGCTCTTGGCTTTCACCTCACCCCATGCTTCTGCTTCTCCATCCCCATCCCTGGCAGCTCCTTAAGGCTCCTTTACCAGCTCCTGCTCTTTTTGCATCCTCTGAGTGAGCCCAAGTGTTCCAGGTGCCACCTCTGGTCCCCTTTGTTTCCTTGGGTTTCCTAGGTGATATCAGTCAGTCCTGTGGCTTTAAGCATCATCTGCAGGCTGAGGCCTCCAAAATTTCTATCTCCAGTAGACCTCTCCCTAAGTCACACACACACATGCGCGCGCGCACGCGCACACACACACACACGCACAGTCACATTTCAACCTGGATGTCTCTCAGACTTTTTTTTTCTTTTTTCTTAGGCTGGAATACAGTGGTGTGATCTTGACTCACTGCAACCTCCACCCACCGGGTTCAGGCAATTCTCCTGCCACAGCCTCCAGAGTAGCTGGGATTATAGGCACCTGCCACCATGCCTGACTAATTTTTGTATTTTTAGTAGAGACAGAGTTTTGCCATGTTGGCCAGTCTGATCTCCAACTCCTGACCTCAGGTGATCCACCTGCCTTGGCCTCCCAAAGTACTAGGATTATAGGCATGAGTCACTGCACCCAGCCTCTCTCAGACATCTTAACAAAGTAGTGCTCATTATTTTCCCCCCCAAAATTCTTCCTCCAAACTTCCAGCCCCAGGCTGCTTCTTTTCAGTACATGTGTAAACCAGCCTGGGGTGGTTTACTGGTTCACCCACTAAACCAGCCACCCAGTTGCCCAGGGTGAGCCCCTCAATGCCCCCCTTTTTCCTCCCCTTTCTCTTCTCCTATCTGTACTCCCACCAGCATAGTTGAAGCCCCATCATCCCTCCCGTCAGGCTGCAGGCAAGGGCGAATGTCACCTGTGCTACTCGCAGGCCCAGGCAGAGCAGAAGGGCTTGCTGCTGTTCCCTGGGAAGGAGCTCTGACCCCTGCAGCCTGGCATATTTGTAGGGAAGGGTCAGGGAGTACCTTGAGCTTTACCACTGGGGTCTGGCCTTGCTGGCAGAAAGAACTTTCTTCTGCATCACTTGCCTGGTGGAGGTTGCATTATCAGAGGTCTTGAAACCCAGCACTGGAGGGGAAGTCAGGGTTCATCCAGTCGCCAATCGGCTTGTCCCTCTGCAGCCTCCTGACCAGTTTCCTGTTTCCACGCTTGTCTGCTACACGGAGCCATACAGATCATGCCCAGCCCCTGTTCAAAACCATCATCTAAAACTACACTTGTTCTTGTGACCTACAGATCTCATAACATCTGCCCCTGCCCCCTGTCAACCTCATCTCCCACCACTCTCCCCTGCACCCACTAAGCTCCAGGCTCCCGGGGCTCCATTCTGCTCCTCAAGGCTCATTCCAGCCTCAGAACCTTTCTCATTGCACTGTCCCTGGTCTGGAGCACCGTTCATCCAGCTCTTTTCACAGTTGAGTCTTTCTTGCTTTTCATGTCTCAGCTCAAATATACATCTACCTCATCATAGGGGCCTGCCTACCTACCCCCACTGCCCTCCACAACACATGCTTCTGCCCTGTTTCTTTTATGGCACTTAGCATAATTTGCAATATTCTTTATTTGTCAGTAATCTCCTCCATTGGAATGTAAGCTCCATGAGGACAGAGCTTATGTCTGTCTTGCTCAGTGTGCCAAGGCTGACACACTGACAGGCACAAAGGAAGAGCTCTAGGCCAGGTGCAGTGGCTCACATCTGTAATCCCAATACTATGAGAGGCTGAGGCAGGAGGATTGCTTGCATTCAGGAGTTTGAGACCAGCCTGGGCAACATAGCGAGACCCTTGTCTCTAAAAAAAAAAATAAAAATTAGCCTGGCATGGCAGCACACATGAGTAGTCTGCTACTCAGGAGGCTGAGGTGGGAGGATCACTTAAGCCTGAGAGGTTGAGACTGCAATGAGCCACGATCCCACCACTGCACTTAGCCTGAGTGACAGAGAGAGACCGTGGCTTAAAAAAAAAAAAGAAAGCAAAGGAGGAACTCTAGAAATGGTTCAGATAATTAAGTCAAGTCCTGCCCCTTTGCCAAATATCCCTCAGGGCCACCACACTGAGCCCCTCTTGCTTGGGCCCTGTCCCCTTGTACCCTCTCCTCCTAGGTCTCTGTATCCCTTCCAGTGTCCAGCCTCAGTTCACAGTGCAGGTCAGATGCCTCAGTCATCTGCCAGGCCTTGGATTCATCCTCAAGGCCTAGCCCTGGGACACAGCCTTTCTGGCAGAGCCCAAGGCAGCGGAGCCAGAAAGAATCTGCCTGTGTCCTGGCCTGGGGACTGGAGAGTTGGGATATGCTTCTTGCCACGGCTGAGTGGGAGCTGACAAGCCCCTGCCACCTTGAAGAGTCTCCAGGCATCACCTGGGAACTCCAAGCTGTTATTCTCCCATCAGCCACTCCGTGTCTTGGCCAAGGTGTGTGGGAAGCCAGGCCCCTGGTAACCTGGGCCAGTTCCCTGGCAACCCATGGTGCTCCAAACCTGGGCCATGCAGGGGCCCTTCCCTGGGGCCCACATCCTTGCTGGACCCTGGGAGTTGGGGGGTGCTGCTGGTTTCCTGGGCGTCAACAGCCTCTTTTCTCCCCTGCCCCCATTCAGCGCCTGCTAATCCTTTGCACACGGCCCAGCTACTGCCAATTAATCTTCCTTGTGTCTGAGGGGCCAGCTACTAGTGGCAGCGAGAAGGCAATTCCTGGCTGGCGGTTGGCATCTGAGCAGGTAACTCAGGATGAGGTGGAGGCTTGGTGGGACCCCCGGGGGATCCCCATGTTCTCCCTCTAGAAAGGCATTTAGGCAAGACCAAACTGGCATGGTGGGAAACCTGAGGCTTCCCTCTCTCTGGTGGAGCTCAGACTTCAGTGTGCAGCAGAATTTTCAGGACAGCTTGTACAATGCAAATTCCTAGGTCCCCCAGGAGGGCTTGGGGGACCTAGGAATCTGTATTTTCACCAGCTCTCCAGAAGATTCTGGAAATACTGGTGGTGCAACACCATAGCTCCCTGAGCTGCCACGCGTGAGCCCCCTTCCCACCTGAGCCTCCCTCATCAAAGTGCGGTCAGCAGGGACACGGGGGAAAGATGGGAGGGACCTGCAAAAATTCTCATTTAGGAGGAAAAAGAAAAATGGGGGATCAGTAGGGCTTCCTTAGTCATTTCCAGAAGGTTTAGAAATGCAAGCCAGAATTGCTGCCTGCTGGGAAGGGTCTACAGGCCTGGCCCGCAGAAGAGGCCAACACTTGGCGAATGCCAGACCACCTGGGAATAGATGTGGGGCAGCTGGAATCGGGCAGACCTGAGTGTAAACTCAGCTTGGCCACTGCTGGCTGTGCTGCTTCAGGCGATTCTGTTGACCTTTCTGTGCTGCATAATGAAAATTCTTATTTTACTGAGCGCAGGGGCGGGGCGGGGCGTGGTGGTGAGAGCGAGGATGAGTATGATCGTGAGTAGAATGCACTTAGCTCAGCCCTGGCTCTCGGGGCTGCCTGTGGCTGGCTGGGGTCAGTGAAATCTGCCACCCCAACATGTGAGCTCTGGCAGTCCAGACTTGGGAAAACATTGTGTCTGCGCCCCCGCCTTCAGGGAAATGGAAGACCAGAGGGGTCATGTCTGCCCCAAGTTCACTTTTTGGGAGGCTGAGCCAGGGATCTGACACTTAGAGCTCTGTTCCCACCACGGCCTGTCATAGGAGAGGCTGAGCTGTTGATGCCAGAGCGGGAACAGAGGTCAGGGCTGTAAGTAGAGGGCAGGCAGCATAGCCGCAGGCTCTTGGGAGCCGGGCTTGGGGGTAAGGATCCTGGGCCTGGGCTGCCCTCTTTAACTGGGGCCAGGGTCCCTGGCAGAAAGGGGCATACAGACACTCTGCCAAAGCCTGGGTTGCCCATGGCTGGGAGAGGGGTGGGGCACACTCATGTGGGACAAGAGCACGTCTAGGCCTGGGAGTTAGCACACACTGACCTGCACACTGCCCACTGGCCAGGCCATCCTGCAGGGGTTCAGTCATAAGAGCTGGGGCTCCCCATTCCCCAAAGAGAAATCAACCAGAAACAACCTGTATAAGGTAGGACTGAAATAACACAGTAAACCATGAAAAAAGCTTACCTGGCATTTTATCTTTTTCTTTCTTTTTTTAAAATATAGCACTATAAGCATTTTATTTTTTTTTGAGACAGGGTCTCACTCTGTCAGCCAGGCTGGAGTGCAATGGCGAGATCTCGGCTGACTGCAACCTCCACCTTTTGGGCTCCAGTGATTCTCGTGCCTCAGCCTCCTGAGTAACTGGTACTACAGGCGTGTGCCACCATGCTGGGCTAACTTTTTGTATTTTTGGTAGAGACAGGGTTTCATCATGTTGCCCAGGCTGGTCTTGAACTCCTGAGCTCAAGCCATCTGCCTGCCTCAGTCTCCTAAAGTGCTGGGATTACAGGTGTGTGACACCACGCCCAACCTTTTTCTTTTTTTGGAGGAGTCTCACTCTGTCACCCAGGCTGGAGTGCAGTGGCGCAATCTCCGCTCACTGCAACCTCTACCTCCCGGGTTCAAGCAATTCTCCTGCCTTAGCCTCCGGAGTAGCTGGGATTACAGGCACGCACCACTGTACCCAGCTAATTTTTGTATTTTTAGTGGAGATTGGGTTTCACCATATTGACTAGGCTGGTCTCAAACTCCTGACCTCAGGTGATCTGCCTGCCTTGGCCTCCCACAGTTCTGGGATTATAGGAGTGAGTCACCATGCCAGGCCCATTTTTCTTTTCTTTTTTTTTTTTGAGACAGGATCTTGCTTTGTTACCCAGGCAGAAGTGCAGTGGCATGGTCACTGAAGCCTCGACCCCCTGCCTCAGCCTCCTGAGTAGCTGGGACTACAGGTACACACCACCACAGGAGGATTTTTTTTTTTTTTTTTTAAATAGAGATAGGGTCTTGCTATGTTGCCCATGGCGGTCTTGAACTCCTGAGCTCAAGTGATCCTCCCATCTTGGCCTGCCAAAGTGCTGGGATCACAGGCATGAGCCACTGCACCCAGCCCATTTTATCTTAAAAATTTAAAAAATGATGAACATAGGTTAATTTTATCTTAAAACAGATTTTCCACTCATGTATTACTCATAATGAATATTTTTACTTATAATGAGACTATGCAGTACATGCATATTACACAATTAATGTTTTCATTTGATACCATGTAATAGTCATAGCTAACATTTATCAAGCCCTTGGCATGTGCCAATCACTGTTCTGACTATGTTCCACTTATTATTATTATTATTATTATTATTATTATTATTATTGAGACAGGATCTCACTCTGTCACCCGGGCTGGAGTGCAGTGGCATGATCTTGGCTCACTGCAACCTCCACCTCCTGGGTTCAAGCGATTCTTGTGCCTCCGCCTACTGAGTAGCTGGGATTACAGGTGCCCTCTACCATGCCCAACTAATTTTTGTGTTTTTAGTAGACATGGGGCTTCCCCATGATGGCTAAGCTGGTCTGGAACTCCTGGCCACAAGTGATCCACCCACCTCGGCCTCCCAAAGTGCTGGGATTATAGGCGTGAGCCACTGCGCTTGGCCTAAGTATGTTACACTTATCAATTCATTTTATCCTCGCAATTAACCCATGAAGTAGGTACTATTAATATCCCTATTTTACCGATAAGCAAACTGAGGCACAGAGACATTAAGTGATCTGCTCATGACTTGACTTCAGAGCAGGCACATCTTCTTGCTAGCTCGGTTAGACTGCTTCTTTCTTTTTAATGCCCCTGTAATAGTCCATTATCGGATATAGTGTAACTTATTTAATACATGCCTCTCTTACAGATGAACATTTAGGTACATGTAAGTACTTTCCAATAACCAGTCTCCTTTTGATGAATATTTGGATGTTTTTCATTTTTGCTATAACACCGTTGCAACCAGCTTCTTTGTACACATATATTTATGGCCTTGAGTAATTCTATAAGGTAAATACCTAGAGATAAAATTGCAGAAATATATATGCACACATATATCTGTGTGTATAGGTAATATATATGTGTGTATGTATATCAAATATATATGTGTGTATATATATGTTATATATTTTTTGAGACAGGGTCTCTGTTGTGCAGGCTGGAGTACAGTGGTGCATTATGACTCACTGCTGCCTCGACCTCCTAGGCTCAAATGATCCTCCCACCTCAGCCTCCTGAGTAGCTGGGACTACAGGAGTGAGCCACTACACCTGGCTAATTTAAAAAATATTTTGTAGAGATGAGGGTCTCGCTATCTTGCCCAGGCTGATCTCAAACTCCTGGGTTCAAGCAATCGGTCCACCTCAGCCTCCCACATTGCTGGGATTACAGGTGTGAGCCACCGCACACAGTCGAAATATTTTTAAAGTTGATGAAGGAAAAGGAAATGTATAACTCACAAGAGTGGTCCATAAGTGGTGGGAGCAACTGTGAGTGCTCCAGGGAGGGCTAAGGACACTGTCTCCTACAGGTGTCAGGATGTTGGGCTGGGTCCAGAGGGTGCTGCCTCAGCCCCCAGGAACCCCTCGGAAGACCAAGATGCAGGAGGAAGAGAAAGTGGAACCAGAGCCAGAGCTGGAGGCGGAGGTGGAACCAGAGCCAAACCCCGAGGAGGCTGAGACAGAGTCCGAGTCCATGGTGAGAGGTGGAGGGGGAGGAGGGGCAGGCCGGCCTCGCTGCTCAGGGTCTTCCCAGTTCGGGCCACCTGCTCTCCAGGGACCTTCTACAGCAGAAAAGGTTAGCATCAGAAGGAAAAGTGGGGGTCACAGGGTCCCACACTTGTTCAAATGAGAAAACTCAGGTTCAGACAGTGGATAGGGCTGGCCCAAGGCTAACATTTTCTGTAAAAGGCTAGATAGTAAATATTTTAGGCTTTGTGGGTGATGCTATCTCTGTTAATTACTCAATTCTGCTATCACAGTGTGAAAACAGTTATAGGTAGTGCATGAATGAATGAGCATAGCCGGGTTCCAATACAATTTTATTTATAAAAACAAGCAATAGCCTAGATTTGGCCCACAGGCCGTATTTTGCTAACCTCTAGAGTTCAGAACAGAGTTACTCATAGGAGCCAGTCTATGAACTGTTTATTACTAGTCCATAATGATTAAGCAGTTTGTACCAGAATGTAAATCTACTCTGTAGCTAAGTACACTGATTAGTTTAGTTGCTATTTATTTTGTACCAAGACTTTCTCAATGAAGGAAGCAGTGCATTGATAAACATTCTGGGGCAAACTGCTTAATCATCATGGACCATTGACAGTTTGCAGACTGGCATGGATCCATGGGCCACACTGTGGAGTATTTCTCCAGAACTTTTCCTCTGCAACCCATCCATTCAGGAGGTGGATGATAACTAATTCAGCAGCTCAATTCGACAGATTTGATTGAGCTTCTAATTGATGCCAGGCCCTGTGGTCAGTGCTGAAAGCATAAAGATGAATAGGCATTGCCCCGGGGGGTCAGCAGACAAGAGCCCAGCCAGTTTATTCTGCCAAGAGACACAGGTGGGGAGGAGGGAACGTGGTGAGCCCCAACATTGGCCTCAGCTCTCCCCTTCTTGGGGAGCCTGATAAGTGTGTCAGACCAAACTGTGGGAGCTCCGAAGAGGGAGAGTCATCTTCACTTTGGAGATTGGCGGCTGATGGGGGAGAGCTTTTTAGACGCAGAGGATGGAGCAGAATTTTAACCCAGGGAGATGGAGATGCTGGGCATTCCTGGCAGAGGAAAGGCTGTTACTAGAGAAGGGCAGGGTGTGTTTAGGAAACAGGTATAGCGTGTGTGTATGCATGTGTATATGTTGCATGTATATACATGTGCATGTCATATATGTGTAGTGTAATCTTGGTATGTCTGTGTCTGCACATATGTATTTGCAAATTGGGTGTGCATGACAATGTATGTGAACATATATGTACATGAATGCATGTGTATGTGTTTGCACATATGTTTATGTGCACATGTATTAGTATGTCTGTGGTTCCATGTGCTTGTGTGACATGCTAGTGTGTATGTGTATGTGTCTACATATTTCTGAGTATGTGAGTGTACTCATGTATTTCTATGTGTATGCATGTTTGCGTGTCTGTGACTGTGTCGTGTGTATGTGTATATACACATATTTGCCTGTCTCCACATGTGTATATATACACATTTTGTGTCTGTGCATGGATGTTCATGTATGTTTAGATGCAGAAATCTGTGTGTATGTGCATATCCATATGCACATGCTTGTGTGTATTTGCAAATATGCACGTGTATGACTGACCATATGTGTGTATACACATATTTCTGCACTTGTAATCATATGCAATGTACCTATGCATATGTGCATGTTGTGTGTCTCTACACTGGCAGGCATACGCATGTGTGTATCTGTATCCATGCATGTATGTATATGCACGTTTGCATATGACTGTATGCACATATATGTGTGTTGGGGCATGTATACATATGTACATACACATGTATATGTACATATGTTTTTGCCTGTACATGTGTGCACATGCACTTATTTTTGTGTCTGCACATGTGTGTATATATGCATGTTGGTATATGTGTGTCACTGTATGTATGCATATGTATGTGTACATACGCTCATATTGTATGTCTGTTCACGTATGTATGTGAATGAGAGTATGCACACATTTGTGTGTCTGTGTATGTGTGTGCATGTATGTTTGTTTGTACATACACATATGTGCATGTCATAGCAGGAGGTGTGGCTACAGAGGCAGGTGAAAGGCAGATAGCAGAGGCCAAACTCCACCTGGCTACTAGGGGGGAATGGAAAGTTTGGGCCAGAAGGAGAGGGAGCGCCCTGGTGGGGGATGAGAGGCGTGGGCTCCTCCCAACTCCCTCTTCCCCTCAGTCTGCCTCAAGACTTCATAACTATCTCTAAATGGTCCTCTCCCCTCTCAGGCCACTGAAGTGGGGCAGCCTTCTGGGGATATTTTAGGCCTGGGAGGCTGGGAGGCCACCTTGGACCTTGGGGGCTATGAGGGCCCCCAGCCCCAGATGAGGGATCCCTGGGGCTAGGAGGGAGTATCCCAGATGGAAGGTAAGGCCACCAGGATTTACAGAGATGATGCTGAGGAAAGAGCTGTTCGGATCTTTTGTGGGGCAGGGATCCCTTGAGGGACAATCAGGGGCTGCCCCTGTCCAAACCAGGCTGGTCTCACCTAGGGCTTACCTGGTCGTGTTCGAACCCTCTAGCCCCCCGAAGAGTCACTCAAGGAAGAGGAAGTGGCTGTGGCAGACCCAAGTCCTCAGGGTGAGTGAGAGTGCGGAAGCCCAGGCTGGCAGGGCAGGGAGGCCGGCATTCTCCCCTTGGAGCCTCGCAGAGCCCACGAGGTTGGCAGACCCATTTCGCAGATAAGGAAACTGAGGCTCAGAGAGGCTAAAGGTGGGCTCCTGGAGACTTCAGTTGAGCTGAGCTGGAGCCTGGCTTTCTGACCCCTTGGGGGTTCTCTCTGACCCCTTGGGGGCTCTTCCCTGACGTGATCTCCCCAAGCAGGGTAGAAATGGGCCTCTCTGAGGCCCTAGATCTGAAGGATGAGAGATTCTTTTCCAGAGACCAAGGAGGCTGCCCTTACTTCCGCCATATCCCTCCAGGCCCAGGGCGCTGAGAGTTCTGAAATGAACAGGTACTTTACCACCCTCCCCTCTCTTCAGGGCCAACCTGCCCCCGACTTCCCTCCCAGCTAGGGAGCCCTAGGGATGGGGGTTGGATGAGTACTGCCCTCAGCTCTGCTGTCATTCTGGGGAAGGCCCTGGGACATCCTGGGAATTGGCTGAAGTGAGCTTCAGGTGGAGGGTGGGCTCTCCCAAAGTAAGCCTGAAGCTCCCAGTTTGTAATTTCTGCTGGAAATCCAGAGTCATGCATTCATCTCCATTCACCCCATTCGTTCATTCCTTCACTCATTCATTCATTAGACTGCTGGCTCCTTGAGGGCAGGGCAATGTGACCAAAAGAAACAGTGGGTCAGAGCTGCATAGTGAGCGCCCCTGTACAGGGGGCCGGACGTTTCTCAGTGCTCAGGTGAGATGCAGGCCCAATGGGGTCAGAACTTCTGCTTTTCTCAGAGAAGCCAGAAATCCAGGCTTTTGCATGGAATCTCCCAGTTGGTTCAGACATTTCAGACCATAGTGCTTGGGGCCTGAGCATGGCTGGGGCTAGGCTGGCCTCAGGCAGGGAGGCTGTGACCTTCACATTTAGGCTGCTCAGCCTCTGCCACAGCATTACACCGGCAGCAAACCTTGGCCCTTCGGGAGCATGATGTGTGCTCAGAGCAGGACAGTGGGAGGCAGGCGGAGAGGAAAGTCAGCTGCTCTGTCCTAAGCATCCATGGGGGTGGACTCCGAATGGCACCCGGTCTGCCTGGCCTCATGAAGCAGCAGCATCCCCCATTTTCCAGAGAAGCACATGGAGTTTCTTGGGGAGGAGATGGGTCTGAAGTCTCCCAGTTGGGAGACAGTGGTTTAGGATTCAAGCCAATTTCTTTCGGACACCGGACTTGCCTTGGGCCAGTGGTACATGTAGGTACTTTCCAATAACCACACCACACACATACAGATGACAGTGACACTCAGGGACGGGGACTCACCTAGTGTCTTGGGCCTCGAGGGCCTCATTGAACTAGGGGAAGTTGACAGCAGGCTGGTGTCTCTGTCCATCGCAGTCCCAGCCGCAGGGTGCTGACCTGGCTCATGAAGGGCGTGGAGAAGGTGATCCCACAGCCTGTCCATAGCGTCACGGAGGACCCGGCTCAGGTACTGCTGGGGCTGGAGGCTGAAGGGGCTGGGTCGGAGAGGGGCTGTGGGGAGGCTACCCTTGGGCTCCCTGCCCATGTCTACTGTCTGTCCCTGGCAGATCCTGGGGCACGGCAGCACTGCGGACACAGGTAAGACCAAGGGGCAGGATGGCTTTTCAGCGGTGGGGCTGAGGGGCTGAGGGGTTGCTGGGACGGGCCCTGCCCCTTGGGAGCCTCTGCCCAGGCCAGGTCTTCTCATCTGATCGACCCTGAGTTCGAACGTGGGATTGAGTTGGGCTCTCCATGCCCACTCCAGGCTGCCCAGGGGGCTGGGGCAGGTCTGCTGCTGACTGCCTTTCTGTATTTTCTGACCCTGCAGGGTGCACAGATGAACCCAATGAGGCCCTCAAGGCCCAATACATGAGGTGAGTCCCTATCCCTGAGTGTCACTGTCATCTGTATGTATGTGGTAGGAGGAACAGGGCCTTGGGTTCAGGAGCAGGGTCTGTTACCACCTCAGGGTATGACCTTGGACGTGCCTCCCGTCTCCTCTTGCCTGTTTCCAGCCATAGAATGGGGACAGTGGACCGTGTGCTGCTCATAGTTTGTGGCAGAAGGTCCCTGGGTGCACCCAGGGATGACTGAGAGGTCCCTGGGTGGGGCCACCCTCTGAGAACGGGGGGGGGCAGGGATGAACTCCTCACAGGTGGGCTTCATGTAAGTAGGCTCCGTGTGGAGCCTGGAAGCAGGGCTTGGCTCACTGTGGGGGACATCAGGGTGCCCAGGCTGGCCTCAGTGTCCGACCTCTCAGAGCTGACTCAGGGAGGGGTGGCTGCCCCATCAGTAAGGGTGGCAGGCTGGTGGGGGGACTCTGGCAAAGAGGGGAGCCAGGGAGCTCTGAGAAGGGGCCCTGCTCAGTTTCAACTGCCTCTTCCTTGCAAGCGTTTAGGCCCTGTGTGACAGGTTTTCAAGAGAAGCTAGAAATCTAGCTTTTTATGTAAAAACCTCAAATTTTAATCAAGAAGTTTTCAGGACACTGTAGACTTCCAAAGTAAGCTTGAAGCTTCCAGTTTGTAATTTCTGCTGGAAATCCAGAGACATGCATTCATCTCCATTCACCCCATTCATTCATTCCTTCACTCATTCATTCATTAGACTGCTGGCTCCTTGAGGGCAGGGGCTTTTGTCCTGGTCACTACTAAACCCTTGGTGCCCAGCACAGCACCTGCCAGAGTGAGGACTCAGCACACATGGGACAAATGCATGCATGAATGAACACACATATATATAATCACACACTTCATTCATTCATTCATTCCTTGCTGCAGCTTGCTGTCTGTGTCTTTTGGTCCTCTACTTCCTTCTGAGACGCATGCTGCTGATTCCTGAGACCACGAAAGCAATTTAGGATGAGGGCACCTAGAGGACTCACCAGCCTTCTTTTGGGCCATACCTGGGGGAACCGGTTGTCCTGGGAACATGGTGCTTCTCTGAAGAGAGTGGGGCTTCCCAGGGGCCAGATGGATTTGGGATCCAACCCTTGACCTTAGGACCAGCCACATAATTAATTTGCGGGGCCCCAGGCAAATGCAAATGCAGGCCCCTTAAAATTTTTTAAAAATGTTTTCAGACTGTGACAGCAGAGTATGAAACCAAAACCAGGTCCTTCTAAGTCTAAGGCCTTGTGTGATGGCACAGGTCACACTCCCGTGCAGCCAGCCAGCCCTGTCTGTTTCAGCACAGGGAGGCCCCAGGGCTGCACTCAGGTCCTCAAGCGGCTCTTGCCTCTCCCCTGATGCTCCAGGAGGCCACCGCTGTGGTTCCAGAGCCTGGTCCAGCCCTGGCTCAGAATTGGAGTCTGACAGGATTTCCCCACCGCCTTGGGGCCCTTTGAGAGTTTCCAGGACAAGGCCCCCACTACGCAGAGCAGCGGTGGAGGGCACGGGAGGGCTGGTCGGGGCCAGGCCCCGCGGTGGGCTGTTAGGTAGTGCACTGACCCGTTCCCTCAGGGCGCTTTGCTGACCACTGGCCCCTCCGCAGGCCCGGGTCACGGCTGCTCCTGTGGCTGGAGCAGAATCTGGAGAGAGTGCTTCCTCAGCCCCCCAGATCCTCCGAGGTAAGCCAACGAAGGGAGGGGCAGGGAGTTGAGTATATGGGGGGGTTTCTGGGGCCCCAGGAGGGCCTGCCTCCTCCAGCAGGCTGTCCCCACCCCCCTGGAACTCAGGAGAGGACGATGCCCCCCTTGGAGAGTCCTTGATGGGGAGGAGTGACTGTGAGAGGTGGCGGGGATTCAGAAGGAGAGACCCCCCAGGCCCCCCACTCACCAGCCTTGGGCCAGTGCACAGCTGGTAGTGGGGGTTGGGGAAGTGCACAGAGCTTGCTATGGCCCATGACCTTGTGCCCTGTTTGTCACCCAGGTCTGGAGAGATGAGCCTGTAGTTGCTACAGGTGCTGCCTCGGACCCAGGTACAGGGAGGGGAGCTCGGGAGGGGGCTGCCTGGGATGGTCACGGGCTGGGCTCAGGGGTCAACTGGGCCCTGGAGAATCCCCCGGAGGCCCTTAGCCCCCACCCAGACTAGGATGGGGTTCAGGGCTTGCCAGGAGCAGACTGTTGTGGGGGACACCAGAATCCCCTCCCCAGTCCAGACTGGGAAGCCAGAGTCCTGGAAGAGACTTGTGGGTCTTGGATAAGTCCCTTCCCCTCCCTGGGCCTCAGTTCCCTTGTCTGTCTGGTCTGTTTGAGGACAGGAATGGGTGAAGTGGTCCCAAAGGGCTCCCCATTCAGTCCTGTTAGTGCCTTGAATCTGGCCCCTGTGCCCTTGAGGGGTTGGAGGAAGCCCTCAAGGGACAGCGTCTCTAGCTCCTGCTTTCCCCACTGCTTAGTGCCTCCAGGACGCCCCCAGGAAACAGGGCCCAAACTGCAGGCCCAGGAGAGCGCCCCCCTGCCCACGCCCATCCCCCTGCAGCCCAAGGAGGAACCCAAGGAAGTGCCAGCTCCAGAGCCCCAGCCTAGCTCCCAGGCCCAGGCCTCCTCCCTGCCACCACCCAGGGACACTGCCAGGTGAGCCACCCTCAATGCAGCGCCTCCCACCAGGGAGCAGGATGAGTACCTTGTCCCTGCCCAACACCTAACCTCCAGGAAACCTGGAAGAAAATTCTACTGGATGTGTGCAGACCCCTTCCCAAGGCAGCCACATCAGCTTCGTGCCCTTTCCCACATTTCTATGCATGTCCAAGCTTTCAAGCTTTGGGTACGTTTGTTTTTTTTTTTCTTCAACACACACCTGACAGGAGCAAACTATACATACTCTTCTGCACTTTACTTTTTTTTTTTGAGACAGAGTCTTGCTCTGTCTCCCAGGCTGGAAGGCAGTGGCACAATCTCAGCTCACTGCACCTTCTGCCTCCCAGGTTCAAGCGATTCTCCTGCCTCAGCCTCCTGAGTAGCTGGGATTACAGGTGCAGGCCACCATGCCTGGCTAACTTTTGTACTTTTAGTAGAGATGGGGGTTTCACTGTGTTGGCCAGGCTGGTCTAGAACTCCTGACCTCAAGCAGTCTGACCATCTCAGCCTCCCAAAGTGCTGAGATTACAGGCATGAGCCACCCCGTCTGGCTTGCTTCTTTTTTTTTTTTTTCTTAACTTGAAAAATGTGTCTTAGAGGCGGTTTTATCCACACAGGTCTTACTGCATTCCTTCTTTGACAGCTGCATTAAATGGATGCACCAGTTTTTATTAACCACTCAGTGGACATTTACATTTGTTTTCACTCTTTTGCCACAATCAATAGCCTGTGCATGCATCACTGGGTTCACGCACAAGTAAATCTGGAGGATAAATCAGTGGAAATGGAGTTCCTGGGCCAGAGGATACATGTATTTAAAATGGGATACAGGCTGGGTGCAGTGGCTCATGCCTGTAATCCAACTACTTTGGGAAGCTGTGGGAGCAGGAGTTTGAGACCAGCCTGGGCAACATAGCAAGACTCCATCTCTACAAAAAATTAAAAAAAAAAAAAAAAAAAACAGCCGGGCATGATGGCATGTGCCTGTAGTCCCAGCTGCTCAGGAGGCTGAGACAGGAGTGAGCTATGATCACATCAGCCTGGGCCACCAAGTCAAGAAAGAAAGAAGGAAGAAAAAGAGAAGGGAAGGAAGCAAGGAGGGAAGAAAATCAGGACAGGTGTTGCCACTTTCCATGTGTGAGATGCCCAAAATGCACTCCCTTCCGGGGATGGGTGGGAGGGTTGGGGGAGCCTGAGCTACCTGCTGGGGCATGAACAGTAGCCGGAAGCTCACTTAGGGAGGGTATGGGGGGCGGAAATGGTTTTCAGGCTGGAAACCTGGGCTCTGGCTCCTGGCAGGCTCTGCCTTTTGGCAGGCTTGTTTTCTGCCTTGTGAATGAGTTGACTTTGGCCTCAGTTTCCCCACGACCCTTCCCACCTGGACACAGCACACTCTCTTCCACCTGCAGGCTGGTGGCGTGGGTCCTGCACAGGCTGGAGATGGCTTTGCCGCAGCCAGTGCTACATGGGAAGATAGGGGAACAGGTCAGTGCCGGGCACATGAAGTGGGGGCCTTGGTGGGAGGAGTCTTGGGAACTCGGGTAAGGAGCAGGATGGTTGGCCTGTGTCCCTGGGGTGTGAAGGCACAGCAGGAAGAAGGGACCCTGTGGTAGAAGCCCAGCTCCCCCAGCCTTCCTGTCTGCATGGCCCACGTTCATTTCACCCACTCTGAGGCACAGTGGCCACAGGGCTGAGACGTGGTGGCCCAGCCCCTCCTGCCAGGAGTTCACAGTCAGTGGGGGAGGTCCTTCCATGGGGGAGCAGAGAGGACATGGGGCACAGAAATGGGGCCTCCTGGGAGCATCAAGGAAGGCTTCCCAGTGGAGGTGGCCTCCAAGCATTTGCAAAGATCCAGAGATGCCCAGATTCTGGGAAGAAGTAAGGCTCACAGGAGCCGGCAGGCCCTATGTGCATTCCTGATAGCCTAGGGCTCCAACATGAGTGGCCAGGGAGAGCACTCATGCACCCTGTCACCCGTTCCTCTCCTTCCTCATGAACCAGGAACCTGGCCCTTTTTTCTTGGGTGCAATTGAACGTCTTTATAGAAGCACCTGGAACTGGGAAGTGGGAAGCCTAATCTCTCTCCTGGCTGTGTGGTCTCGGCTCTGCCCCTCTCAGAACCTCAGTTGTCCCAGCTGACCAATGGTCAGTTGTTTACAGAACTCTTTACCTGCATTTTCATACCCAGGGCTGTGAGAATGGAGGTAAAGAGTTCTGTAAACAAAGCTGTCTAGGCCCCAGAGACAGGAAGGCCTGGCCAGGTCCTGGGTCTTTGTGTTACTGAAGGGCTCAGCCTGGCTCTTCTGAGCAGGTGCCGCTGCTGTGGCTGTCTGGGGTCGCCCCCACCTTGCTTCATTTGAGCCAAGGCTCGAGCTCCCAAAGCCCCCTCCCCCCACCTCAAATCCTTCATTGATCCTGGGCACAGCGGGACTCTCTTCTCCATCCCATGGGACAACTAAGGCCTGGAGAGGTGGGTCAAGGTCACCTTGAAGGGGTGGCTGAAATGGGGAGGCTGGTGAAGAGGCCATGGCAGGATTTTCCCTTTTTTCTCTCTCCATGCAGGAGCCTGACTCCCCTGGGATATGTGATGTGCAGACCAGTAAGTGACACATTACTGGGTCCCCATGTGCATATTAGGAAGGGTTGCTTGGTGTCCTTGGGTCTGACTGTATCTGGGCGAGGGGGCTGTCCCTGGCCAGACCTGGACTCACACGGGGGGCAGTTAGGGTCTCCTGAGCTGGAGCTGAGAGAGCTCTGTGCTCTGCAGGCCCTACCTCTGTTCAGCCTGGCCAGGTAGCCAGAGCCTGGCCCAGAGCCAGATGGTGGCTGGAGGCCCCAGGAGCCTGGTGTCCAGCTTCTCTCCAGAGCAAACAGTCCCAGGGCTAAGTCAGATGAGCTCTCCTTCCTGCTGGTAATGCCCAGAGAGCTCCCATCCCCTGGCAGCTGGGAAAATGGGTTTGGCCAAGCTGAATGGAGAGGGGTAGGGTCTCACTGGAGGAATCAGGCCCCATAGCCTCCAGCTCCCTTGAGCTGGAGGGGTCCCTGTCACCTGCAGCTGGGTTGGGGAGGCATGTGATGTCCTTTATCCCAGCCCTGAGCCAGGAATCAGGGACAGAGGACTGAGACCAGTCCCGAGCCAGGAATCGGGGACAGAGGACTGAGACCAGGAAGGGGCTGGAGGCAGGATCTGTTCTTTCTTCACTTCATGGCCTCCAGAGAGGCATGCGGTGAACAGGCATTCATTCATCCATCCATCCATTCATTCATTCAGTACATAGTTAAGAATAGCCTACTATGTGCCAGGCCTGTGATGGGTTCTAGTTGTGAGCAGAGCTCAGGGGCTGTGGGTGTGGCGTCCCCTGTTCCATCCTGGACACAAGCCCTCCAACCACAGGCCTCAGAGTGTCCCAGGGCTCTGAGCTCTGCCCTGTGTCTGCAAGGCTGTGTCCAGCCCCAGCCCCACGAGGCCAATGGTGGTCTCCATGAGTGCCCTGAAGCTGGGGGTGGCCGCGGTGGCCTGGAGCACACACTGGCCAGTGCGTTGTGGAGCTCAGGTCTGATGGACAGGCATGGGGGGCGTTAGGGTTGATGGTAATCATGGCGATGACATGAGGAGAGCTGGCCTGTCTCAAAGCAGGGCATACGAAGTCTCTCATGAAAGCTCGTGGCCAACCTGGGGCAACAGAGCAGAGACCCTTATGGCTGTTGGGGCAGGCAGGGGGCAGAGCTCAGAGAACCACAAGCACTTGCCCAAGGTCATAGAGCAAATCGAGTCCATCTGGCCTGGCAGCCTCCTCTTAAAGGAACTAAAACCATTTCCTTGGGGGCAGAGAGCCTCCAGAGGGTCTGCATCTGGGGATGGAGCACCAGAACCCTCTTCTCTTCCCCTCTGGAAGGAGGCGGGATTCTCCGCCAGCTGTAGCCAGGGCCTCCCTGCAATGTCTGGAGCATGTGGGTTATGGGTGGACGCTGGGTAGCCATGTGGGCAGGCTCATGGGCACAGGGCGGGGAGCTGGCTTGGTTTTCTTTTCTAGGGCTGCCATAACAGATGTGCACACACTGGGTGGCTTAGAACAACAGACACTGATTCTCCCACCGTTCAGCAGTCAGAAGTCCAGGGTCAAGGCTTTGGCAGGGTCCGCTCCTCCTGGGGCTCTGAGCGAGACATGCCCGTCCCGCTCTCCTTGCTCCTGCTGGCCACTCGTGGTCCTTGGCGAGCCTTGGCTTCTGGCTGTCCTCCAGTCCCCGCCTCCGTCTCTACACAGCCTTTACCTCTGTGTCTGTGTGTGTCAAGCCTCCCTCTCCGTTCTTTTAAAAGGACATCAGTCGTTGGATTTAGGGCCCACCCTAAATCCGGGATGATCTCACTCTGAGATCCTTAACTTAATCACACCTGCAAAGAAGCTATTCCAAATAAGGTCACATTCACAGATAATGGGGTTAGGACTCGGAATTATCTTTTTGGGAGACACTATTCCACTCACGTCCCATGTCATGGGGAGACTCTCAGGGGCTGGGGGTTATGTGTCCCCTACCCTCCCCATTCATTCACTCATCCACTCACTCACTCACTCATTCCTTCCGCCTGTCCACCCAGCCACCCACCCTGTCTTCTCCTTTGTTTCAGGGGTGATGGGAGCTGGAGGTCTCTGAAATAAGGGAGAAGGGAATCTGGGAGAGCTCAGATGGACACACGGATGGAAGGAAAGAAGGATGCCCTGAAGAGAAGACCTTCCGGGGGGAGGTGGCCACTGACACCCCACCCTATTTGAACAGCGAACCCCTCCCTGTCCACATACTCCCAGGCAGGACAAAGGGAGCCAGCGTCACCTGCACCAGCCCCAGAGCCTCCCAGACCAGAACAAGGGGAAGGCCAGCCATGCGCAGCCTGCAAGATTTAGGCTAGACAGCAGGACTTACCCCCAGAGGGCTGTGGAAAAGCCCCATAGCCGGGCGTGGTGGCTCACGCCTGTAATCCCAGCACTTTGGGAGGCTGAGGCAGGAGGATTGCTTGAGCCCGGAAGTTCGAGACCACTGTAGGCAACACACTGAGACCCTGTCTCTAAAAAACCTTTTTTTAATTAATAAATTAGAAAGCCCCATGGATGGAGGACTCAGTATTGAGCATCTCTTTGAGAGGACGCGTGCACAGCCCCCAGTGTGGTACCTGGCACCATCAGCACCTCGACAAGATACAGTTTTTCCCAGAAGAGGTTCTCCCTAGGCCTGGCCACACTCTCTCCTTCCAAGGCTTGGGGACGCCAGTGAGCAGCAACAAACGTTTTCATTAACATTAAAAGAGCGTAAATGAGCACATCAAACCTGTGACTGCATGATATTATTGCTTAGGATAAAGCTAAAAGAAGGGTTTAGATTTTAAAAGTGGGTGGACTGAATAGCCCTGGGCTTGGGGTATTAAGTTGCAGGAGGGGAGGAATTAGCCAGGGGTCCTGAGCCAGGGGTCCTGGCTCCCAGCTGGCCCACACATGTCTTTGTTTGGGCCATGGAGTGATTTTAAAAATTAGAATTGATTGCCAACATTTAAAAATCAGGTAGCTTTACATGAAAAAATCCGGCTTCTCTAGAAAACTGGGTAGACCTGGCTGTAATGGGCCCACACGGTGCTTGTGAGGACAGTCTGGGCAGCTGCTGGCACCTGAAGGCAGTTGGCACCTGCCCCTTCATTTGTATACATCATCACACTGGCTGGGCAGGCCTTTGGATTCGAGATCCCTGAGGTCTCAAACGGGTGATGAGGTGGGGCAATCCCAGTAGAGGTATACAGGAGAGTGGTGGGACTTCAGCTAATGTGGAGCCCAGCATCCTTAATGCAGAAGATAAAACTAGAGAAGCTGGGGCCTGACTCTAGGAGACTAGGCTGTAGGCAATGGGGAGCCATTGAAGGTGATTGAGCAGGGGAGTAACTTCAGAAAGATTACTCTGAGGCTGAACAAGCCTTGGAGACAGGGAAAGCAATCAAAGCAGGGACCCTTCCAAGGCACCTGGGGCCAACTATGAAGAACGTCCTACCCCAGATTTTGTGACTCAAGAGTACTGGGAGCTTGGAATCTGGTTCTGTTTTTTCCCTCCCCTCCCCTCCCCTCCCCTCCCCTCCCCTCCCCTCCCCTCCCCTCCCCTCTCCTCTCCTCTCCTCTTTCATGACCAAGCAATGTTTATGGAAGAATCTGCTTTATTGAGAAGTACCTGCTTTCTCAGATGATTCTGATGTTGGGGAGAGGCTGGGACCATACTTTGAGAAACACCCAGTGAGAGGTTAGTGCTTTGGGGCCAGGTGGGAGGAGATGTGAGCCTGGGCCAGGGAGAGGCAGAGGAAGGGGGTATCATGACCCAGGCCTGCCAGAAAGGGTGGAGGTTTGGAGTTAGGGCTCAGGCTTTGACAGAGACCCAGGGGTCCAGGTGGGTGCCTTAGCCTAGAATTCATGTGCCCAGGCTCCTGCCTGCTGATCCTGGAAGTAGGCGCTCCTTCCCACATGAAGCTGTTGACTTTCGTTCTTTTTTTACTTTTTTTTTTTTTTTTTTTGAGATGGAGTCTTGCTCTGTCACCAGGCTGGAGTGCAGTGGTGTGATCTCGGCTCACTGCAACCTCCACCTCCCGGGTTCAAGCAACGCTCCTGCCTCAGCCTCCCGAGTAGCTAGGACTACAGGCGCATGCCACCATGCCCGGCTAATTTTTGTATTTTTAGTAGAGAAGGGGTTTCACCATGTTGGCCAGGATGGTCTTGATCTCTCGACCTCATGATCTGCCTGTCTCAGCCTCCCAAAGTGCTGGGATTACAGGCGTGAGCCACTGCGTCCGACCAAGACTGTTGACTTTCATCGGCCAGGGTCAGAACCTCATTTGACAGCCCTGAGGGCAGAGAGGCCACTGACCAAGAGGTGGCATGCCAGGGTGGAGTGGCAGTTTCTATGGGAACTGTAGCACTCATAGCTCCTGAACACCTCGGTAGGGCCACGGAGAAGCTGGGCGAGCTATGAATCAGACACCTGTAGAGAGGGGCGGTCGGAGTTTCAGGGGTGGGCCAGCGGTTCCTGCACCAGGCCTCCTGGGGGCCTGCCCTGGGGGCTGTGTAACAGCATACCCCATCCCTCCCCTTCCAGGTTGGTAATCTTGGGCACTGTCCTCCTCTCAGAGCTGCAGAATCTTTAGCTGTAAAATGGGAGCAGTATAGGACACATCTTACAGGCCTGCTGCAGAGATGAAAGGAGGAAATGAGGCTGGGCACAGTGGCTCATGCCTGTAATCCTAGCACTTTGGGAGGTCAACGTGGGTGGATCACCTGAGGTCAGGAGTTCGAGACCAGCCTGGCCAATATGGTGAAACCCCGTCTCTACTAAAAACACAAAAATTAGCCAGATGTGGTTGCACGTGCCTGTAATCCCAGCTACTCAGGAGGCTGAGGCATGAGAATCGCTTGAACAAGAGGCGGAGGTTGCAGTGAGCCGAGATCGCACCATTGCTCTCGAGCCTGGGTGTCACAGCGAGACTCTGTCTCAAAAAAAAAAAAAAAGAAAGAAATGCTTATGAAACACCCACGCACTAAATAGGGCCTAAAAAGAAAAGGTTAATGGAAAGGAAAGGCAGTGTGGAAGCAAGGACGTCATCAATTCTTAAGGACAGTGCCCCGTAAGGAGTGGCCGCTGATGCCAGGAGGCGCTCATGGGACACATTTGTCACCTGGGATAGTGCACTGGGAAAACGGGAGTCAGGGCACCTGGCTCTGCCTCCACCTTCCTGTGTGGCCTGGGACAAGACACTCAGCCTATCTGAGCTGGCTCTCTTTAAAAGGGGGAAAGTACCGTTCCTGCCCTTTGGGGCTGCTGTGAAAGCTCACGTGCTGTCAGGCGAGATGTTCTGTTCCCTGCATGTCCCCTGCTACGCCCAGGCAGGAACTGGCACCCCAAGGGGCTGCTTAGAGTGGAGACACTGCACCATTGCTGGACAGCAGCATAGACTGACCTGGACAACGCGTCCCACCACCGGACTCAGGGTCACACTTGGAGGAGCCTCCCTGACCAAACCCCAGGGGCGTTTGCAGGGCCAGAGGAGCCGGAAGCAACCTGGAAACAGCTAGTTCGGGATGCGCTTGGGGCTTCCCTAGAGGGCAGGCAGCACCTCATCTGTGAGATAGGGCTGATATCTGTACCTAGAGGTGGGGAGCTACGTGCCTGGCAATAGGAAGCACCCCATAAAATAAGGTATTTATCTCTGTCTCAGTTTGCTCATCTGTAAAATGGGGAGAAAAATATAAAAGAGGGAAAATAAAATGGGGATGCTAATTATAACCTCGAAATGTTGATGTGAGGACTAATCGAGTTATTCCACATAAATCACTCAGCACAGGTCCTGGCACATAGGAAGTGCTCAAAAATGCAGCTGCTCTTACTATGATTGTTGTTATGCAACATTATGAACAATAACAGCCAAAGTCTCAGGATAAGACTTGAGGCCAGCTTCCATTTAAAGTCATCGTTACTACTACCCGGGTATGGTGGTGCATGCCTGTAGTCCCAGTTACTCAGAAGGCTGAGGTGGGAGGAATGCTGAAGCCCAGGAGGTCGAGGCTGCAGTGAGCCATAATTGCACCAATGCACTCCAGCCTGAGCGACAGAGCAAGACCCTGTCTCAACCACAAAAAAGTCACTATTACTAATTTATGTTTGGCTGAGGGCCACCAAGATCCCTGGAGCTTTTGGGGGACACCTGGTGTCCAGGCGTTGTCCTTTGTCGCTGACACCAGCCTGGGGATAGGCTTAGGTTCCTGATGGACTGCTCTGCACTCCCTTTGAGCATCTGCCAAGCTCACAGGCCCAGGGTGTTTTCGTTGTCAAGGACCAGGATAGGTGAAGAAATGTTGAAAATTAGACTCCCATCTGAAGGCGGGACCACCCCCATGAGGAAGTGGAGTTTCCCTGGAGGGTGGAGCCTCTAGACCCAGGAGGGAGGGAAGGACTCTCAGAAGCAAATGCTGAGCATATGAGCTTGCTGTCACCAGGGGGTGACATCTACAGAGCAGGAAGCTCTCTCTGCATCCCTCAGGACAATCCAGGCTACCTGCACCTGGATGCGGCCAGGTGGACCCTGAACCTGGGCCGTTTAGCATCCCTGTGATGCTGTGACTGGAAACATTGTTTCTGCCTCTGCACAAACCTTTAAGAAGGAGGCCCCAGTGAGAAACAGGTTCAACCATAATCAAAGCTCTGTCTCAAGAGGAAAAGGGGGGAAGATGATGGAGACAGAGTGAATGAGCACAGGCTTCAGCCCATCACCGGAACACCGATCTGGTCACGCTGAAAATGGAAAGTGCCATTTCCCCACTGCCTGACTAAGCACTGAGGCACTGCTGGCCACAGCCAGGGCTCCCTGCGGGGTCCCTGGGACTCGGAGGCCCAAGCCCACTCCCCTGCACATCCCATAAATGGCTCTTCCTGTGTTCCCTGCAGTCAGCATCCTTCCTGGAGGGCAAGTGGAGCCTGACCTCGTCCTAGAAGAGGTTGAACCGCACTGGGAGGATGCCCACCAGGATGTCAGTACCAGCTCACAGGGTACAGAGGTGGTTCCAGCTTATGAAGAGGAGAACAAAGCCGTGGAAAAGATGCCGAGGTGGGGAGTCTGAGAAGACCCTAAAAGATTAGTTATTGTTTGAGAAGGTACCAAACATGCAGTACCTTATCCCAAAGGTATAAAAAGGCACAGAGCAGGAACCAAACCTGCTTCCCCCTGCCTTCATACAGCCATCCTTCTCCCATGGGTATAATGGCTACCAGGTTCTTATGTGCCACTCTACAGACAGTCTGGGCATATGCAAGCTAACATCTCCCTCCTTTTTTCTTTCTGTACAGAAGGTAGCATAGCACATGTACCTATCTGCACCTTGCTATATTTATTCAACGACATACCTTGAGGTCTTTCCACATTCAGGATATAGAGAGCATCTTCATTTTTCACTGCTGCATAGTATTCCATCATATGGCTGTACCATAATTTATTATTCACTATTGATGGACATTTAGGTTGGTTCCAAATTTTTGTTATAATGAACAATTCTGCAACAGGCACTCTTGTATGCATGTCTTTGCACGTGTGTGAATACATCTGCAGGAGATTTCTAGAGGGGAATTGTGGGTCATTGGACGTGAGAATGTGGATTTGTGGTCATGACCGCCAAGTCGCTTTCCATAGGGATGTTGCAATCTTCGTTCCTACTAGAGATGCTTGGTGACAGCGGGGGGTCTTGGGTTCTGAAGTCCGTAACTTACATAGCTAAGATGGGGAAACTGAGGACCAGAGAGGATCAGAGGCTGACCTAGGGTCACCACCAGGACAGTGGCTGGGACAGTCCCCTCATGCAGAGGAGAGGGTTTGTTGCCAGAGAGAGTTCAGAGTTGCTCAGGTGGGGCTCCCCAGGTTGAGCCTTGGTTGGAAAGTCCAGGTCTGGGCTCAGGAGTCATGGGACATCCTACAGAAAATGGGGGCAAGAGGTAGACTCAGTGGGGCAGCTTCAGGTGGACTCACCTCCTGCCTCTAACCCCAACTTAGAGAGCTGTCCAGGATTGAAGAGGAGAAAGAAGATGAGGAGGAGGAAGAGGAAGAGGAGGAGGAGGAAGAGGAGGAGGAGGTGACTGAGTAAGTCGTTTGCTCACCTGGCTGGGGATGGTCCTGGGGCTGGGGTTGGCTGAGCTCCTGGGGTCTGGGCACTCTTTGCTGCTCATGGGAGCTCCTTTCTCTTGTTCTGTGCTGTGTGAGGCTGGGCTTTGACCAGAGAGGCTGGGAGAAGCTGGGGTTCCTCTGCTGTGCTCATCATGACCTGGGAATCATATTACCTACCACTCCACATCCCTCTACATATACACTAGAATGCAGCCTCCAAGAGGGCTGGGACTTTTATCTGTTGCTTTCATTGCCATGTCCCTAGAGCCTAGAACGGTGCCTGGTACACAGTGGGCACCAAATAAATGTTAGTTGACTGCATGGGCATATGCAGTGGACTCCCAGTTCTCCCATTATTCACAAAGCCAAGGCTGACTCCCCTCCATATCCACCCGCCTTGGTTGCCTTTGATGCCTTCCAGGGCTGTCCTGGGTTCTACTCTACTGCCCAGTAATGGTCGATCGTCCACCCACATCCATAGATTTCAACGCTAAACACACAGAAGAGTTCAGTTAAAATAAAAGTTAAGCACTGGAGATCAGGAAACACTATGGAAGAATGGCTGGACAGGGGGATACGCATGGGGAAGAGCAGGCAGTTAGACACCTGTGCCTGGAGTTAGGAGTGGGAGAGGTGGGGCTGGAGATGTGACATTGGGATTCTGGGCATGTGAGTGGCATTGAAAGCTATGGGGTTCAAGGAGATGCCCAGGGAGCAAGTGTGGATAGAGGAGAGGCTCATGGACAAGACCAGAGGTTGGGAAGATGGGGAACAAAAAAGGACTGAGGAGGAGGCACCCGTGAGCAGGGAAGAGACAAGAAGAGTGTGGGGCCTAGAAGCCAAGTTAGTGTTTCAAGAAGGTCAGCCAGTCATGGTGGCTCATGCCTGCAATCCCAGCACTCTGGGAGGCCGAGGTGGGTGGATCACTTGAACCCATAAGTTGAAGACCAGCCTAGCCAATGTAGCAAAACCCCATCTCTATTTAAAAAAAAAAGAAGAAGAAAGAAGGACTGCCTCAAAAGCAGGTTGTAAAGCCTTGAACTTGTTTTCCCAAAGGCAATAGGGAGCCATTGAAGGTTCATAAGCAGGAGAGTAGCATGATCCGGCAGCTGTGTTGGAGAAAGACTGAGGCAGGGAGAACAGTGAGGAGACTGTTATGGTGGGCCAGGTGATAGTAAGTTACTCTGTCCTTGCGCCAGTCCCCTGGCATTATGTCCGTGTCTCTCTGCCCACCATAGGTACCTCATGACCCGCATCCTTTCTCCCTGACCTGTCTGTCTGGCCACAGCCTGAGATAGGATAGCACCGTGAGTGTTAGGAGCACAGGCTTTGGCATGCGAAACACCAATACCACTTTGCTTCTGTTAGTGAAATGACCAGGGCCAGTGGTGCACCCGCTCAGAGCTTCTGTCTCCACATCTGTAAAGTGGGGGATAATACAAGCCTCCTGCAGGGGGTCATCAGGGCCAGCGGTGATGATGGAAGTGGTAGGACCAGGCCTGGAGTAAGTGCCCCATCGATGGCCACTGTTGTTCTCATCCCGCTGATGGCCTCTTTTTGTTCTAGTCAGGAAATAGTTAAACAGGATTTCAGAGCTGGAGGCCTGTTCAGTGTCATCTGCTTTTAGTCCATCCTTACTCAGTTCACATAGACTCTTTCCATTCTTGACAGGAGGTCACACAGCCTCGACTTGCTTACCACCAGTGACGGGAAACTCACAACCTCTCAAAGGCTGTCCATTACATCCATATTCCCCTCTGACCTGTGAAATTATTTCTTACACCAAAACTAAGCCTGCTTTCCTGTGGCTTCTATCCCTTCCTGACTTGTCCTAATTCTGCCTTCTGAGCCACCCTGCAGTCCCAGCAAGGTGAAGAACTTAGCTGCAGTCTGGTTTCATTAGAGCAGCTTGTTTGCCCTCTGCCTTCTATGGAGCTATGCTTCTGTGTGGAGTGCATAGCTACAAGTGGCTCCCTTGCTGAACGTACACACCTAACACCCAGGCAGGAAAACCCCTGTATTTGCCACTGCTCTGGATCTGAGACACCCTTTGAAGTCCAGTGATCAACTATGCTCACATACATGCGTGTGCACACGAGCACTAACTATACATATGTTCTCAGAATGCAGTACACATGGGCACACACACGCATATCTGCACTATACCCGTATACACCAGCACACCGACACAGACATATATGCTGGGTTATGCACACACTTACATGTACAGGCATGCATACATTTATACCCACACACATCCTGCATATATGCACAAGCACAGGCAGCACACTCATACATGTTCATACATGTGTGTGCACACAGGCACACATGTACACACTTGCACACATGCACGCGACAGTCTTGCACACATGCACATGCATCGGAGTCACCTGCAGATGCTGCAGGCGTGCACGTCTTCACACAAATGTTCACCCAGAGTTTTGAACTCAGGAAACTTTTGGGCTCCAGGCCCAGGGAGGGGCAAGGGAGTGACAGAGTGGGTGATCACAGGGCCAGGGCCAGAGGGTGTGAGGCCCAGGGCAAGCAAAACTGGGCTGTCACTGGCTGGGGACGGATGCTCTTGGCCAGCTTTGCAGAGACACAGGTTACTGATGACATGAGGGCCCGGTAACGGGCAGATGAGACCCAGTTGCCTAGAGACCCGATCTCTACAGGCAACAGCTCAGCTTTCCCTAGCAACCACGGCCTTTTGGTTCCACCTGGCCTCCCTGGGGATGCTTCTGCCGTTCCCTGCACATCTCCTCAATCTGATTAGAAGCAGGAAGGATTGCTGGCTCCTCTGCCACTGGAGCCACACTGGCTCGGGAGCTGGGCTCCCACTTGCATGCACCCACCCAGGCTTGGGATGAATGTCACAGCCCTCAGCTGAACCCCTGCACCATGGGCATCCTGACTGGCCCTGACCGAGAGACCCAAGTAGGTGGCTGCCCCTCCCTAAGTCTTCCCTCCTTCGTGCTTTTGGGGCTAGGATTTCAGGTGGAGAGTCTGCTGAAGGTGACAGTGAGGACCGTAGCATTGGGGCACGGCCTGCGGGATGGCACAGGGGAGGAGGAGTGGACGGGTAAGCTTTTGAGAGCTGGCTGCCACTGCTGCTCCCTGGATCTTAAACTTGGAAAGTGTGGGTTGGGGGGGGGCGGCCTCCAGGAAGCCCACCTCAACCAATCTGTCTGTTTCTCTGCTTGGAAATCCCTGGGACTTGGGAACTTTCTGGAAGTTGATGGCTTGCTGCTTCTGGGCTGTGCAAGAGGGGACCTTGGCAGGCACTGGGCACCCTGTCAAGCAGGGGTCATGTGGCTTTGGTACATCGTTTCTAGACAGCCCCTGGTGATGCTGACAGCGCCACGACTGGGCTGTTTAGGTGTTTTGATTGCTGGGGATGTTTGTGCAAAAGGTTCCTCAGTCCACGTGGGTGATTTCATAACCCTGCAGATCGCTGCCTCCTCTGGGATGAATAATAATAATGACAAGAACAATAATAATGACTTCCATTTGACTTACAATTTTTTTCCATGCCACTCATGGCTAAGGCAGCCTGAATGGCAGATTCTATTATTCTCTCATCCCATTTCACACATGAGAGAACTGAGGTTCAGAGACAGGGCCCTGTCTCTGAAGTGTAGAGCCGGGATTCTTGGCATTACAAGGAAAGCTGCTTCTAATGTTTAGTGATGACGAATCCAGAAGAATCACCAGAACAATACCTGGCAGTCCTTTTATGACTTTTCTATGAGATTCTCATTGGCCCTTCTGATCTTACTCAAATAGGTCAGGCTGCACAGGCCAGGCAAATCCTACCCATTTGACAGATGAGCAGACAGAGGCAGCCCAAGGGCTTTGAGGTGACTTGCCCAAGGCCATACGGTGGCTTCTGGTCTGATACTGGAATAAGCAGGACCCCAGGAAGCCTCTGGCTGGGCCTGTGGGCAGTTCATTTTCTGAGCCTTTGTGCTGTAGGCAGAGAGCCGAGACAGACCCTGTATCTATTTCAGGAAAGTCATCCAGTCATCCCCCTTGCAGCCAGAGACCTGTCTTTAACCCATTTGTGCAAGGCTGACTTCTTAGTGTAGAAGGCACAGTCTCCAAAATACTCAGAGGCAGGCAGTGAAACAGAGCGTTAAGCACGTGGCCTTGGAGTCAGGGATGCAGTATCTTATCCAGGCCCACCTTGCACAGGTGGTATGACCGTGGATCGGCCATCCAAACTCTCTGAGCCTCTGTTTTCTCAGCTTGCATGTGAGCAGTAACAGTTCCAATCTGTCAGGGTTATGTGAGATTTGGGTTTTTTTTTTTTTCCTAGGCTCTTTTAAAAAGTTAATTATTTTTTCTTTTCTGGTTTATTTTTTTTTAAAGACAGAGTCTCGCTCTGTTGCCCAGGGAGTCAAGTGGCACAATCCTGGCTCACTGCAGTCTCTGCCTCCTGGGTTCAAACGATTCTACTACCTCAGTCTCCCGAGTAGCTGGGATTACAGGCGTGCACCACCACGCCTGGCTAATTTTTGTATTTTTAGTAGAGGTGGGTTTTGCCATATTGGCCAGGCTGGTCTCAAACTCCTGACCTCAAGTGATCTGCCCGCCTCGGCCTCCCAAAGTGCTGGGATTACAGGCATGAGCACCGTGTCCAGCCTAATTATTTTTTCAATTGACAAAAATTGTATGTATTTTTGTGTATAATTGTTGTTTTGAAATATGTATACATTGTGGAATGGCTAAATCGAGCTAATTAACATGCACATTTCCTCATATGTTCATAATTTTTTGTGGTGAGAACAGTTTAGATCTACTCTTAGCAATTTTTACAAATACAATACATTGCTATTAACTAGAGTCACATGCTGTATAATAGATCTCTCACATTTATGCTTTCTATCTAGCAGAACCTTTGTACCCTTTAACCAACATCTCTCCAACCCTTGCCCCTCCCCAGCCCCTGGTAACTACCATTTTATTCTCTCCTTCTGTGGGTTCAACCTTTTTACACTACACATATAAGTGAGATCATATGGTATGTATCTTTCTGTGTTTAGCTTATTTCACTTAACATAATGTCCTCAAGGTTCACAAATGACAAAGTTTCCTTCATCTTAAAGGCTGAATTCTTCTGTGCATATATAGGACATTTCCTTGATTCACTTATCTGTTGATAGACACTTGGGAGACCGAAGCAGGTGGATCACTTGAGGTCAGGAGTTCGAGACCGGCCTGGCCAACATGGTGAAACCCTGACTCTACTAAAAATACAAAAATTAGCTGGGTGTGGTAGCGTGGGCCTGTACTCCCAGCTACTAGGGAGGCTGAGGCAGGAGAATCACTTGAACCCAGGAGGCTGAGGTTGCAGTGAGCCGAGATCGCATCATTGCACTGCAGCCTGGGCGACACAGCGAGACTCTGTCTCGAAAAAAAAAAAAAAAAAAAAAAATTAATGCTGCAATGACAGGAGTGCAGACATCTCTTCAACATACTGTTTTCATTTCCCTTGGATCTGTACCCAACAGCTGAATCATATGCTAGTTCCATTTTTAACTTTTTGAGGAACTTCCGTATTCTTTTCCATAATGGTTGTGTTAATTTACAATCCCACCAACAGCCTATAAGTGTTCCCTTTCCACTGCATCCTCACCAACACTTGTTATCTTGTCTTTGGGCGGGGGCGGGGGACAGAGTCTCACTGTGTTGCCCCAGCTGGAGTGCAATGGTGCAATCTCAGTTCACTGTAACCTCTGTGTCCTGAGTTCAAGCGATTCTCCTGCCTCAGCCTCCCAAGTAGCTGGGATTACAGGAGTGTGCCGCCACACCTGCATAATTTTTGTATTTTTAGTAGAGACAGGGTTTCACTATGTTGCCCAGGCTGGTCTCGAACTCCTGACCTCATGATCCTCCCGCCTCAGCCTCCCAAAGTGCTTGGATTACAGGTGTGAGCCACTGCACCCGGCCTATCTTGTCTTTTTGATAATTGCCATTCTAACAGGTGAGAAGTTGATATTTCATTGTGGTTTTGATTTGCATTTCTCTGATGATTTGTGATGTTAAGCATCTTTTCATATACCTGTTGGCCATTTGTATGTCATCTTTTGAGACACTGAGACATGTCTATTCAGATTCTCTGCCCATTTTTTTAAACCAGTTTTTTTCTTACAATTGAGTTTCTTATATATTTTGGATATTAACCTCTTATTCAACTTATGGTGTGCAAGTATTTTCTCCCATTCTGTAGGTTGTCTCTTCAGTCTGTTGATGGTTTCCTTGGCTGTGCAGAAGCTTTTTAGTTTGATGTAATCCCATTTTGTATATTTTTGCTTTCATTGCCTGTGCTCTTGGGTTCATATTTTTAAAAATCACTGCTTAGACTGATGTCATAGAGCTTTTCCCCTATATTTTCTTCAAGTGGTTTTATAGTTTCAGATTTTACATTCAAGTGGTGTTCAATCAATGTGGGTAGGGTTTTTTGTTGTTGTTGTTGTTGTTGTTTGTTTTGTTTTTTGAGACAGGGTCTTGCTGTGTTGCCCAGGCTGGAGTACAGTGGTATAATCACAGCTCATTGCAGCCTCTACCTCCCAGGCTTAAGCAGTCCTCCCACCTCAGCCTTCCAAGTAGCTTGGACCACAGGCACATGCCACCACACCCAGCTAGTTTTTGTATCTTATAGAGATAGGATTTTGCCTTGTTGTTCAGGTTGATCTCAAACTCCTGAGCTCAAGCAATCCTCCTGTCTCAGCCTCCCAAAATGCTGAGATTACAGGCATGAGCCACCACACTGAGCAATCTTCTTGAGTTTCTTTCATCGATGTTTTGTAGTTTTCAGCATACGGTTCTGTCACCTTCTTGAATAAATTTATTCCTAAGCTTTTTATTTTACTTTATAGCTATTGTAAATAGCGTTGTTTCATTTCTTTTTCAGATAGTTCATTGTTAGCATATTGAAATGCTACTGAATTTTCTATGTTGATTTTATATCCTGCAACTTTACTGAAGTGGTTTATCAGTTCTAACAGTTTTTGTGGTGGAATCTTTAGGGTTTTTTAATATATAAGATCAAGTTATCTGCAAAGAGGAACAATTTAATTTCTTCCCTTCCAATTTGGATGCCTTTAATTTCTTCTTCTTGCCTAGTTGCTCTAGCCAGGACCTCTTATACTATATTGAATAGAACTGGTGAGAGTGGGTCAGGTGTGGTGGGTCACATCTGTAATCCCAGCACTTTGGGAGACCAAGGTGGGAGGATCACTTGAGGCCAGGAGTTTGAGACCAGCGTGGGCAATGTAGCAAGACCCTGTCTCTACTAAAAATACCAAAAACCCAAAACAAAACAAAACAAAACCAAAAATAGCCAGGAGTGGTGGCGCATGCCTGTAGTCCCAGCTACTCAGGAGACTGAGGCAGGAGGATGGTTTGAGCCCGGGAGGTTGAGGCTGTAGTGAGCCATGATCATGCCACTGCACTCCAGCCTTAGTGACAGAGTAAGACCCTGCTCAAAAACAAACAAACAAACAAAACAAAACAAAAAAAAGAAAAAGAAAAAGAAAGAACTGGTGAGAGTAGGCATGCTTGTCTTGTTCTTGATCTTAAAGGAAAGGCTTTCAGCTTTTCACCATTGAGTATGATGTCAGCTGTGGGCCTGTCATACATGGCCTTTGTTGTATTGCGTTCCATTCCTTCTATACGTAATTTGTTGAAAGATTTGATCATGGAACGATGCTGAATTTTGTCAATTGCTTTTTCTGCATCTGTTGAGATGATCATATGATTTTGTTGCTGTGGTGTACCGCATTTATAGATTTCTCAGGGTAATTTGGAGGAGGATCTGGGGAGACTTTGCATGCAGAGTGCCTGGCACACAGCCCAGGAGCCGCTGTGGCAGTGTGATTACCGACTGATTTCTGCTGCCAAGCAGCTGGCTCCAGACTGACTAGGCAACAATCCCGTCCCCACCTTCCTACCCCACCGTCCTTGCTCGGGAGGGCTGAGACTTGACCCTCTGGGTAGAGAATGATGCATTCAGGTTTCCTGGGTGGCAGACACCCCAGAGCATCCTCTGTGAGCCCCTGGATGACAGGAGTCTGAGGGGTGGGGAGGGGCTGTTAGGAAGCAGGAACTAATCCAAACTACAAAAATCACATTGGCTCCTAGTCCTGAGTCATCATTTTAACCCAGAGGTTGCACACAGACATCTAATTTAGCCAGGAGACAGGTTCTTTTGGCTACAGCATATTAATAAACATATATTAATTTGAATTATCAGCATCTAAACATCAGACAACTTCACCTTAGAAACATATATTTCAGGCTTTGTGAATGATCTGGCCACCTGGCCCCCTTTTCCAGTGGAGTGGGGGTTGCTGCCTTCAAATGGACATGGGTTCTCCAATTTGCCACAGCCCTCCCTGCCCACTGCAGCCTCCCCGCTGGCCGTATCACTATGTGTGCCTGCTGCCTGGGCCCGGCACCCATGAAATCTTCAGCAGTTGCAGTGGCTCTGATCTCATGGCATGAGAAGAACCAGGGCCTGGGTTTGAGATTTGTGTGGTTTGGGACAATTTGCTGGGTGACTTCGCCAGGTCACTTCACCTCTCTGGGCCTCATTTTTGTCATGCTCTGCCCATCATCAAGACTGCCTGGAGACTGGGAGACCCCAGATGACAGCTCCTCCAACCGTCTTCCATGCATTTCTCACACATGCTGTTCCCGTTTCCTGGACAACCTCTTCCTCCCCGCCATTCTCTGTGGTAAAACCATCATCCTGGAGGCTCAGCTTACAGGCCACCTCTTCCAGGAAGCCCTCCTTCCTAGCAGAGTTGTGGCATGTCCTTCACAGTGCCTTGCTGAGTGCACGTCTCAGATGGGAAGATTGTTAGCAGGACACTGCCCTGGAGGCTCCTGAGGGTGAGACCTGTTCTTGGGCATCTCTGTGACCTCCACTCCTGGCACAGAGTGTGGTCCTCAGCAGGGCTGGTGAAACCTTTAACACCCGTAACCCAGTTCTTTTCTCCTGCCCCCTACCCCCACCCTGCCCCGGGTCACAGGGTGCTGCTGGATAGCTGTGTGGTGTCGCAGGTGGGTGTGGACCAGAGTGAAGAAGACAGGACCCGGCCCCAGAGCGCTTCAGACCAGGTATGAGAAGCACCGGGCACCGGCACCTCTGAGGCCTGGCTTGGCATCGGTGGAAGGATGGGGACCTTGTCCACTTTGCTTGCAGGGGGAATTTTGGCTGGTAAGATGCCCACAGGACAGAGGAGCAGGGTGGCAGGTCCTGCGAGACCCCTTCTTGGCAGGGGTCAGATAGTGGCCTAGGCCGTGGGTTGGGAGTCGGGTGGACCCGGCTCGAGTCCTCCTGTGGGTGCCTAGCTTGGGGCAAGTCGCCTTCACACTCTGGGTCCCAGTGGCCACCTGTGTGCAAGGGGGCTACAGACACCTCCCTGGGGCCTGTAGGAGGACCTGAAAGGGCTCGCACACTGTGAAGTGTGGTGCTGTGGATGCTTTGTTCCCCCATGTGCCAGGCTGCAAGAGAGTGTCCCTCATCACAGGTGACACGTCCAGCTGTTAGGACCCGTAGGTCCTGGGTGCACTGCCCTCTACAGGTTGTAGGCTACTCCTGGGATGCCCAGAAGGTGGGCAGGCAGGACCTGACTGGCTGGACAGGGCAAGAAGCAGAACTGGGCCCGTGTGGACTCCTGAAGGCAGATCTAACAGGAGCTGCTGAGACTAGGGCTGGGGGCTGATGGTTACAGTTCCTGTTTCCACTTTATCTTTGCAGAAGCTGTGGGAGGAAGCTGGGGAGGAGGCCGAGAAGGAGGCTGAAGAGGAGGCCAAGGAGGAGGCTGAAGAGGAGGCTGAAAAGGAACACCAGGACCGCGCCGAGACCAAGGAGGAACCTGAGGCCGAGGCCAAGGCTGCCAGTTCAGGAGGTAGGTGTGGTGGTGGTAGTGGTGGTTTGCACAAGAATATCTGAGGTCCTTTCAGGCTGGAGGCAGCCTCCGTGCAGGGGCAACCCCTCCTCCTCTCCCTCCATCTCCTTGCCCCCATTGCCCCCTCAGCCACCCTGTCTTCAGGAAAATCCCATCCTTGGTGTCTTGGGGCCACATTATCAGAGCCTACTGATATATCTCAAAGGCTCTAAGGAATTGCACTGAGGCCCAGGACTCCCAGTGGGGCCGGGGAAATCCCGATCCCAGCCAACTCCTTCCTGCCAACCTCTCTCCGCCAGCCCCTCCTGCAGGCCCCTCCTAACCAGCCCCTCCCAGCCAGTCCCTCCTGCCAGCCTCTCTTGCCATTTCTGCTCAATGAGGATGCAGCGCTTGGGCTACTGCCCAGTGAGGGTTTGGCTCAGACATCACATAGCTGAGTGAAAACTGGAACCAGAACTTGCTAACAGAGTGTCCTGGACTCCACGTCTCTTTCTAAGCTTTTCCTGATCTCCAGCTGTACCTAGCACATATATTTTGCTGTGATTTACCACCCTGCCCTCAATCCTGAGAACTCAGGCAATGGCGGAGAAAAAGCCCCAAGGAGTCCAGCAACAGCTGGGCCCTGGAGCCGGGACAGGCGGGCCCCAACCCCAGGCCGGCGGGTATTGCGTGCCTTACACTCCACCTTCCCCACGCCGTGGGTCTTCAGCCGCTCTGTGAGGCAGACAGGCCATTTTACAGATGAGAAAGCTGAGGTTCTGTGTGTGCGGATTTGGCCAAGAGGTCAAGGCACAGACCTACATTTCACTCGTGGCTCCTCTCTCTCTTCCTTGCTGTGTGACCCAGAGCCAGTTCTGTGACCTCTCTGAACCATGACTTCCGAATCAAGAAAAATGGGGCAATAATAGTACCTAGCTCACAGGTTGCTGGGCAGAGTAGGGGAGACAATGTGTCAAAGGCATCCCAAACTGTGGCTGGCACTGAGGGAGGAGTCAATATTGGGACGAGGATGTGTCTCAGCCAGCGAGCGGTTGAAATGGGACTGGACCCATGTGTCCTAACCCTGGGTGTCCTGAGCTTGCTCCCTACTTGGTCTTTGAAAAGGGTTCTTTATTAACTTCAACACATATCTATAGGAATTCCTACTAAGTCCAGGCCTAGGGCTGGGTCCCCACATGGATGAAAAAGACCAGGAGCAAACAGATGCAGGCTTGGTTCGGTGGGGCTGGTTCTGCCCCTTCCCCAGGTGATTTGGAAGCAGGTGGTCTGGGACCCACATCTGAGAAACGCTGAGGCATAGCCATTTGCACTCAAAAGTATGGGCCTGGCCAGGCGCAGTGGCTCACACCTGTAGTCCCAGCACTTTGGGAGGCCGAGGTGAGCGGATCACGAAGTCAGGAGATCGAGACCATCCTGGCTAACATGGTGAAACCCCGTCTCTGCTAAATACAGAAAACATTAGCTGGGCGTGCTGGTGGGCACCTGTAGTGCCAGCTACTTGGGAGGCTGAGGCAGGAGAATGGCGTGAACCCAAGAGGCGGAGCTTGCAGTGAGCCCAGATCGCGCCACTGCACTCCAGCCTGTGTGACAGAGTGAGACTCCATCTCAAGGAAAAAAAAAAAAAAAAAAAAAGTATGGACCTAGACCCAGCAGCTTTGGTGTAACCCGGGCGCTGGTTAGAAATGAGAAACTTGGGTCCCAGTCCAGACCTGCGGAATCAGACTCCTCGTGGGAATAAGATCTGGTGATTTGTCTGCACATGTGTGTTTGAGGGGCAATAGCCTTGAGCCCTGGTTCTCAAACCTGACAGCCCATTGGAATCACCTGGGGAGATTTAACAATTCCTGCTGCCAGGCCTCATCCCAGCCATTAAATCAGAATCTCTGGGAATGGGCCTGGGTAACAGAAAGCGTCAAACCTTCCCAGGTGATTCCAATGCATAGCCCAGCTGGGGAACCAGGGCCATAGGAAGAGTTACTGCTTCTGGTTGGAAGTGAAATTAATTGACCTCCAGGGCTGTTTTGGACTGGAAAATTCTACCAGGCTAAGAATGTTTGAGTCCTGGGTTCTTTGGGTCTAGGAATCTGAGAGTCTGTGAGTTCTGGGTTCTTTGATTCTAATATTTTTGGGAAATGCTGCTGGTGGTTGGTAAGTGAAGGGGGCATGAGAAGTTGGGGGCCTCCTGGGCTGTCCCTTGGTGCTCTTGGGTGGCCAGCCACAGGACCTGATGACACATTAGACATTGAACTCCAGGGACAAGAGTCATGCTTCTGGCTTTGGGTAGCACTGCTGAAAATGCAGGTAGGCACCAGGCTGGTCGTGTTAGGCTGGTGGAAGAACCCCCACATATCATCTCCCTCAACTCTGTGCTCCTAATTGCAGTCCCCAGGGTCGCACCTCTGCCTGAGACCCTCTGGCCCCAGCACCATGGCTACACCAGGCCAGAACATGGAGCTGAATCGCCTAGTCCAGGACCAGCTACCTGGCCAGGTGGCCCCTGCCTCTGCGTTCCAAAACCTGGTAGAGCATCTCCCTAATGTGCCCAGCTACCGTGTCCCAGTCACCCGCATCCCTGTCCTCACCTCCCGGAGAACCAGCTTGTCCAACTCCAGCTTCGCCAAGGAGACCAGGAGCTCCATCCGCCGACTAGGTAGCACGATCCCGCCCCACCCAGCATGCTCATATCTGTGGCGTGTGCTTCTGCTCGGCTGGGGCTGTCTTCCTCCCTGGGTGCCGTGGTCATGGTGTGGACCACTAGTTGTGCTTATGGAAAACCATCTCCTCTTCCTCTGCCGATCAATACCTTCATCCTGCTTTGTGGTAGTGACTTGAGAGGTTTTAGCCCCTTTCTCTTCATGCCTAAAATTCCACTACAATTAGCAATTCATTTATTTTTTCTCTCTCTTCCTCTTTCTCTCTTTCTTTTCTTTTTTTTCTTTTTCTTTTTTTTTTTTTTTTGAGACAGAGTCTCTCTCTGTCACCCAGGCTGGAGTACAGTGACGTGATCTCAGTTCACTGCAACCTCTGCCTCCTAGCAATTCTTGTGCCTCAGCCTCCTGAGTAGCTGGGATTACAGGCACACGCCATCACGCCTGGCTACTTTTTGTGTTTTAGTAGAGATGGGTTTTTGCCATGTTGGCCAGGGTGGTCTCAAACTCCTGATATCAAATGATCTGCCCACCTTGGCCTCCCGAAGTGTTGGGATTACAGGCGTAAGCCACTGTGCCTGGCCAGCAATTCATTTCTTTGGGTTAAACATACATTTCTTTCTTTAGGCACATCATTTTTATATAGGTAATCATTCACACCTTAGTTTAAACAAGTCACTTGCTCAGATCTCTAGGCCAAGAGGCTTGGACAGGGAGTTTGGGATCAGACTGGAGGGGAATGAAAGGAGGGAAATGGAATAGAAGAGTAATGTGGGTGCTGATTGCAGATAGAACCCACTGACCTTAAGTTTGCCGCTCAGCAAATTCCATTTCAGGAAAGAAGCTCCAGGTGCAGACAGGCATCCTCAGAGGCTAGGGTGGAGCGAGGGCTGTCTGGATCCATTGATTGTGACAAGGTCCCCGTAGTGGCCTTTGGGCTGCCACTGCTCACTGCCTGAAGACAAAGAGCTCAGGGACATACTGGCACCCTGGACTAACTCCTGCCACTTTCTGACTTAACCAAAGCCAGACATGCCTGCTTTCCCTTTTGATTGGCTTGTTTATTTGTGGTTGACACGGTGCAGGGCTGCCTCTGAGATCAGTCCAGCCAGGCAGGAGAGAACATTTCATGGGAAGACATCCACTGTTGTCCTTCTCTCCTCTCCCTGGCTTGAGGTGGGCACAGAGAGGAGGTGAGGTGGCACACAGATCATCCAACAGTAAGGGGTGCCACCCCGGCCTCCACCTTCTAGGCAAGTCTTGAATCTACTATGCCAAAGCAGCCTACCCCTATCATTGAGGATACTGAATTGCAAAAAAAAAAAAAAAAAAAAGAAAAAAAAGAAGAAGAAAAGAAAGGAAACAAAATAAAAAGACCTCAAAGCATCCCCCAGTTCCCATCTCCACAGGCCACTCCCTGATAACTGCTAAATCTGTACCAATTCTATTATTTTTTTTGGGCGGGGGAGGGGGACGGAGTCTTGCTCTGTTGCTCGGGCTGGAGTGCAGTGGTACCATCTCAGCTCACTGCAACCTCTGCCTCCCGAGTAGCTGGGACCACAGGTGTGCACCAGCTTGCCGGGCTGATTTTTGTGTTTTTAGTAAAGACAGGGTTTCACCATGTTGGCCAGGCTGGTCTTGAACTCCTGACCTCAGGTGATTTGCCTGGCTCAGCCTCCCAAAGTGCTGGGATTACAGGCATGAGCCACCGTGCCCACCCCCAACTCTAATTTTATTTGCTTACTATTTTTCTTTCAGTGGATTCTCTTTTTTATTTAACTAAGTATATTTAAATAGGAAAACTTCTTATTACTATTCAAATGGAAAACCAGCATTGCTTGCCATAAACAGAGGCATAAATAAAAATAACCTCAAATACAATGAAAACACAATGGTATTGCTGTTTTCTAATGAGACGGATGGGCCCACTGAAGGTGCAAATCTGGGGCCTGCTCTCTTAGCTGCAAGTGGGATTAGGCTGTGTTTTAAGAGAGGTTCTAAGGCCACAGAGGCACCGACCTGAGATTTCCTCTCTGGCTATTCACTAAAAGAGGGGTAACTTTTTTTTTTTTTTTTTGAGACGAAGTCTTGCTCTATTGCCCAGGCTGGAGTGAAGTGGCGCGATCTTGGCTCACTGCAAGCTCCGCCTCCCGGGTTCACACCATTCTCCTGCCTCAGCCTCCCGAGTAGCTGGGATTATAGGCACATGCCACCACACCTGGGGAATTTTTGTATTTTTAGTAGAGATGGAGTTTTGCCATGTTGGCCAAGCTGGCCTTGAACTTCTGACTTCAGGTGATCCTCCTGCCTCAGCCTCCCAAAGTGCTGGTATTACAGGCGTGAGCCGCCACGCCTGACTGCGAGTAACATTCTTATTCTAGGTTATCTTTTGCTTTGTCTGTACCATCAAAGAACATCTCCTGTCCTCCCCAGTCTCTGGGAGCCCCACATTTGGGGAAATGTTCCCAGGGACACGTTGACACAGGGGGCTGACCCAGCTGTGCTAGAGCACATGATTATTCTAGATGCTACAGACAAGGTAATAAGAAGTTGTAGTAAGAACATTACTTCCATTTTATTTTATTTTTTATTATTTTGTGAGACAGGGTCTCGCTCTGTCGCCGAGGCTGGAGTGTAGTAGGCGCGATCTTGACTCACTATAGGCTCGACCTCCCAGGTTCAAGCTATCCTCCAACCTCAGCCTCCCAAGTAGGTGGAACACTGTGACCAGCTCAGTTTCGTATTTTTGTAGAGGTGGGATTTTGCTATGTTGCTCAGGCTGCTCTTGAACTTAAGGGATCCTTCCACCTCAGTCTTCCAAAGTGCTGGGATTACAGGCATGAGCAACTGTGCCTGGCTCCCCTTACATTTTTAACAACTTCTCCAGTCCTGCTCATCCTCTTCTCCAGAGGATTTAGGGTTTGATCCATCAAACTATAGAGTAAGTGTAAGCAATTTAACAGAGTGCTGGCTTTTCTTATGAAGGCCATTTGAAAAAAAGCACATATTGGCTGGGTGTGGTGGCTCATGCCTGTAATCCCAGCACTTTGGGAGGTCAAGGCCAGCAGATCTCCTGAGATCAGGTGTTCGAGACCAGCCTGGCCAACATGGTGAAACCCCATCTCTACTAAAAATACAAAAATTAGCCAGGTGTGGTGGCAGGGGCCTGTAATCCCAGCTACTCAGGAGGCTGAGAAAGGAGAATGGCTTGAACCTGGGAGGCAGAGGTTGCAGTGAGACAAGATCACACTACTGTACTCCAGCCTGGGTGACAGGGTGAGACTCCATCTCAGAAAAAAAAAAAAAGAAAAGAAAAAAAAAAAAAAAGAAAAAGAAAAGAAAAGAAAGAAAAGAAAAAGCGCATATATAATTATTTCAAAATCCCCCCGCTTCCCTCTTGTGGGGGTGTATCCCTGCCTGCCTTGCTGGTGCCCACACCTGTGCCCGGCTGCTACTGGGAAGACCCCCTAGGTGTGGGGGAGAAGGAGGAATACCAGCCCAGCCTCTCAGTATCCTCTGACCTTGGACGTGGGGCAGACCTGTCCCTGCAGTCCCTGAGGTGGGTGATGGAGCCCAAGGTAGGGCCATGTCCAGGCTCCCTGGAGAGGACCTGATTCTCAGAATGTGGGACATAGTACAGGGCCTCTCAGAGGTCCAGAGTCAGGCTAGCTGATGAATTTGGGGGCCCCTGGCATGTACAAGAACAAGGATATACCCAAGCAGGTACCCAAATAGGGAGTAGCGCTCACTACGCAGTCTGTTACCCTTTATTGGAGGGACCCCGCCAATGTCTCCATTTGATGCTCTTCAAGAATGTGAGGCCAGCCGGGCCCAGTGACTCGCGCCTATAATCCCAGCACTTTAGGAAGAGCTCAGGAGTTCAAGACCAGCCTGAGCTGATCACCTGAGCTCAGGAGTTCGAGACCAGCCTGGGCAACATGGTAAGACCTCATCTCTACAAAAAATACAAAAATTAGCTGAGCATGGCGGTGTGCGTCTGTGGTCCCAGCTACTCGGGAGGCTGCTGGGAGGATCACTTGATCTTGGGAGACAGAGGTTGCAGTGAGCTGCGATTGTGCCACTGCACTCCAGCCTGGGTGACAGAGTGAGACCCACTGTCTCAAAAACAAACAAATAAATAAAATAATTTTTAAAAAGAATGTGAGGACTTGGCCGGGTGCTCACACCTGTAATCCCAGCAACTTTGGGAGGCCGAAGTAGGCGGATCAAGAGGTCAGGAGATCAAGACCATCCTGGCTAACATGATGAAACCCCATCTCTACTAAAAATACAAAAAATTAGCCGGGTGTAGTGGCATGTGCCTGTATTCCCAGCTACTTGGGAGGCTGAGGCAGGAGAATGGCATGAACCTGGGAGGTGGAGCTTGCAGTGAGCCGAGCCCAGCTACTTGGGAGGCTGAGACAGGAGAATGACATGAATTCGGGAGGCGGAGCTTGCAGTGAACTGAGATTGCACCACTGCACTCCAGCCTGGGAGACAGAGCGAGACTCCGACTCAAAAAAAAAAAAAAAAAGTCTTTAAGAATGTGAGAACTTGTGCCTTCTGGCTCCTCCCCACATGCCTGGGAAGGCATGGTCACCCTAACTTGGGGTGGGGAAACTGAAGCTCAGAGTGGGGGAAGCAGCTGACTCAGGCTGTGCTAGGCCAGGTGCCAGGACTCTGGCTCCCCGTGCTCTCTCTGGAGGCTGCCGCTGCCTCAGCTCTCGGAGCTTGCTCAAGTGCAGGGAAACCAAACTGGGCTTTGAGAGCTAGGAGAGCTGGGCTCCAGGCTGTGTAGGGGAGCTCCTATGGCTTCTGTGGCTTCTTTCATGGCTCCTGGGCTGGTGGCTGTGACCCTTAGAGGACCCCAGGCACCACGTTCTTGCACCCCCTGCATGGAGCTTTTCTGTGTGCCCCATTGGGAAGTGAAGCTATCAGAGCCCCCTCCAAACATGCTTTCTGTGGTTTTCTTCAAGAACACAGCCAGACTCCTGGGACCTGGCTTTTGTCTCTCTCTGACTTTCTCCTCTCCTTCCTCTCCCCCAGTGCCTGCCACGAAAGAGCACCCGGAAGTGCAGGTGGAAGATACGGATGCTGATAGCTGCCCCCTCTTGGCAGAAAAGAATCCACCCTCACCCGTGTTGCCGCCACCGTCTCCTGCCAAATCCGACACCCTCGCAGTCCCAAGCTCAGCCTTGGGGACACACAGGTTACCTTTTATGCTTCTCTTGGGCTTTTCTCGGCACTATGCCACCTGTTTATCTGGCAGATGAAGAGACTGAGGCCAGAGGGAGAAGCAGCTGGACTAAAATCACACACAGCGAGTTGGTGTCAGAAGTGGGACTATCATGCCCCTTCCTGGTTTTCCTTACTCCTGGCTTAGGGCTCTTATAAAAGCTCTCATGGGAGGCCCTGTCCCAAATGCCCTCAGCTATAAGTCAGAAGGAATAATATAATAAATAATATAGTAATAGCGGGACATGGTGGCTCCTGCCTGTAGTGCCAGCACTTTGCGACACTGAGGTAGGTGGATTGTTTGAGGCCAGGAGTTTAAGACCAGCCTGGCCAACATAGCGAAACCCTGTCTTTCCTAAAAATGCAAACAAAGTAGCTAGGCATAGTGGCGCACTCTTGTAATCCCAGCTACTTGGGAGGCTGAGGCAAGAGAATTGCTTGAGCCTGGGATGCAGAGGTTGCAGTGAACTGGGATGGTGCCATTGCACTGCAGCCTGGGCAACAGAGCAAGAATCTGTCTCAAAAAATAATTTAAAAAAATTTTTTTAAATAAATAAATAACATAGTAATATATAATAAATGTTACATAATTGATTTCTACCTCCTCATTTTATTTTATTTCATCTTCAACAGGATGCTATTAAAACTTGCATATGATTGTAACTCACCAAGTCTTTTTTTAAAAAAAAACTCTTAAATTTTAAGTGTACAGTACAGTATTGTTACCTATATGCACATTATTTTACAGCAGATCTCTAGAATTTTTCATCTTGCATGACTGAAACTCTATACCCATTGAACAGCAACTCCCCATTCTTCCCTTCACCCCCACCCCAGCCCCTGGCAGCCACCATTCTACTTTTTCATTTTACTTTCTGTTTCTATGAGCTTGACTACTTTAGATATCTCATATATGTGGAATCATGCAGTATTTATCTTTTTGGGACTAGCTTATTTCTCTTGGCACAATGTCCTTAAGATTCATCCACATTGTAGCATGTGACAGGATTTTCTTCCTTTTTAAGGCTGAGTAATATCCCATTGTATGGATATACCACATTTTCTTTTCTTTCTTCTTTTCTTTTCTCCTTCCTTCCCCCTCCCCCTCCCCCTCCTACTCCCCGTCTCTCTCCCCTCCCCTCCCTTCCCCTCCCTTCCCTCCCGTCCCCTGCTTTCTTCCTTTCAGACAAGATCTCCCTCTGTCACCCAGGTTGGAGTGCAGTGGTATGATATTGGCCCACTGCAGTCTCAACCTCCTAGGCTCAAGCATTTCCCCCTTCTCAGCCTCTCGAGTAGCTGGGACTACAGGCACGTGCCACCACCCAACTAATTTTTTATTTTTTGTAGAGATGGGGTCTTAGTATGTTGACAAAGGCTGGTCTCAAACTCCTGAGCTCAAGCAATCCACCTGCCTTAGCCTCGCAAAGTGCTGGAATTACAGGTGTGAGCCACCAACCCAGCCCACATTTTCTTTCTTTATCTGTTGATGGACATTTATATTGTTTCCATCTCTTGGCTATTGTGAATAGTGTTACAATGAACATGGGAGTGCAAATATCTCTTTGAGATCCTGATTTTGATTATTTTGGATAAACACCCAGAAGAGGGATCGCTGGATCATATGGCAGTCCTATTTATAATATTTTGAGGAATCACCATGCTGTTTTCCACAGTGACGATACCATTTTTTCCTATTTCTCTACATACTCATCAATGCTTGTTATTTTCTGTTTTTTTTTTTTTTTTTTTGGATCACGGATATCTTAACAGATGTAAGATGGTATCTCATTATGGTTTTGATTTGTATTTCCCTGATTATATGGTTTGGCTCTGTGTCCCCCCCCCCAAATCTCCTCTCGAAATGTAATCCCCATGTGTCGAGGGAGGGACCTGGTGGGAGGTGAATGGATCATGAACAGCATGGTTTTCGCCATGCTGTTCTCATGACAGTGAGTTCTCACGAGATCCAATGGTTTAAAACTGTGGCACTTCTGGCATTTAAAAATGTGTGGCTCCTCCCCATTTGCTCTCTCTCTCTCTCCTGCTCTGTCGTGGGAAGATGTACCTGTTTCCCCTTTGCCTTCTGCCATGATTGTTTGTTTCCTGAGGCCTCCCAGTTACATTTCCTGTTAAGCCTACAGTACTGTGAGTCAATTAAACCTCTTTTATTTATAAATTTAAAAGAAAAAGTCTGTCTCTCTCTCTCCCTCTCTCTCTCTCTCTCTGCCATGTAAGATGTGCCTTGCTTCTCCTTTGCCTTCCTCCATGATTGTAAGTTTCCTGAGGCCGCCCCAGCCACATGGAACTGTAAGTCACTTAAACTTCTTTCCTTTGTAAATTATCCAGGCTCAGGTAGTCCTTTGTAGCAGTGTGAAAATGGACTAATACACCCAACGATTAGTGATGTTGAGTAGCTTTTCATATTCCTGCTGGCCATTTGTATGTCTTCTTTGGAGAAATGTCTATTTGAGTTCTTTGCCTATTTTTTAGTTAGGTAATGTGTTTGTTTGTTTTCATATTAAGGTGTAGGAGTTTCTTTTATTTATCAAATATATAATTTTCAAAGATTTTCTCCCATTCTGCAGGCTTTCTTTTCACTCTGTTGTTTCCTTCTATGCAGAAGCTTTTTAGATGGAGATAATCCCACTTGTCTATATTTTGCTTTTGTTACCTGTGCTTTCAGTGTCATCCACCCATTGTATTATTAGATAATATAATGTGGGCTGGGCACAGTGGCTCATGCCTATAATCCCAGCACTTTGGGAGGCGGAGGCAGATGGATCACCTGAGGTCAGGAGTTTGAGACCAGCCTGGTCAACATGGAAAAACCCCATCTCTACTAAAAAATACAAAAATTAGCTGGGCATGGTGGCTCATGCCTGTAGTCCCAGCTACTAAGGAGGCTGAGGCAGGATAATTGCTTGAACCTGGGAGGCGGCAGTTGCAGTGAGCCAAGATCATGCCATTGAGACTCTGTCTCAAGAAAAAAAAAAAAAAAGATAATAGATAATATAATGGAAACACCACAGAACACTAGAAAAATAATCATCTAAATCCCACCACCCAAGATGGTGTTTTTACTGCTCTGCATTCTCCTCTATGCCTTGGTTAGGCCCATGGTCTTGAATGGTTTTAATTGGAGGAGGGATCCAGTTTATGGTGCTGTCTCATTTTGTGAACCCTTTTCCATATTGCTGGGCTGTCTCCTTAATGCTCACTTATGATGGCTGCTGGGTATTCCTCTAGCTCCATGGGCTGGAATGAACTTAACAAATCTGCTCTTGTTGGGCCCTATCCATAATGGTACCAGGATCACGTGTTTGGTCTTCTGCTCTCTACCCTTGGGTTCCTTTCTCAAGAGTGACACTCCTAGTCAAGGTGGTGCACATTTTGACACCTCTTCAGATAAATTTGTTGCTGAGTGGTTAGAGCTGCTTTCGAACAACTGAAGCCAGGTGCCTGGGAGAAGGCTCTGTGTGCAGCTGGAGGCAAACTGCCAAGGGCAGGACAGTGATTTTTAAGCTAAGGGGGGCTGTCTGTGCCTCTTCTGCACTGGCTGGATGGAGCGATGGTTCTTTCTTCTTAGCTAACTTTTGCTCTCATCCATGAGCTCCTGAGTAATTGCTCAGCTGAGGTCAGAAGCCTGTCAGAATGGAGATGGCTAGGTGTAGCAAACCGAGGGCTGTGAGGTCTTAACATAGAGAAAAGAGACACAGTTTCACTGGGCCTGGGAGTACAGCTCACAACTTCATCAGTTCTTATGTTTAGTTCACTGAATTATGTACAAAGCCCATTGAGGAATCCAGAAATGGCTCCACTTGTAGACGTCTGCTCTATTTACCCCTGTTCCCTTTATATGGGCAGGGAAACGACGCAGGCTGGGCTGGGTAGGGGGTGACATATTTAGGGGAGGGAAGGGACCAAGATCATGTGGGGCTGGAATCCAAGCCTCTGTACTTCCCCTTGTGACCTGAGTCTGTGAGGCTCCTCTTGTCCCTGTCATTCATGCATTCACAAGCATGTACTGAGCATCTGTATGTGCTGAACTCTGCCCTGGATGCTGGGGATACATGAGGGAGAAGCCTGGCAGGGGCCTGCCCTCATGGGGCTGACATTCTAGAGGGGCCAAGATAGACAATGAACAAGTAACCAAATAAACAAGCAAGTGCCAGGTTGAATGTGACTATGAGAAACGGGGCGGGAAACCTCTGCCTGAGCCCAACACTGAGAGGTGAGAGTTCTGAGGCCTGCCTCTCTGTGGAGGCCGAGGCCAGTGGGGCTGACTGTGAGCAGGGACAGAATGAACACTGGGAGCAACTGATGAGGGCCAAAAAGCCACAGAGGAGCTTGGGCAAGGCCCTCCTTCGAGCTTCAGGCCATCGCTTGGAATGAATCCCAGAGCACCACTTGTAAGATGTGGGTCTTAAGGCAGGTCATTTAACCTCCCTAGGCCTCCATTTTCCTCATGTAAGATGAGGAAAGAAACACCACCTGGTTACTAGAATTGTGAGAATTTAACAAGCTACTGCACCCTAAGGTACTGAACATAGTGCCAGACACAGGCAGTGCTGGGGGACCAGGAGCTGCCAGTTTAGGCCCTCATTCTGGCTTCTCTGGGGCAGCTTGCACTTTCGTGTTTTTTTTGTTTTTTTGTTTTTTTGATGGAGTTTCGCTCTTGTGGCCTGTTGCCCAGGTGGGAGTGCAATGGCGTGTTCTCAGCTCACTACAACCTCTGACTCCCGGATTTAAGTGATTCTCCTACCTCAACCTCCCAAGTAGCTGGGATTGTAGGTGCCCGCCACCATGCCTGGCTAATTTTTGTATTTTTAGTAGAGACGGGGTTTCACCATGTTGGGCAGGCTGGTCTTGAACTCCTGACCTCAGGTGATCTGCCCGCCTCAGCCTCCCAAAGTTGGGATTACAGGCATGAGCCACAGTGTCCGGTGGCAGTATGTACTTTCTAGGCTCAGGAGAGTGCCCTGTGCTGGGCACAGGAGGACTGACTTTGGGTCCCAGCAATGGGATTTTTGGCCCCAGTCTTCTTGTGTGGGGCTGTTCTTGTTAATTACAGTGTGAAAAAGTGAATCCATGAGTTTTGCCATCCTAGGTGAGTTGGCAAAAGGCAACAGGATCATTTCAGAGCCTTCTGGAATCAAGGTGGATGCCACACATCCCTCCCTCTATATCCCCCTAGAAACCCTAGTAGTGGAATCCAGAGTCAAGGTAGTGAGGCTGGGGAAGAGCGCTGGCCTGGAACCCTGGCAGACTCAGGTTTGGGTCCCAGTGGAGTGTTGCATCTGCACGGTGATGGCCTCAGTGATCCCTGCCCCCAGCGTTCTCCTGCCCAGCTCTGTGATTGGCCCTCAGGGGCTGGAGTAGGAACCTCTGCTGACGTGAGCTTCTTGGGAAGATGTGCGGATGTCAGCAGGTTTGGGCAGCTCAGGGCTTGGCCCCAGGCTGTGTTCCCTGAGAAGGAACCCGAGGGAGGCTCCTCCTCTGACTCTCCAGCTGGGGAAAGGGTGGAATTTGGGGACTGGCTGGAGTTTTCAGCTTCTGCTGGGAGTTGCAGATTAATCACTGAAGATCCTTGTCAGGCAGGCTTGGTCCCAAGGTGAAGCTCCCTGCCTGTGGATTCCATTTCTGATCAAACCTCACGGAAGTGAAGGCCCTGGTAAAGTAATCATGGCCGGGCACAGTAGCTCATGCCTGTAATCTCAGCACTTTGGGAGGCCAAGGCAGGCGGATCACCTGAGGTCAGGAGTTCGAGACTAGTCTGGCCAACATGGTGAAACCCCGTCTCTACTAAAAATACAAAAATTAGCTGGACATGGTGGTGCGTGCCTGTAATCTCAGCTACTCGAGAGGCTGAGGCAGGAGAATTGCTTGAACCCGGGAGGCAGAGGCGGAGGTTGCAGTGAGCCAAGATTGCACCACCGCACTCCAGCCTGGGTGACAGAGCGAGACTCTGTCTCAAATAAATAAATAAGTAAGTAAGTAAGTAAATAAATAAATAAATAAATAAAAGAGGTTTAATTGGCTCATTGTTCTGCAGAGCGTACAGGCAGCATGGCCATATCTACTTCTGGGGAGACCTCAGGGAGCTTGCACTCATGGTGGAAGGCAAAAGGAACAGGCTCTTGCATGGCAGGAGCAGGACTGAGAGAGTGGAGAGGTGCCACACACTTTTTAACAATCAGATCTCGTGAGAATTCACTCACTATACAGTACCAAGGGGGGATGGTGCTAAACCATTCACGAGAACTCCACCCCCATGATCTAATCACCTCTACCAAGCCCCACCTCCAACACTGGGGGTTACAATTCAACATGAGATTTGGTGGGGTCACAAAGCCAGACCATATCAAGTCCTAAACTCTCATCTTCATGCTACTGACTGACTGATGCTCATCCTGATGAGTCAACACATATGCCTTCATGTGTGACATGCATACCCACGTCCCCAGACTCTTGGTTTTGTGTGCTAACACTCAGCCTTCTGTGTTTTAAATGCTAATGGAAGTCATTAAGAATGACCATTCTTCTCCACCAGGACTTCATTCATGGACGTATGAAATGCTCTTCCTATTGGTAGATACTGGCCTGGGCAGCGTCCTCCAGACACAATCTTTGTGTTTCTACATCAGCTAGTTCTACCCTATCTTAAACAGGATTCTTTCTCTAACACTGGAGCTTGCTTTCTTGGTGGTATTAAGGAATTTCTCTCTCTTGATCTTTTTTCCTCTTTCCCAGGCTTTTGCGTTCCTCAGTAAACCAATTCATTCTCACTGCTGGGGTAGAGGGTGGGAAAATCCAGAGAGTTAGCCCCTAAGATGCCAATGTAAAATAGTATCAGAGGCACCTCTTCCACCTAGTCAGACGCCCAGGCTCAAACCTGCTGATGTCAGGTAAGAGGCAGGTTGTGTGAGAACCTTGTCTGTGAAATTCAGGACAGATCTAGACACCATTAACCAAGACACTGATGGCTCCAGAATGCAGCACTCCATGGCAGACTTGGACTTCCTGACTGATGGAGGACCCTGGGATCATTTAGTCCTCATTCTTCAGATAGGGAGCCTGGGGCTCAGGAGGGGATGGGACTTACCCAAGGTCACACCGTAAGCTGGAGACTGGATTCCACGGCTTTTCGGATAGCTGAAAAGGTGGTGTGATAGAGAGTAGAGGGGAATGAGGTGGGTGACTTTAGACTGGGAGCAGGATGGGGGAAGGAAGTTTAAGCTGAGAACTAAGTGATAAGAATCTCATTTACTTGGGTAGATTTAATCCCATTTTACAGAGGGGGAAACTGAGGTAACTCAGAGTATTTTAGTAATTTGCTGAGGCCACATACTGGTAAGAGGCAGGACTGGGGTGCAATACGAAGTCAGTGCTGTTACCTTTAGGCCAAGCCATTTAACAGATGGGAAGACTGAGGTTTAGAGAGTGGCTGTGCCCCTCTCTTCTGCCTTTTTCCCTCCCTCCAGGGAAATGAGGACTCAGAAGTTCATGCTCCACCCCCATCCTCTATCTGGGAATTGGCTCTAGGTGATCTTTAGGGATCAAAGTCATGACACTTCTCCCTGGGGCCTCTGCCCTTGCTGAAGGCCCCTTCCACATCTGTGTCTTTGCAGGAAGAAGCTGCCCTCTGAGGATGATGAGGCTGAAGAGCTTAAGGCGTTGTCACCAGCCGAGTCCCCAGTGGTTGCCTGGTCGGACCCCACCACCCCAAAGGACACTGAGTGAGACCCCTCTGGGGTCTCAGAAAGTTGAAAGACTTGGGGGAGGGTGGGGGATGTGGGGGGGGGGCTAGTGTGGATGCTTTTAGAACCTTCCACCATAAGGCAGACTTTGCCAGTGGCTTCCCAGCAGTAAGTCAGGATCGATCTCCTGCCCAGGCTGCTTCTGGTTGGCCCAGGAGTCCTGTAAAATCCAGTGGGCTCAACCTCTGGGCCCAGCTGTGTCCACAGCCAGCAGCACTCAGAGAGGGAGGGATCTCTAGGCTGAGGTCCCCTTGTGGAGGGATCTCTAGGCAGAGGTCCCCTTGTGAAGGAGAGGCTGAGGGGAGCTGCCAGCAGGGCTCCTGCTGCTGAACTTCTTTAAGGTCAGTGGGGACAGGGAGGACCACCAGGATCTCCAGTGGGTTCTGCCCTGGGGAGTTTGTGAAAAAACAAACAAACAAAAAGATTCCCTGGCCCTATCTGGCTGCACTGGATCAGTCCACATTTTCCGAACTCCCCAGGGGATGTGGTGCGGCTGGCCTGCAGAACAATGTTTAGAAACCACTGTGATGACGGCCGGGCACGGTAACTCACGCCTATAATCCCAGCACTTTGGGAGGCTGAGGTGGGCAGATCACCTGATGTCAGGAGTTTGAGACCAGCCTGACCAATATGGTGAAACCCTGTCTCTACTAAAAATACAAAAATTAGCCAAGTGTGGTGGCACGTGCCTGTAGTCCCAGCTACTTGGGAGGCTAAGACAGGAGAATTGCTTGAACCCAGGAGGTAGAGGTTGCAGTGAGTTGAATCTCACTTCTGCACTCTAGCCTGGGTGACAAGAGCGAGACTCCATAAAAAAAAAAAAGAAAAAAAAAGAAAGAAACCACTGCGATGGCACTGGGACCTGGGTCTCGGAGATCGAACTGTCCCCAGGGCTGGGCCAGTGGGAGGTATCTTCCTGAAGGATCTGAGAAGCTCTGGTGGATGGCGAATGCCCCAGCCCTGGGCTCTGCCTGGAATCCCCATCACAGTCCTTGGCCATGACTCCTGGATGAGCCACAGGAGACAGCAGGCATTCCTTCCTCCTTTCAGTCTTTTTTTCTATCCACAATTTTATGCAGTTTATGCTTAACAGAGCTGTGGAAAGTTAGAAAAGATAAGCAAGAAGAAGTCCCAACCCCAACCTCAGTCCAGTTGGCCACGGTAGCATGCAGTGGACTCACATTTTATGAGGTAGGGTAGGGGTAGGGGTAGGGTTTAATATCAGAAACGAAGGCAGGAATGAGGTATAATGAGAAAACCTATTCTTGAAAACTCTTAAAGAGGTCAACTTGGAGACCCATGTATTAGCTAGGCAGGCTAGCCTGCTGTAACAAATGGACCTCAAAGGCTCAGTGGCTTAAGGAACACGATGTATCATATATACCATCATCATCTCACTAGTTGCATGCATCAGGTCAGCAGAAGGTTCTGCTCCATGCAATCATTTAGGGACCCAGATGACAGTGCTCTGCCACTTTCTCCACGTACCTTCCCATATCCCACTGGTCACCACTAGAAAGGGAGAACTCCAGGCCTGTCTTCAGCAAGGAGGCCCCTAGTTGCATGTATTGTGCCTGAGAACTCACATTCCAATAGCGAGAGCCTGGCACGTGGTCCCTGGCCCAGTGAGTATGCACCACAGGAGAGAATGAGTGTAGGGGAGCAGCTCATGTCCCCGCCACACCTGTATGCCAGCTCTCATTAGAAGCCCCACACTTGGCCGGGCACAGTGGCTCATGCCTGTGATCCCAGCACTTTGGGAGGCCGAGGCAGGTGGATCACCTGAGATCCGGAGTTCGAGACCAGCCTGGCCAACATGGTGAAACCCTGTGTCTACTAAAACTACAAAAATTAGCCAGGCGTGGTGCCTTGTGCCTGTAATCCCAGCTACTCGGGAGGTTGAGGCAAGAGAATTGCTTGAACCCAGGAGGTGAATGTTGAATGAGCCGAGATCGTAGCATTGCACTCCAGCTGGGCGGCAAGAGTGAAACTTCATCTCAAAAAAAAAAAAAAAAAAAGAGCCACACACTTGTTTTCTCCAGTCCTGCTTCCTCAGTTAAGCTCAAAAAGAGTAGTCGACTGCAGTTTCTGTGTCTTAATGTATGAAAAAAAAAAAAAGATAAAAAAGATATTCAGCTCAGCAAGATGATCTCAGTGAGGCCACTCAGAGGAAAGAAAGCACATTCACAGGCCTGCTTCAATGCACCCAGGGCACACACCCCACACTGAGTTGAATGCTAGGCAGACTCATTCATTCTCTGTCTCTCTCTGTTTCTCTCTCTCTCTTGCTGACAGTGCAGAAACTTTAATTCCTGTAAGTTAAAGGGATATAGAATGTATCTGCACTGCTTTTTCCAGCAGTTATATCCTAAGCCTAACAAAGTAGGCCTGCTCCCTCTCTGTTCTGCCCCTGGACACGTATCTCATGTGAACCCTGCACTGGGATGAACAGCCCAATTTTGCTGAACTCTAAACTGAGTTCCAAGAGTCTCCTCCTAAATTACAAGTGGAGTCACGTGTTTTCCAGAACTGCCCATCTGAATCAGAGCCTACGTGGTACATTTTCCAAAAGCTGGGCCAGAACACCTGGGCATTATTCCCGGACTGAATTTCCTCCTAGGAGATTACAGTGGGTCTGTGGTTTCTGATGTCAGAAGGAGACGGGGGCAGGACTTACCTCCTTCAGGCTCTGCCAGAAGGTGGGACACAGACGCTGCACAGCTCTGGCCTGGGGGCGCAGGGGTCCCTCCCGGCTCAGCCTGCTCAGCTTTGGGTGATGTTCCCACAGCGGCCAGGACCGTGCGGCCTCCGCGGCCAGCACAAATAGCGCCATCATCAACGACCGGCTCCAGGAGCTGGTGAAGCTCTTCAGGGAGCGGACAGAGAAAGTGAAGGAGAAACTCATCGACCCTGATGTCACCTCTGATGAGGAGAGCCCCAAGCCCTGTGAGTGTGGAGCTGGAGGGGGCCTACTTGGCCGGGGATGGGGTGGGGCCTCCAAAATCCCCTGTCAACTCATGGCGAGGGTGGCCCCAAGAAAATGGTTGAGGTCCATGAGAGAAGCCCAGATCCCCACTCTCTGGATTTGGGGTCCATAGGTTGAGATAGGTACCCAAGAGTGGGAAGATCAAAGTTCTGGCCAACAATCCACTTGCACTCGGCCCTCTCTCCCACGGGGAAGTGCCTTCCTTGACCCTTCCATCCCTTTCCTACTGGTAGGTGGGTGGTGCCACCCAAAATGTATCTTATGGTCTTACACTCAGATTGTGTGCACAGCCTGCTCTGGACTAGGCAGTCTTATTTTTCAGAGATGTCAGTGCCTTGAAAGTTCTTATTGAGGCTATCCGAATGTTTCTTTTCTTTCAAGGTATTGGGAGGAAATAAGACACATGATCTCTTGTCAGGGAGATTTTTTAGATCTTTCCAGAGGAAGGCTGTATCTTGGAAATCATGGTGCCCACAACAGGCCATGCAGAGCCTGATGTCACAGTCTTGAAGCTAGAAAACATAGCCGTATTGAACCTATAAGAGCCAATCCCTGGGTCACCAAAAGTATCATCATAGATACACAGGGAGGCTGTGATCCCATCTGGTCTCTGTTTTTAGAGATGAAGGAGCTGAGATTCCATCTCAGAAACCTGGAGCAACACTTCCCTGATTTTGTTAGGCCCTTCAGCATTCCAACCATGGGTACTGGAAACACTGGGTACAAAATGCCTCCATCTCATCAGAGGGAACTAAGGGGGTCTATGCATAGACACACAAGCAGACACCGAAACATCCAACTGGCCCAGAAACAACTCGTCTGGGTCAGCTTCTGAGAAGCAGTTCCAGCTTGGTAGTTGGTAAGAGTTTCTGGGTGGGAACCCAGGTTGCTGTTGCTGTTGAGGAGGGAGTTGGGGAGTTCACTCCAGGAGAGCGACTTGGGTTCTGCAACAGAGCTTGCAGCAGCTTGCGTAATGGTGCCAGGGTCCTCTCAGCTCTGGATCCAGGGTCTGCAGTTGGGACCCTTCTCTCTGCATCATCTATGTGGGCCTCAGGGTTGGTTCAGATAGTCACCAATGTCATCCCACAGCCCCAGCCAAGAAAGCCCCAGAGCCAGCTCCAGACACGAAGCCCACGGAAGCCGAGCCAGTGGAAGAGGAGCACTATTGCGACATGCTCTGCTGCAAGTTCAAACGCCGTCCCTGGAGGAAGTACCAGTTTCCCCAGAGCATTGACCCGCTGACCAGTGAGTCCTGGGGAATGGGTGTTCCCACTGTGTAACATGAGAGGGCAGGAGAGTGAGAGCGGGATGGGAAGAGGGTCAGGGGATTCAAGAGGTGGGATGGGAAGTCACAGACGACCTGGGTTCATGACCTTTCATACTTTTCAAAACCATTCCACAGTTTCTTGCCTGATTCTCAAAATAAACCCAGCCTGGCCAACATGATGAAACCCTGCCTCTATTAAAGACACAAAAATTAGCTGGGTGTGGTGGTGCACACCTGTAATCCCAGCTACTCAGGAGGCTGAAACAGGAGAATCATTTGAACCTAGGAGGTGGAGATTGCACTGAGCCAAGATCACACCATTGCACTCCAACCTAGGTGAAAGAGTGAGACTCTGTCTTAAAAACAACAACAACAAAAGTCCCTGGAATAGGAACATAAGATCACACCCATCTTACAGATGAGGAAACTAAGGCACAGAGAAGTCAGCAAGGGTAAAGATGCAACTACTTAGTGCAGACCCAGGACTCCTGACTCTTGGCCAAGTCCTTTTTTCACTCTGGTCGTGCTGGCCTTTTCCTGCTCTGAACAGAAAAAGGGCAGGAGTGTGAATTCCTATTGCTTTCCTTTAAGCCCACTTCATATTTCTCGGAAATAACACCACTTCATATGTGCATAGCACTTTAGAGTTAACAGTGGACTCCTTGCCTTTCTTATCTGACCTTTTCCTGTGATTTCTCAGAAGAGGGCAGGTGCCAGAGAGGGACTTTCTCAAGGTCACACATTTGGGGGACAGGACTTCAACCCTGGTGTCCACTGGATTTCTCAAATGACCTGGTGGGCTGCGTGCAGTGGCTCACACCTGTAATCCTGGCACTGTGAGAGCCTGTAGTGAAAGAATTGCTTGAGCCCAGGAGTTCAGGATCAGCCTGGGCAACATAGTGAGACCTCATATCTAAAAAAATAATAAACAAATAAACAAATAACCAACCAGATGATCTGGAATACCCATCCATCCATGCATGCATTCACCTGTCTGTCCATCTATCTGTCCATCCTTCATGCATTATTTATTATTCTGTATTTACTAAGGCAGAAAATACATTTTGGGAAAAAATTAAAGAAGAATGAAAGCAATTAAAGAAGAATGAAAGTTTTCTAGTTGGCTGCCTATTATCTTATAATACCAGCATATTCCCTCCTGATAGTATTTGATTTATTAGGGCTTAGCAGTGATTTATTTTTAAAGCAGATAGTTGTTTTTTTTTAAAAGTAGAGATAGGGTCTTGCTATGTTGTCCAGGCTGGTCTTAAACTCCTGGGCTCAAGCAATCCTCCCACCTGGGCCTCCCAAAGTGCTGGGATTACAGGCATGAGCCACTGTGCCTGGCTCCTAAAGCAAAGAGTTATATATACATATATATATGCACATATATATACACACACATATATATATACACACATATATATACATACACACATATATATACCCACATATATACATATATTCATATATACACACATATATACACACACACTTACAAAAGTGCCACATGTAGTAGTTGACGGAAAGTGTGGAAATGTAGAAAGAACAAAGCCCCACCTGATTCAACTAGTGAAGAGCCTTGCCTGGCTGATACTCCAGTGGCCCCGTCCATCTTCCCCACAGACCTGATGTATATCCTATGGCTGTTCTTTGTGGTGATGGCCTGGAATTGGAACTGTTGGCTGATTCCCGTGCGCTGGGCCTTCCCCTACCAGACCCCGGACAACATCCACCTCTGGCTGCTGATGGATTACCTGTGTGACCTCATCTACTTCCTGGACATCACCGTGTTCCAGATACGCCTGCAGTTTGTCAGAGGCGGGGATATCATTGTGAGTCACAGGCAGGTAGTGTCGGGGTGACCGGGGGCAGACCCCTCAGCCAGAGCCTTCAGGGCACTGACCCCTGATGCTGTCATAGATGACAAAATAAATGAATAAGGAAATCTCAAGAATGGCTGCAGTGCTTGTTCAACAGCATGGTTGTTTATTTTGCATGCCTTTGATATGTTCAAATTACGCACATCACATATTGCTCATAGGTGAAATAGTTCCTGGACCACTTGACGGAATCAAAGATAGAGAAGTGGTCCAGAGAATGGTCTTTAGTGAAGATGTACCTGGTTTGAATCCCACCTCCACCACAGCTAGCTGAATCGCGTCTGTTTTCTCATCTGTAGAATGGGGATAGTAATAGCTTCCACCTCCCAGTGTTGCCATGAAGATTGGTTGAAACGATGCATGCAGGGCGCTCAGCACAGGTAACTGCTGGCAATTGACTTCTCCCAAGGGTCCTGCAAAGAACACACTGATGCTCTCCTACTTGGGCCAGTTTGAGACTCTGGCCGCTGGTCCAGCCCCGCGCACCACTCCCGCCTTACTAGGGAGGAAACTGAGGCCCTGACTGTGACTTCTCAGGAACAGGAGACACAGTCCCTGTCTCCCAGTGTGGGTCACTTTCCAAAATTCCACCCCGGCGGTGCGTGTTTTGCTGTGTGCAGACGAGCTGAGGTTTTGCTTCTAAACAATTTTCCTTGGAGAGATTTAAAGGAAGTAAAGTAAAAAGTAAAGAGATTTCCTTGGAGAACTTCTTTTCTGGCCTGATCAGAGTGGTTACCAATTCCTCAGAAAATAGATGTGCAAATGGCCCAGGTAAGACCAGTAGGCAGAGAGAATAAGCTTAATGTGCTCGATTTCCACCCAAGAAATCAGGATCCAGCTGGGTGACCAGAACAAATCTCTCCTCCCTGGGGGCCGGGCCTCTCCACCTGTAAAACTCAAGGCTTTTACCAAGACTCAGAGGGTCCTCGAGCTGTTATGCTCATTTGAGGGTGGGATTCTTCGGGAAATTTCACAATTGCTCCCCACAGGGTGAGGGATTAAGCTGTAAGGTCATTTCACCATCATTATTCCCTTTCTTTCAGACGGACAAAAAGGACATGCGAAATAACTACCTGAAGTCTCGCCGCTTCAAGGTGAGTGTGGGGAATGCAAGTTTTAGCCTCTGCGGGGTTTCAGAAGGAGGGGCCTCAGAGGGCCCTGGGGGGCTCATGAGATGTGGTTTCTGCCACACGGAGGGATGCTGGTCCCTGTGGGAGTGTCCTCCAAGCCACAAGCCCCAGGAGACCAGCATGGGCTGGGTGGCCCCCAGAAGCTACCTTTCTTTTTTCTTTTTCTTTTTTTTTGAGACAGAGTCTAACTCTGTCTCCCAGGTTAGAGTTCAATGGTGTGATCTCAGCTCACTGCAACCTCTGTCTCCTGGTTCAAGCGCTCCTCCTGCCTCAGCCTCCCTAGTTTCTGGGATTACAGGTGTGCGCCACCACACTCAGCTAATTTTTATATTTTTAGAAGAGACAGAGTTTCACTGTGTTGGGCAGTCTGGTCTCAAACTCCTGATGTCAAGTGATCTGCCCGCCTTGGCCTCCCAAAGTGCTGGGATTACAGGCATAAGCCACCGCGCCTGGCCAGAAGCCACCTTTCATTGTGTCTGTACCACTCCCGCTCCCACTGTACGGCACAGCAGCCACTATCGGGGATAATGAAACTGCCCTTGGGGCTGGCAACATGGGCTTTGAAGCAAACAAGGGCTTGTTGGTGGGACACCTTCTGCCCTCTAGTTTGAAGCTCTCCTGGGGCATTCTAACCTCACCTTTCCATGGAAGGGAGAGACTCCGCCTCTCCCCTCACCCTCAACCCTGGGGTCACCTGTTTTTACCCCCGTGGTGTCCCATGGGGATTTCAGATGGACCTGCTCAGCCTCCTGCCCTTGGATTTTCTCTATTTGAAAGTCGGTGTGAACCCCCTCCTTCGCCTGCCCCGCTGTTTAAAGGTAGGACTGCTGGGCCCCCCACCCTAGGCCTTCAGCTCATCCCTGCTCTGCACCGGCACTGGCATCTTCCTATCTGCCCCCTGTAGCACTGGGGAGGGGAGCGTCCTTGAGGGATGGCCCGAGGGGAGATGTGTTTATTCCATGTGTGTCTCGGTGGAAAGTTCATTACAATTGCTAGTGCTTGGTGGTGCTGCATGTTAGGTAGTGTTATTGCCAGCGTTTTGCAAATGAAGGGACTGGGGCATAGAGAGATTAAGTAATTGGCCCAAAGTCACAGAGCCAGGAGGGAGTGGAGCCCGAATTCGAATGCAGGTCATCTGACTCCACTGGTTATGCTCTCGGTGATTATAGATACTCTCAAGAGGGGGTTTCTGCTTTATGATGGTCTCTGCCTAAAAAATGGGGGCATTGGTGCTTGGAGAGGCTGGGGCACTTGCCCTAGGTCACAGGAGCAAGGAAGTGCCAGGGATGGATTTGAATGCACAGCCAGACACCCGTTTCATCATTGGCCAGGCCTCAGTGTCATTCCAGCCATTCCTTCTGCCACTCACTGGACAGAGCCAAAGTCTCCAGGATGGTCTGGCTGCCACAGCTGGCCATGGTCCTGTCATGTGACCAGGGTGGATAGCCACTCAGAACATTCAGGATCCCCCAAATGGATTTTGGTAGCCAACCAATCACATTCATCTCTCTCCTGAAATGATGCTTGGTGCCTTTTTCCGAAAACAGTACTGAGGGAATTTACAAAAAAGACAAATGCAATACCATGAACAACTCAGAGAAACAGGGCAGAGAAAACTAGCGGGCATGCAAGTGCCCTGATGAAAAGAAAGCACACCTATGTGGAATCGAGCATGGAAGCTGCCTCTGAGCTTCCTGGCTGCCAAGAGGAAGAGGGAAAGTGGAAGTGGCACCATTCTTATTTGACACATGCCAGCCTCCCAGGGGCTGCAGAGGTTGCTTTAGAGTCAAACATCAGAGTGAGGAATGTTGGGTCCACAGGCCAAGTTTCACCCCAGATGTAGAGGTGAGATCCATATCTTGGTTCACATGATGGCCCCAGTGAGGGGGCATAACTCACAGTCCTAACATTGAACACCCCTCAGTGGACAAAACTCTTTGAGTGAGCCATCCAAGCCCCTGTTCTTTCTGCCTCCAGTTTAAACTGTGGCTGGAATTAGAATGAACACATGGATGATAACTGGAATATCCCTTAGGGAATCTTCATAAATACTGTTTTCAAATATCAAAAAATAAATGCAAAGATCTAGAGGTGGTATAGCATAAGGAGAGAGCTTGCAGCTTTGGGTCTGGCCTGGGTTTGAATGCTGACTCTCTCACATACCAGCTGTGTGCTTTGGACAAGTTATTGGACTTCCCTGAGCACCAACTTCTGTCAAAGGAGAATGATAATACATCCTTCATATGTAAATAAGGAATAAGGTAATGTATATAATTGTATATGCTGGCTGGGTGCGGTGGCTTATGCTCGTAATATCAGCAATTTAGGAGGCTGAGGCAGGAGGATCACTTGAGCCTAGAAATTTGAGACCAACCTGGGTAACACAGTGAGACCCTGTCTCTACAAAAAATTTAAAAATTACCCAAGAGTGGTGATGTGTGCCCTGTAGTCCCAGCTACTTAGGAGGCTGAGGCCGAAAAATCGCTTGAGCCCAGAAGTTCGAGGCTGCAGTTATCTATGATCGCACCACTGCACTCCAGTCTGAGTGACAGAGTGAGACTCTGTCTCTAAAAATAAAAAAATAAAAAAGGCATATGCCAGTCATATAGTAGGTGCTCAATAAAGAAAAGTAGTTATTAATATACTTCTATTATTATAAATAAACCTTTGAAGGGTATAAGAGTGGGGTGTTAGGGATGCTGTCTCTTTATTAAATTGTTTTCTTTATAAGAAACATTAAAAACAGCATCTTTAACCTGGATGCATATACCCCTAAAAGTCTCATGATAGGGCTCAGAGCGTCCGGGAGTCCCCTGAAATTATATGCAAATTGTGAGAACAAGATTACATGTCATTTCTAAGGGAAGACGGGCTATGACTTTCTTCAGATTCCTAAATGGAGTTTCTGGCCCCTACCCATCAAGGGGCGGAGGATTTCTGATTTTGAATGCTCACCGTCCTATTCCCTCCTCCCGGGGGCTGCAGGAAGAGCCCTGAGTCCCGGCGCTCGTGGGCGTGGGAGCAGCATGCTACCCGCAGGCGGTGGGCTGCTCTCATGCCCTGCTCTCCCTCCAGTACATGGCCTTCTTCGAGTTTAACAACCGCCTGGAATCCATCCTCAGCAAAGCCTACGTGTACAGGTGAGACTCCCCCTGCGTGTGCGTGCATGCACACACACAACACTCACAAACACACACAACACACACGACAGCACACACGACAGCATACACGACACACGCACAACACACACAACACAACACACATGACACACATACACACACAACACACACAGACACACAACACACACAACACAACACACAACGCACACACACAATACACATAACACACAACACATACACGCACAACACACACAACAGATATATGACACACACAACACAACACAAACAACATACATGACACAACACATACAGTGCACATACACACAACACACACAATGCACACACACAACACAAATGACACACACAATGCACACACACACACACAACAGAGGAAGTTTGTACCTAGAGAACAGACAGCAAGGCATTGTCTACCCCCACTGACCTCTAGGCCCCATCTCCACTGGAAGCCAGGTGTCTTTCTGGTCCCGCCTCCTCTTTCCCAGAGAAATGTTTGTTATTTAGAGAACCAGGCATATCCCATACCCCTCATTGTGATGAGGGCACGCATCGGCTGGCACGAGGGGCTTACCAGCGTTGCAGTGAGCTGGGCCTCATTTTGGCCTCAGTTCAGGGAACTGGAGCCCGCAGCCAGCTCTAACAGAACGGGAACAGCTGTAAGGTGGCGGTGGCTGTTTCACAGATGTCTGAGGATGAGGCGCAAGACCAGCCAGGCCGTGCTAGGGAGCAAGGCTCCTGTTCACATCTCTCCTGGCGCGACATGGCCCCATCTTCAACTCAACTTCTCTGCACACATCAGTCCCTCCCTGCTCTTCCCCCAACACACATTTCCCCCCTGGCCCCTCCACTCCCCCAGTGCACAGTCAGCTCTGCTACCTCTGTGCCAATTCTAGCCCCAGGTCGTTACAACGCCCCATTCAAGCACCACCCTTCCTAACTGGCACAATCTCAACAAAGCATCCAGTCGGGCCAGCCCACCCATGGGTTGGCTTCCGCTGGCCAGGTGTCTATCCCTCATCGTCCCCTTCCACCACTGTGTTAATGTGCTACGTTCCTTCTGCAGGGTCATCAGGACCACAGCCTACCTTCTCTACAGCCTGCACTTGAATTCCTGTCTTTATTACTGGGCATCGGCCTATGAGGGCCTCGGTTCCACTCACTGGGTTTACGATGGCGTGGGAAACAGGTGAGCCACAGTCATCCCCCAAGGGCCACGCCTGGGGGACCTTCCTGTTCTTTATAATTCACAGCACAGAGACTCCGGGAAGGAGTCTTATTGCTGCTGTATTGCCAAGGCCACTTTGCTCCTAAGCAATCACTGGCATGACAAGGCTCAAGAGCCACGTCTTGGGCCAGTTGTGGTGGCTCACAAAACTTTGGGAGGCTGAGGCAGGTGGATCACCTGATACCAGGAGTTCGAGACCAGCCTGGCCAACATGGTAAAACCCCATCTCTACTAAAAATACAAAAATTAGCTGGGCGTGGTGATGCATGCCTGTAATCCCAGCTACTGGGAAGGCTGAGGCAGGATAATCTCTTGAACCCAGGAGGTGGAGGTTGCAATGAGCCGAGATCATGCCATTGCATTCCAGCCTGAGTGACAAAAGCAAAACTCCGTCTCAAAAAAAAAAAAAAAAAAAAAAAACCATAAACAAACAAATAAACAAACGGAAAAAGAGCCAGGTCACCACGTCTTCCCTAAGCTAAGGTTTCCTGAGCAACTATATGTGTCAGACCGGAGGTACTGGTGTGAACAAGACTTGCTAGACAGATCCTTTCTGCATCCAAACTCTAGAAGGGTGTGCAAATACATTGTATGTGTGCGTCTACTCCTGCTTCCCTGGGCACGGCCAAGAGGGAATGAGGCCAGAGAATACTCCCCAGCACAGCTCCCCAGGCACTGCTACCATGCAGGCACTGGCGAACAAGGGGAGACCCACTTGCCAATCAGAGAGCCGCCATCCATTATGAGACTTGCCAGAGTGATGATGATGACGTGTGAACCAAAAAGTATCTGGCACAAGTTTCAATCAATTTAGAAAGTGTATTTTGCCAAAGTTAAGGACACATCCATGGTACAGCCTCAGCGGTTCCTGATGACATGTGCCCAAGGTGGTCGGGGTGCAGCTTGCTTTTATACATTTTAGGGGGACAGAATACATCAATCAATACATGTAAGGTTTATATTGGTTAGATCTGGAAGGGTGGGACAGCTCAAAGGGAGGAGTGGCCCCAGGGCATACGTAGATTTTAAAAGTCTCTGCTTGGAAAAAAACAAAACAAAACAAAACAAACAAACAAAAAAGGCCGGACTTGGTGGCTCACACCTGTAATCCCAACACTTTGGGAGGCCGAGGCAGGCAGATCACCTGAGATCAGGAGTTCGAGACCAGCCTGACCCACACAGCAAAATCCCATCTCTACTAAAAATTCAAAAATTAGCCAGGCGTTGTGGCAGCACCTGTAGTCTCAGTTACTCAGGAGGCGGAGGCACAAGAATTGCTTGAACCTGGGAGGTGGAGGTTGTGGTGAGATGAAATTGCGCCATTGCACTCCAGCCTGGGTGACAGAGCAAGACTCTGTCTCAAAATAATAATAATAATAATAATAATAATAATAATAATAATAATAATAATTCCCTGCTTAGCAATTGGTTGAAAGAGCTATCAGTAGAAAGAAATGTCTGGGTTATGATAAGGGGTTGTGGTGAGCTAGGTATTTTCATGCAGATGAAGCCTCTAAGTAGTGGGCTTTAGAGAAAAGAGACTGTAATGTTTCTTACCAGACTTAAGGTCTGCGTTGATGTTAACGCTGGAGGAGTATAATGAGGCATGTCCGACCCCCTCTTCCTTCATGGCCTGAATTAGGTTTTCAGATAACTCCAGAAAGCCCTTGGCCAAGAGGAGGGGTCTGTTCCGATGGTTGGGGGCCTTATAATTTATTTTTGGTTTACAATGGTGATGATGGTGACAATGATGATGATAATGGCAGCAAGGCTTGTAGGATACCTATTTCGTGCCAGCCCTATTTAAAGCACTGAACACAGTAACTCACAACCATCACATCGGATAGGTACTGCACCATCCCCATTTTACAGATGAGGTAGCAGATGCCAGTCACACGGTTCATGAGTTACAGAGCTGGGATTTGAACCCAGGTGTCATGGCCACAGAGTCCTAACTGCCTCAATGAAAAGGAAAAGTGCCAGTCTGGTGGCCAGAGGGAGTGGGGGAGGCAGGCATAAGCACTGTTGATTTCACCAAAAGTCATCAAAAGTTACAAACATTTAAAAAAGTTTTTTTAGCCAGGAACAGTGACTCATGCCTGTAATCTCAGTACTTTGGGAGGCCAAGGTGGGCAGATCACTTGAGGCCAAGAATTTGAGAGTAGCCTAGTTGACATGGCAAAACCACATCTCTACTAAAAATACAAAAATTAGCCAGGCATGGTGGTGCACGCCTGTAATCCCAGCTACTTGGGAGGCTGAGGCAGGAGAAGAATCACTGGAACCTGGATCGGGGAGGTTGCAGTGAGCCAAAATTATGTCACTGTACTCCAGCCTGGGCAACAGACAGCAAGACTCCGTCTCAAAAAAAAAAAAAAAAAAAAGTTTAAAAATTATTTTCATGAACAGACTTAATTTTTTAAAAAGTGGCTTGAAGTTTATAGAGAGGTCCATTGGAAAGTAGACAGAGTTCCCACATATATGCCACCTCCATTATTATTATTATTATTTTTTGAGACAGGGTCTGCTCTCTGTTGCTCAGACTGGAGTGCAGTGGCATGATCTCGGCTCATTGCAACCTACGCCTCCTGGGCTCAAGTGATCCCCCCACCTCAGCCTCCCGAGTAGCTGGGATCACAGGCACATGCCACTGCACCTAGCTAATTTTGTATTTTTTGGATATATGGAGTTCTACCGTGTTGCCCAGGCTGGTCTCGGCTTCCTGAGTTCAAGCTATCTGCCTGCGATTGGCCTCCCGAAGTTCTAGGGTTACAGGTGTGCGCCTCATTTTAAGGCTGGATGGTGTTAAAGATGACACTTTCTCCCCTGCCCTGTCAAAAGCCTTAAGCAGGAGAGTGAGCAGAGGGAGGGGTCTTGGAAAGCCCACCCTCGTGCTGATGGGAGAGTGCACCGGGAGTGAGAGCAGGCAGCAGACAGCCAGCAAGGGGCGCTGCTGTGTCAGAGAGAGCTGCAAACCCTCCAGACCAACAGGTGGCTTGACCTAGGGGACGGAGGTCAGGGTGGGCAGGAGGGATGTGGGCAGGAGGGATGTGGGCAGGAGGGATGCGCACAGGATGGGGGCTGGGCCTGCAGAATCAGAAGGGAGGCTTGAGGGATGAGGGATGAGGAGTCCCAAGCGTGACTCCTAGAGCTGCCCCCTGGCAGCAAAGACAGGCCAGTTCTCTTTTCTGGGCCTCAGTTCCCTTACCTGCAAAATGGGGCTGCAAATGGGACTCCCACCCTAAAGAGGTGACAGAGGAGTAGACGCTTCTGAGCCCCTGCTGCAGTGCCTGGGCACAGTGGGCGCTCAGTCAGCCGCAGTGAGGATGAGAAGGTGGAAGAAGGAAAGGTCCAGTGGGGAGTTACTCACCGAAGGGTGTCCCACCTCACCCTGGGCTGTGCCCACTAGTGACACAAAATGCCCGTGGTCCAGCTGTCCACCCCCAGGCCCTTGCTCCCAGTTGGGAACAGGTGGGTTGCTTGCACCCAAGGTGGCGGCTTCGTAGAGTGGTTAATTGTACTGAACGTCTCCTCCCAGTATAGATGCCCTAACCTCAGCCACCATGGCTACGGTGGTTGCCTTCTGCCGTGAGCCCTGCCCTGAGGGGGAGCCACACCTTTACAGAGATGTCCCAGGCTGATTTTGGTGGCTCATGTCTAATCCCAGCACTTTTGGAGGCTCAGGCAGGCAGACTGCTTGAGCTCACAAGTTCAAGACCAGCCTGGGCAATATGGCGAAACTTCCCCTCTACAAAAAAATATAAAAGTTAACTGGGCATGGTGGTATATGCTTGTAATTCCAGCTACTCAAGAGGCTGAGATGGGAAGATTGCTCGAACCCGGGAGGTGGAGGTTGCAGTGAGCTGAGATCACTGCACTCCAGCCTGGGTGGCAGAGCGAGACTTTGTCTTGAAAGAGATGTACCAGAGGCCAGGGCTACCCAGGCAGGCAGGAGGGGAGTCCCTGAGAGCCACTGTGGGATGGAGAATATCAGGGATGGGGTCAGGATCTAACGCTTCCCCACGTCACCAGTGGCCCTGTTACCCATTCCCATTCACAGCCCCGCTCCTGAGCCTTGATTAGGCCATGCATTCATTCACTTCTTCATTCATTTAACCCATCACAAGGAGGCAGAGAGGGACTTGAAGGCTCTTTCTCTGCAAAGGGGAGACCACAATTTCAGCATGGAATTGAGCTCTGTGACCTTATCCTTTCTGAGACCCAGTGTTCCCACAGGCACAATGCGGGTAGCTTACATCCAGATTTCTTATGAGAAATAATAAATAAATATGTGTGGCATGTCTAGCCTGGGCCTGAGCAGGTGTCAGTGACCCCTGTGCCTAGCTATGGCTATTGTTAGGGGGGAAGCCAGCATGGCAGGAAAGGAGTTAATAACCTGGGGTATAGAGCTTTTTGGGGGTCACAAACCCACCAGACATCGGAGCTAAAATTTGAGCATATGTTGGCTTTTCTAGGGAAACAGAGCTGGCTTTCTCTAGATTCTCAAAGGGGCTCGTGCCCCAATAAACTAAGAACTCTCTTCCCTGGAGCTAAGACTGGCACATCCGTCACTGAGCAGCTCGGGGAAGGGAGGGTAAGCAGAGCAGGGCGGGGGCAGGGCAGGGGGACAGCTGTCTGGGACCGCCTTCTGCAGGGCCCTCTGCCAGAGGAGCTCGAGCTGCCTAGCAGTGGGAAGGGCACGCTTCCTTGGCAGCAATACTCCTTCCCAAATGACATCCTGCAGGGAACCGCAACATGTGAGCCAAGTACGAGTAATGAAGGAGGATTCCTTAGAAATTCCAGTAGCATGAAGAATAACAACTTTTACAAAGCGAGCATTTGTGGAGTGCTTGCTGGGTGCCAGGGGCTCAGGGTCCCGAGCTCCTACAAATGCTAGGCCCCGCATCCTGCCCCAGTGCTCTCCTGCCCCGTTCTGCCCAGCCTGAAGCACAGAGGGTCCCCACAGACCCAACAGTGTGGAAGACAAGGAGACTATGTGCCATGTCGTTGGAAGATTCCTCCAGCCGGGAACGGTTTGGGAAAGCCAGAGTTTTGTGGACATCACGCCTATGTCGTCTCTCTGTTGGTGGCCCAGCGGCATAAGCACCCAGCTCCCGGACAGCCCAGGGGTTTGCAGAGTTGGGGGTGCTGCTCCGTCCCGCTAAACACTGCTTCGCGCGCCCTCTGATGGCCAGAACCAGTATGACGGGGGTTTGATCGGCCCCTTTTGGGTTCTGAAACTTGCAGGCAACAGGTGATGTGGAGGTGCAGGGCGGCCCGTAGCCCTGCCCAAGGCCCCGCAGCTATCAGAGGCAGAGCCCCTACCACACTCCCCAGCAACCTCTGCTTCCTCCTTCCTGCATGCATTGCACGTTACCTGCCTGTCCCCGCAGTGGACCACGAGCTTCTTGAGGATATGGGCGAGTCTGTTCAGTTGCCTACGGCAGACAACAGGGGCTGTGAAGGCTTTGACAGCTCCCTTGCTGAGAGTCCACCATGTGCCAGACTGTCTTCTAGCATCTCATTTTGTCCTCATGGTCTTCTGTGAGGGACATTCTATTGCCATCCCTATCTTATGGAGAAGGAAACTGACGCTTGGAGAGAGAGAGAGAAATTTGTCCAAGTTATGCAGCTAGAAGGTGGCTGAGCCCAGCCAGCCTGGTCCGGAGCCCGTGTTCTATCTAGGACGCTGCATAAATAGCTGGTGCAGGAAAGCCTGCGGGGACTGCCTGGTCTCTAGGCCCTTCTGACCTAACCTTCGCTGACCCAGAGGAGGGCTCAGCCTGAGGGGTGGACAGGTGTCAGAGGGACCCTTGCAGCTCTGTGATAATCACGCACAAGCTTGGTGGCTTCATGCCTTTTGAGCCGCTATAGTAAAATACATGAGACTGGGTAACTTATAAAGAACAGAAACTTACTTTTCACTGTTCTGGAAGCTGGGAAGTCCAAGATCAAGGTTCTGGCGTCTGGTGAGGGCTGCTCTCTGCTTCTAAGACAGTGTCTTGAATGCCGCAGTGTCCACTAGAGGAGAGGAACACTGTGATCATATGGCAGAAGGCAGAAGGGCCAAAGAACGTGGACATCTTCCACCAGAACCTTTTGTAACAACTTTAATCTATTCATGAGGGCAAAGCCCTCGAGGCCTAAACAGCGCCCAAAGGCCCTACCTCCCGACACCATTGCATTGGGAATTAAGTTTCCAGTGCCTGAATTTCGGGGGACACATTCAGACTAGAGCACTCAGGGCATTTCCTATGCTTTTTACCACACAGTAGGACCGCCTCCCCCATACCTCCCTTCCAGAAGGTTCACAAGCCTGCGTCAGAGGGTTAACTGCTGGTGGATGACATCTCAGAGAAGCAGGCAGCACCCAGCTCTTGCACTTACCAACTAGTGACTATGGGTGTGCCCTTTCCCTTTGGGGGCCTCAGTTTCACTATCTGGAGAATGGATGGGCTGCAGGGGAGTGGGTCAGAAAAAGTCATCCCCAGGATATCTTCCAAACTTGATGTTGCTTTTGCTTTTCATAAGCCAACATGGCAGGTGACAGCAAACGAAAAGACTGGAAATTGAAGGAACACTGAAGGAAATTAAGGGAGTGCAGTCATTAGGAGTTGGAAGACCCTGGTCTGGCCTCCTGCTAACTCTTCCTGGAAATCCCCTAGAGCCTCAGTTTCCACATCTGTAAATGGGGATGGCAACATATCCCTAGAGACACAACCGCACCTAATAGTATTCGTGAACCTGCTCTGCAAATGGCAACGTGCTCTACGCGTGCAGGAGGTGGTTTTTCTTGCATAGATGAGCTGTAAAGGGTTTCTGTCTTTTGCACAACATGCATCTATCAGAGGCGTCTGAGCCAGACCACTCAGGGGCAGCAGAGTGGGGCCTATGATGACCCGTGTTCCCTTTCTCCTCTCTCTCCAGTTATATTCGCTGTTACTACTTTGCTGTGAAGACCCTCATCACCATCGGGGGGCTGCCTGACCCCAAGACACTCTTTGAAATTGTCTTCCAGCTGCTGAATTATTTCACGGGCGTCTTTGCTTTCTCTGTGATGATTGGACAGGTATCGGGGCACCAGCCTGGCTTCCCACCCCACCTGACTGCAGGGCCCCCGCCTACTGTTGCCAGAAATGTCACCCTCTGCGCCCATTCCTTTTGGATTAAGCCTGGGAAAGAGCACTGGACTGAGAGTCAGGGGCCTGGTGCACTGTGCTCTGTGCGGTGGAGGGGGGTGGGGTGAACTCGGCCCTATTCCCTCTCTGAGGTTATTCTCATTTGAAATGTCCGTTCCTCTGGGTGCACTGGGCTGAATGGTTTTCTACCGAGGCTGAGGGAGAAACCCCTGGTGTAGTTGGTGTGTGCCAGGGCAGCATCTTACATTCTGATCGAGACACGAGGTGACAGTCAGAGGTCCTCAACATTACCTTTGAAGGGCCCCGCCCCGAGGAACAGCACACTGGCTTCCTATTTCCTCCAGCATGGAGTCAAAGTGGCCGCCGTCACCGAGGGACTGTGTTGTACCAGAATCAGCCCAGCCCAAGGAGCTTTCCCCACTGCTGTGGTCCCAGGGACCTGAGGCCACCAAGGGGCTGGCAGTCTCCCTCCCTTCCTCTTCCCCACATCCATGCTGGAGGCAGAACTTCCCGTCAGTAGAACTTTCTCTGTGTGAGGACATCTGCCTTCCCTGCTCCCAATGCCCCGCCACGAGCACATGCCCCTGGTCTGTGTGAAGTGACACATCCCAAACCCATGGAATAGCCCCCACTCCCATGACCCAGTGGCTTCCTTGACTTCCCCTAACCTTTCCTCCTAGATGAGAGATGTGGTAGGGGCCGCCACCGCGGGACAGACCTACTACCGCAGCTGCATGGACAGCACGGTGAAGTACATGAACTTCTACAAGATCCCCAAGTCCGTGCAGAACCGCGTCAAGACCTGGTACGAGTACACCTGGCACTCGCAAGGCATGCTGGGTAAGATGGTCACACCCTGACAGCCACCAGCAGCTCCCAGCCAACTCCTGTTGCCTGGTGCCCGGGTGCCCTGCCTTCGGGGCACCTCCCCTGTCCTCTGTGTCTCTGAGGCCCTGAGTACTGGGGCCTCTTTTGGCTGTGTCCCCAACCTTGGTGTGAGAGGGGCCCAGTGGGTCCCCTGAAATGCCTCTAGCAGGGCTGTCATGAGATCCCTGGAGACTTGGGGTCTTGTCTTCTGTGTGCCTGCCCCCCTCGCTTCACCCACCTTGAAATGCATCCCCATGCAAGAGTGAAATGCAGTGTGTGTGTGTGTGTGTGTGTGTGTGTTTATTTATTTATTTGACATGGAGTCTCATTCTGTCACCCAGGCTGGAGTGTAGTGGAGCAATCTCGGTCAACCTCCATCTCCCAGGTTCAAGAGATTCTCCTATCTCAGCCTCCCAAGTAGCTGGGATTACAGGCATGTGCCACCATGCCCAGCTCATTTTTATATTATTAGTAGACACAGGATTTCACCATGTTGGCCAGGCTGGCCTCGAACTCCTGACCTCAGGTGATTCACCAGCCTCAGGCTCCCAAAGTGCTGGGATTACAGGTGTGAGGGCGAAGTGCAGTTTAAATTAGAAGAAGAAGAAGAAGAAGAAGAAGAAGAAGAAGAAGAAGAAGAAGAAGAAGAAGAAGAAGAAGAAGAAGAAGAAGAAGAAGAAGAAGAAGAAGAAGAAGAAGGAGGAGGAGGAGGAGGAGGAGGAGGAGGAGGAGGAGGAGGAGGAGGAGGAGGAGGAGGAGGAGGAGGAGGAGGAGGAGGAGGAGGAGGAGGAGGAGGAGGAGGAGGAGGAGGAGGAGGAGGAGGAGGAGGAGGAGGAGGAGGAGGAGGAGGAGGAGGAGGAGGAGGAGGAGGAGGAGGAGGAGGACTCTCTGTCCCTTCCTTCCTCCCTCCCTTCCTCTCTCTCCCTCCCTCCCTCTCTCTTCCTCCTCTGTCCTCTCTTTCTCTCAAGGACATTGCACGCCCCATGACGGGCGCAACAGGCTTAGCCCTGGATCTCCTGGGGCAGCTCTAGAGCTACATAGCCAGGTTGGGGTCCTGAGTTCATCCCCTGAGCTACAAGACTACGGGCATGTCACTGCCATTTCCTCATCTGTAAAGTTGAGATTATAGTAGGGCACCTCTTGGGTTGCCTAGGGGATTTAGTAAAATAATTTTGCCTTTAATCCCAGCACTTTGGGAGGCTGAGGCGGGAGGATCACTTGAGCCCAGGAGTTCAAGAACAGCCTGGGCTACATGGCAAAACCCCATCTCTACAAAAAGTCAAAAAATTTAGCTGGGCGTGTTGGTGCATCCCTGTAGTCCCAGCTACTCAGGAGGCTGAGGCTGGAGGGTCGCTTGAGTCTGAGGAAGTTGAGGCTACAGTGAGTTGTGACTGTGCCACTGCACTGCACTCACTCTAGCCTGAGTGACAGAGCAAGACCCTGTCTCAGAAAAATAAAAATAAGTCCATGTGCGGTGGCACATGCCTGTAATCCCAGCACTTTGGGAGGCTGAGGCGGGTGGATTGCTTGAGCCCAGGAGTTTTTAGACCAACTTGAGGAACATAGTGAGACCTTGTTTCTAAAAGAAAAAAATTTTTTTTAGCTTCTCAGGGTTCAAAGTATTAAAAACATTATATTTTAATAAAAACTAAAAACTAAGATAGTCTTTATAAAACACTCTATTAAAAAGTGCCTGGCTTGGCTGGGTGTGGTGGCTCACTCCTATAATCCCAGCACTTTAGGAGGCTCAGGTGGGTGGATCACCTGAGGTCAGGAGTTGGAGACCAGCCTGGCCAACATGGCGAAACCCCGTTTCTACTAAAAATACAAAAAATTAGCCAGCCTGGTGGTGGGCACCTGTAGTCCCACAACTTGGGAGGATGAGGCAGGAGAATTGCTTGAACTAGGGAGGTGGAGGTTGTAGTGAACTGAGATCATGCCACTGTACTCCAGCCTGGGTGACAGAGACTCTGTCTTAAAAAAAAAAAAAAAAAAAAAAGAGGGGGGGGTGCCTGGCTCACTGGCTCATAGAAGTGCTCCAGAGACTTTAGTTCTTGCTGATGTTGTCCTTACAGGGCACTGGGAACACAGGTGACCGATAATTGCAACAGTGCAGGGGCTACTAACATAGTAACTGAGTGGGGGATGTCAAGGGAAGGCTTTCAGGAGGAAGTGACATTAGTGCTGGGTTCTGAAGAATGAGTAGGAGTTTGGGAAATGCACAGCGGTGCTCCTGGCAGAGGAAACGGTATTGGCAAAGGCTGGAGTTGAGAGAGGGCGCTCTACAAATCTAGAGTGGTTCTGTACGGCAGGGCAACGGTGTGCCCTGATAAGCCGGTAGGTGGGCACTTGGCCTGTATGTGTGCCTGGGGTGGGGCCTGGCCTTGCCTCTAACCCTTGCCAGGCCTTGTTCACAGATGAGTCAGAGCTGATGGTGCAGCTTCCAGACAAGATGCGGCTGGACCTTGCCATCGACGTGAACTACAACATCGTTAGCAAAGTCGCACTCTTTCAGGTACACCCTTTGGTGCCCTCACCCTCAGGGCTGTGGGAGGCTCAAACCCAATCTTCTCTAAACAGCGTTCCTTTCCCTTCCTCACTGGGATAGGGCTGTGACCGGCAGATGATCTTTGACATGCTGAAGAGGCTTCGCTCTGTTGTCTACCTGCCCAATGACTATGTGTGCAAGAAGGTGAGCTGGCCCGGCAGCCACTGCTGGATCTGGGGTTCACGATCCCCCTGGCTTTCAAGGAGCTGAGCTGGAGGGGCACCTGCCAGCCCAGGGCAGAGTGAGATTGTTGGGGAGGGAGAGGAGTGTCTGCGGCTTTGTGCTGCAGTGACCTGACCAGATCCAAGAGCAGGATCGGATTAGGAGGCTTTGCCAGTTCTATGCAATCAGCACACATGTGCCTCTGGCTTTGCAAAGCATTTCCTCAGCTCCATTGACACAGGACCATGGGGTCCAGGACAAAGACCCCCGCACCTTACAGAAAGAGAAGCCGTGGAGCCTGAAGAGGGGCAGGGCCTTGACTGTGTAGCTGAAACTGTTTCTGCGGTCTCCGTCTTCCCATCAGGAAAATGGGGCAGGAGAAGGGGTGGGTTTAGGTCAGAGGTTGCAAACTGGTGGCCTTTGGGTAAGATCCAGCACACAGGTATTCTGTGGGTTTTTTTTTTCTTTCTAATTTTAAGAAAATGTAGAATTGGTCCCCAACCTTTAAAAATTTGAAGATTTCATATAAAAATTCAGATTTCTGGCTGAAAAGAGACAATCTGCCAGCACTGGATCCACTTCCCAAATGGCAAGAGCCAGCTGGGGTGGAGGAAAGGTTGCCCCAAAGGAGCACATTGTGTCCCTTCCTGATGCCACAGCTCCCACCGCTCCCCACTGCCCCACCCTAGAACCCCCTCCCTGCTCAGCTTCACCCTCTGATCCCAGAAAACATCTGGGGTTGAATCCTGGGGTCTAACAATGTCTAGAGCCCTTTCTGCTCCCTGTCTTTGGGGTTCAAGGTGAGATCAAGGTACTTGGTGAGGGAGGGGAGGGATCAGGAACCCAGGTTTCCAGTCCTCTTGCCCAGAGCTGTTAATAAGCCTGGGTGTGCGTACAGGGGGGAAAGCATTACCCAAGCAGGCTCTGCAAGACTTGGGCACCCCTGTCCCCAAGAAGGTCCCTGTCTCCAGGTTATATGCTGTGTAGCAGTGAAATTTCTGGAAGCAGAGAGCCAGGGTGAAGAGGGGAAAAGGATGCTTCAGAGGGCTGAGGATTTAAAGCTGCAACATTAGGGGCCAAGAGGGGTCTGGGAACAATAGAGTGACTTGCCTGACATTGGAGTCACTTTCTGGCTGTGCAGCCTTGGGCAAGTGGCTTGCCCTCTCTGAGTCCTGCTCATCTCATGGATAAAGTGGGGGATGTTGATAGTACCTCCCTCATGGGGTGGTTGTGAGGGCTGAATAAGATGTGCATACAGAGCTTAACACTGTGCCTGCCACACAGCAGGTGCCAGTGCTGTTGCTGTTATCTTCGTGGGTGATGCGGAGTTTGCTTCAAATGAGAAAAAGTGAATCTAAAGTCTGTGATTGCAAATTAAATTGAGCACTTGGTGAGCACGTGTGAAGGGCGCCCTCTGCTGTCTGGTTTTGCTCTGAAGCGATCTCTCTGAGACACCCTGGGCGCTGGTTAGTGAGGTGAAGGTCCCCTCACCCTTTCACTCTTGTCAGACTAAACAGAAACAGGGAGGCAAACCTCTCTTCCTTTTTGTTAAGGAGGTCATGCATATGTGAAATGCGCAGGAATTTTCTGTCAAATAAGTCAAAAGTGTGACAGTTACTGCCCTTGGTCACTTCCTGGACCCCTTATTTATTTATTTATTTATTTATTTATTTATTTATTTATTTGTTTGTTTATTTGAGACCAAGTCCCACTCTTTCGCCCAGGGTGGAGTGCAGTGGCACTGTCTCAGCTCACTGCAACTTCCACCTCCCGGGTTCAAGCAATTCTCCTACCTCAGCCTCCCAAGTAGCTGGGATTACAGGCATGTGCCACCACCCCCGGCTCATTTTTTTAGTTTTAGTAGAGACAGGGTTTCACCATGTTGGCCAGGCTGGTTTCGAACTCCTGACTTCAGGTGATGTGCCCATCTCGGCCTCCCAAAGTACTGGGATTATAGGCGTGAGCCACCGCACCCGGCCCCCTTTTTAATTATTATTATTATTATTTTCTATAGACCTCCTCTTCCCGTTTTAAACACATGTGAGTCACAGGTAGCTGGCCAGGACAAGGCCCGTGAAGGCATGAGGATTGGAAGGCACGTGGCAGACTAGGTGTTTTTTTTTTTTTTTTTTTCTTTGCTTCAAGTTTTAATCAAAGCTTTTATATAAGATTACTTTATTCCTGCATCTTCTCAATTGTTTCTTCCTTGTATTTGCCCTTTTCCTTTCCTACTTGGTGAGATTTGGCTTTCCGTTCAAGGATCTTTTTGCAGTCTTTGTCCAGTTTTAGCCTAGTGATAACCACCTTGCTGGGGTGAATGCCTACGTGGACCCTTGTGCCATTAGCCTTTTCCCGCTGCACCCGTTTAATGTAGATAACATACTTCTTCCTGTAAACCTGGACTACTTTGCCAATTTGCTGACCTTTATAGTGTCCTCACACAACCTGAACTTCATCATCCTTTCGGATGGGCGTGGATCGCACGTTGTACTTCTGTCTCAGCTCTTTGGAAAGAGGGGAAGACATCATCTTCCTGCGAATGTGGGAAGGTGCATTGAAATGCCTTTTGCGATTCTTGCTTCGGTCGGAAGTCACAAAGGGATTAAACTTCATTTTGGCCGCTCCCGCTTCAGACTAGGTGTTTCTAATTACAGTCCAAAGCAAGCTATTCATTCATGCATGCCTTTGGTTTGACTTGGGATTAAGGCCATTGTATGCATTTGCCAGGCTGCCACGAGACACTGCACAACACCACAAGCTGGGTGGCCTCTCTCCTCGGCTTGTAGGTGGTCATCTCGGTTTTTTTGTGTGTGTGTCTCCTCACATCCTCTTGTCTCTATGCCTGTCTTTGTGTCCACATTTCCATTAGGACACCAGTCCTTTTGGATTAGGTCTAGAAGGACCTCATCTTTAGGAATTACATCTGCAATGACCCTATTCCCAAATAAGGTCACATGCTGAGACGCTGGGGATGAGGATTTCAACATAGAATCTGGGAGGGGTACAGAATTCAACCCACAACAGCCATGAACTCTGGAACCAGATTGTCTGGGTGCAGATCCCAGCTCTTGGGCAAAGAGCGATCTCACCTCCGAGGGTTGTTGAGGATAAGTAGTACACTGCATAAAGCAATCTGGGGCTGGCCATGGTGGCTCACGCCTGTAATCCCAGCACTTTGGGAGGCTAAGGCAGGCAGATCACTTGAGGCCAGGAGTTCGAGACCAGCCTGGCCACCGTGGCGAAACCCTGTCTCTACTAAAAATACAAAACTTAGCCGGGAGCAGTGGCCCATGCCTGTAATCTCAGCTACTTGGGAGGCTCAAGTATGATGCCTGTAATCACAGCTACTTGGGAGGCAGAAGCACGAGAATTGCTTGAACCCAGGAGGCGGAGGTTACAGTGAGCTGAGATCACGCCACTGCGCTCCAACCTGGGCGACAGAGTGATTCCATCTAGAAAAAAAAAAAAAAAAAGGCAATTTGAATACTATCGTTATTGTTATTCCCATTCCTGTTGCAGTTAGCAAATGCTTCCTGAGCCCCTGAAATATGCCAGGTGTAGATATCATTTGATGGTGGGAACTGCTATCTGATTTGCCCTGCCTCCATCAGTGAGTCTAACTGGAAATTTGCAGAATTCCATTATACCTGCACCTCCCAGGTTAGCTGGCACTTCCCATTCCAGGACATCACTAACTCCCCCACTGCAACCCTATCAGTTACGCAGGACATGGGGTAGTCACTCCTTCAAGTCTACAGATGGGGAGACTGAGGCCCGAGAGGGAAGTGACTGCCCCCATACAACACCCCAAGTTGTGGTGGCAGGGCTGGACCCCCAGTGCCTAGGTTCCTCCTTGCGGGACCTCCAGCCTCTGGATCCAACCCTGGCTGTTTCTCTGGTGACGTTGGGGGATGAACAGAGGGACTTGTCCCTTCTCTGTTTCAGGGGGAGATCGGCCGTGAGATGTACATCATCCAGGCAGGGCAAGTGCAGGTCTTGGGCGGCCCTGATGGGAAATCTGTGCTGGTGACGCTGAAAGCTGGATCTGTGTTTGGAGAAATAAGGTCAGAGGCAGCTGGGGTAAAGTGAGGGGCCTGTGGCAAGCGCTGGGAAAGAAGGCGGCCAGCGGGCAGTGAGACTGTCTATGGCTTGGCAGATGCAGCACTGGCACCTGCTGATGTATGCGGGGAGGGGGGTGGGGGAAGGCTCTCATCTGTGTGGGGCCACCACTGTGCTCCACACATGGGAAAGAAAGATCTGAATGTGACCAAAACCACAGTCTCTGAAGGGTCTCCTTCCTCCCTTCTCTGCCCCAGCTTGCTGGCTGTTGGGGGCGGGAACCGGCGCACGGCCAACGTGGTGGCCCACGGGTTTACCAACCTCTTCATCCTGGATAAGAAGGACCTGAATGAGATTTTGGTGCATTATCCTGAGTCTCAGAAGTTACTCCAGAAGAAAGCCAGGTATGTAACTTTTCTTTCATTTAATAGAAAATTGCTAAGGACAATGAATTTCTCTTACATAACCACAGTACCTTTATTTTTTATTTGTTTTTTGAGATGACATCTTGCTCTGTCACCCAGGCTGGAGTGCATTGGAGTGATGATGACTCACTACAGCCTCAACCTCCTAGGTTCAGATGATTCTCCTGCCTCAGCCTCCCATGTAGCTGGGACTATAGGCACATACCACCATGCTCAGCTAATTTTTAAAATTTTTTCTAGAGCTGGGGTCTCACTATATTGCCCAGGCTGGTATCAAACTCCTGGGCTCACATGATCTGCTCTGACCTCCCAAAGTGCTGGGATTACAGGTGTGAGCCACTGCACCTTTAAAATAAGGAAATTTCGTATTGAAACAACACTATTATCTCATTCATAATCCATCTTCAGATTTTGCTAATTCTTCAAGAATATCCTTTGTACCTTTTCTTCTTTTCCATTCCTGAATCAAGTCTAGGATCACATATTGTAATTAAGGTGCAGAGTATTCTTAGTCTTCCTTGATCTGGGATAGTTCTTCAGGCTTTTCCAACCTTTAGTGACTTGGATGTCTTTTGAGCATACAGGCCAGTTATTTTTTATTTGTGTATTTATTTTTTTTGAGACAGAGTCTTGCTCTGTTGCCCAGGCTGGAGTGCCGTGGCACAATCTCAGCTCAGTGTAACCTCTGCCTCCTGGATTCAAGGAATTCTCCTGCCTCAGCCTCCTGAGTAGCTGGGATTACAGGCACATGCCACCACGCCTGGCTGATTTTTGTATTTTTAGTAGAGACAGGGTTTCACCATGTTGGTCAGGTTGGTCTCAAACTCCTGACCTCGTGATCCACCCACCTCAGCCTCCCAAAGTGCTGTGATTACAGGCATGAGCCACCACACCTGGCCCATACAGGCCAGTTATTTTATAGAATGCCCCTCAGTTGGGGTTTGTCTGATGGTTTTCTCGTGATTACCATTCGAGTCTGCATTTTTGGCAGGAAGAACTCAGAAGTGATGTTGCTTCTGCAGCAAATGTATTGAGAGGCACATGATGCCGATTACTCCCAATATTGATTATTTTCACTTTGATTACTTGGTTAAGGTTTCTGTACTATGAACCTATTTTCCCTTAAACCTAATTCCTAAGTAATTAGTGGGGAGTCACCTTCAGACTATGAGGATATCCTGTTCCCCATCAAACTTTTACCCACCACTTTTAGCATCCTTTGATGGTTCCTCTCTATGATAGTTACAAAGAGATTGCTATGATAGTTGTAAAATGGTAATTTTGTAACTCCACTCCTTCCTTGATTATTAACTCGTGGTCAGCTGTATGGAAGAGCTTTTTCTTCTCTCCCACTTGTTTATTCATTTCTCAACGTATATCGGCATGGATTTACTTGATTCCATGAACACTCTGTTAACAATTATTATTTTGATGCTCAAATTGGTCCAATTTGGCCCTGGGCACTTTTTCAAGGTGGCTCATTTGTGACCTTTGTGATATCCCTGTCATATTTGAGCACTTCCTTGCTTACTCAAGTAACAGTAAGCCACAACCAGATGCCCTGGTTCATCTTGTACATCCCTTGCGGTATCCTGGAAATGGCAGTTTTCTCCAAGGAGGCTTGATTCCTTTTACTGCGGGATGGTTTTTAGAAACCAAGATCTGAGTCGTAGGAGCACTCATTGCTACTGGAGTGCTACAGGCCTCTGCAGCAGACGGAACCAAGAAACACACCCACATACACACCAGGATGTGTAAATACAAATATATTTATATAAAATACATATATAATATATATAAAATATACACACACATATACATATATATGCCAACATCAATTTTTCTGTTTTTCTACTGATTGATCTATCTATAAAACAATTTCAATCCAGCACCACAGAATTAATTATTTTTTAATTTTAATTTAATTTTATTTTTTGAGACAGAGTTTCACTCTTGTCACCCAGGCTGGAGTGCAGTGGCAGTGGCGCCATCTCAGCTCATTGCAACCTCTGCTGGGATTAAAGGCATGTGCCACCACACCTGCCTAATTTTTGTATTTTCAGCAGAGATGGGGTTTCACCATGTTGGCTAGACTGGTCTCGAATTCCTGACCTCAGGTGATCTGCCTGCCTCGGCCTCCCAAAGTTGCTGGGATTATAGGTGTGAGCCACTGTGCCCTGCTACCACATATTAGAATTCATTCTAATATTCTCCCTTTTCATACTTGTAAATCTCTTCTCCAACACTGAGCAGTACAGAGAAGTTCATTTCAGAATTTCTAGCCCATGTCACTGTAAAAACAAAGAGTAAGGCTTCTAGGTAGAGTTCAGTACTGGATGCAGCTCTTCTGTCTTTAGCCCGAGTATATATGATGTAAGTGTTATGTTCAAAGTTATCTGGAGTCCTTCTCTTCCTCCCCCACCCTTTAATGTGGTTACTTTATTCATCTGAAATACAGGTAAGTTCACTTATTTCAGTTTACATTCCATTTAGGGCTCCTGCCACCCTGATCTTTGTTGACTTTTTCTTGTTTTATGTATGTAGAACATTAACATGTTCCTGAAGGTCAGCACTCTGCAAAATGGGGCACTCAGAAAAGCGTCCCAACTCTCCCTGTCCCCATTGCCCCCTGACTGCAACCCCCATTATTACGTGATTCGTTGCATCAATTTCTGCCTTTTCTTTCCTCTGCTTACTTTTGCAAAAATAGACAGATCCACAAACATTTTCTTTTTTCTTTTTTGAGATCAAGTCTCGTTCTGTAGCCCAGGCTGGAGTGCAGTGGTTTGATCTTGGCTCACTGCAACCTCCACCTCCCAGATTCAAGTGATTCTCCTGCCTCAGCCTCCTCAGTAGCTGGGATTACAGGCATCCACCACCATGCCTGGCTAATTTTTGTATTTTTAGTAGAGATGGAGTTTTGCCATGTTGTCCAGGCTTGTCTCGAACTCCTGACCTCAGGTGATCTGCCTGCCTCTGCCTCCCAAAATTCTGGCATTACAAGTGTGAGCCATCACGCCCAGCCCAAACATTTTCTTATTTCTTCTTTCTTGCACAAAATGTGGCATGCTGTAGATTCTTGTTGTACTTTACTTTGTTTCCACATGACGACAAAACCCGGAAATCATCGTCTATCAGTGCAGAGTCAGTTTCCTCATTCCTTTCCACAGTGGCAGAACATTCCTGTAAATGGGCATTTAGGGTATTTCCAAAATTTTGCAATTACAGACAGTGGTGCAATGAATAACTGTGTGCATCTGTATTTTGCATTGTTGGGGAACACGTCATTCTTTTTAGAAAAGCCAGTTTTTGTTTTCAAACCCTTAAGATCAGGTTTCAAATTGAGCGACAGGCATCGTGGGATGGCAGGAACCCCACAATAGGTCTGGGATGCTGGCGGGGCTCAGGTCCCTTCCATGTGAGGTGCTGGCTGTGTGACTTTGAGGAAGTTGTTTAACTTTTCTGGTCTCAGTTGTCTCCTATGTAAAATAAAGGTCATAACCCCTACTTTGCTGCTGTAATTTTTTTTTTTTGAGATGGAGTCTTGCTCTGTTGCCCAGGCTGGAGTGCAGTGGCACAATCCTGGCTCACTGTAACCTCCGCCTTCTGGGTTTAAGCGATTCGATTCTCCTGCCTCAGCCTCCCCAGTAGCTGGGACTACAGGCATGTGCCACCACACCCGGCTAATTTTTGTATTTTAAGTAGAAACGAGGTTTCACCATGTTGACCAGGCTGGTCTGGGACTCCTGACCTCAGGTGATCCGCCTGCCTCGGCCTCCCAAAGTGCTGAGATTACAGGTGTGAGCCACTGTGCTTGGCCTGCTGCTGTGAAAATCAAATAGTGTGCGGGAATGTCTCCGGTGGGGTGCCTGTCATGTCAGAGAGCTCAGTGCATGTTAATAACGATCCCTTCAGGCCAGGTGCAGTGGCGCATGATTGTAATCGCAGCACTTTAGGAGGCTGAGGCGGGAGGATCACTTCAGCCCAGAAATTTAAGGTTAAAGTGAATTATGATCGTGCCACTGCACTCCAGCCTGGGTGACAGAGCAAGACCTTGTCTCTAAAATAAATAAGCAATTGTTCCTCTGTAGCCATCAAATTCACCTTATAATTTTTCAATTGGCTAAAACCTTTTTAATCCACATATCTGGGTTTTCCTCCTTGTCTTGTATCACATATTCTTATCTTCCCCTTCATTCTATACAATGACACCAGAAATAAACTGCACAGAGAGTTGCCATAATAAAGGGAAGAAACTCACCAGCATCCATTCCTACAGCACAGTGATGTATCGAGTACACAGTGCTGAGTTCTGGGAACACAGCAAGGACCAAACAAAACTCACATTCTAGTCAGGGAACCAACAATGGAAAGATGAGTGATGATGTGATGTGTCTGGCTATGAGGAAACAAAGCCACAGGAGGAGCGGAAGTGACGGAGTGTTGCCTGAGATAAGCTGGTTGGGGAAGCTGCTCTGAGCAGGTGGCATTTCAACAAGACCTGTACAAAGCAAAGGAGTGAGCTGGCGGACTGATGGCTGGGAACAGCATTCTGGGCAGAGGGAACAGCATGTGCAGAGGCTCTGAGGAGGAGCAGGCTTAGTGTGTGGGTGGCACAACACCGAGAAAATTAGCATAGCTTGGTGTGGGATCAGGGGAGTGTAGGGGAAGAGATTGGGTCGGACCTCAGAGAGAGATGGGAGCTACGGCGAGTTTTACACAGAGGAGTGACTTGAAGTTCCTTAGGTTTTCACAGGAGCCCTTTAGCAGCTTCAAGGTAAAAGGAGGTAGTTTTGATGTCCAAGCATCATACACACAAGACACTGAGGTCCCCTGGGGAAGGAAGCTGCCCCAAAACTCACCTGGTTGCTCTCAAGGAACCCACTGGGCCCTTCCAAAACCCAGGTCTATCTGAATTTCTCCCACCAAATCTCCCCACGTTCCCCACCACATCAGTGGTGTGTGCCAGCGCTTCCTCTCCTGAGGGACAGGGAGGTAGAGTGGACCCTTGTGATTCATGGACTCCATATTTGCAAATTCGCCTCCTCACTGAAATGGACTCGTAACGCCAAGATCAACACTAACAGACTTTTGTGGTAATTCAAGGACATGCCCAGAGCAGTAAAATACTTGAGTCACCCCAAGTGCACGTTCCCCGCTGAAGTCCCAGTTCTGCCTTCTGGTTTCAGCTCTTGTACTGCAAACAGGTATATTTTTATGGTCCATTTAATGCCACTTTTTTTTTTTTTCATTTTTGTGCTTTTTGTTGGCGATTGCACTGTTTAAAATGGCCCCCAAGCATAGCGTTGAAGTGCCGTCTTGTGTTCCTAAGCACAAGAAGTCTGCAATGTCCCTTACGCAGTAAATATGTGTGTTAGATAAGTTTCATTCAGGCATGAATTACAGTGCTGTTGGCTGTGTGTTCAATGTTAATAAAACAACAATCTATATTTAATAAGATGTCTTTAGCCGGCACAGTGGCTCATGCCTGTAATCCCAGAACTTTGGGAGGCTGAGGCAGGCGGATCACCTGAGGTCAGGAGTTCGAGACCAGCCTGGCCAACATGGTGAAACCCCATCTCTACTAAAACTACAAAAATTGGCAAGGCATGGTGGTGGGCACCTATAATCCCAGCTACCCGGGAGGCTGAGGCAGGAGAATGGCTTGAACCTGGGAGGCAGAGTTTGCAGTGAGCTGAGATCATGCCACTGTACTGCAGCCTGGGTGACAGAGTGAGACTCTGTCTCAAAATAATAATAATAATAGTAATAATAATATAATAATGTCTTTAAAAAGAAACACACATAAGACAAGTTTATTATTATTAATTTTAGAGACAGGGTTACACTCTTTCACCCAGGCTGGAGTACAGTGACATGATCATAGCTCACTGCAGCCTCGAACTCCTGGGCTCAAGAGCTCTCCCGCCTTGGCCTCCCAGTGTTCTGGGACTGTGTGCGAGCCACCACGCCTGGCCGTTTATGTATTATGGTTCACGAATGTTGTGATGAGAGATTTGTAGGAATCTAGCCTTGTATTTCCCCTAGCAACAATGTTTCCGTACTTGCTAATTCGGTGTTCACAGAGATCTCATAGGATATAATTACTACAAATCATGAGATTCAACTCTGCTTGTGGCTGAAAACTAGTGCCAGGTCTCCCCACCCTCTCTTCTTGCCCCCGCCCCCACGAGGAGGAACAAAGCTCAGGAAAGTCATGCTTTTAGCTGTTATCCCATCCTCCTGGGTGGGTTAGGCAAGAGTTTGGCAAATCAGATGGGACCCCAAAGGCCCTCCCAAGAGCCGTGCAGAGGCCCCCATTCCTGACAGTGCCTGTGCACCTGTGTCCATACTGAGAAGGCTGAGGTGTGGGTGGGAGGCAGCCAGGCGAAGGAGTGGAGCTAACAGGCCTCACAGCAACATGGTGGGGCGTGGGATGGGGGGCCCAGCCATGAGTCATCAGAGTGGCTGTTTGCTGGCCAGGCCAGCTTGACCAGAGAGGCAGGGGATTGTGTGTGAGCTCTGCTCATCAGGGGAGATACACTCTCTGAGAACCATAGTTCTGGGGACATCTGAGTTGGTGAGGGCCACGTGTGGGATTCTGTCCAAGCTCCCTGCTTTGCAGATGGGGGACCCGAGTCCCCAAAGAAGTGAAGTGCTCAGATCTCTGGCTTGACCACTTCAAGAAAGAGAATGAAGAGGTCTTATGTGGGTCACTTGCTCCAGGCTGATTGCTCAATCTCAGTTATAGGGAAGCATACATTATCAGAAAATGAGGACAAATTTCCCTCATCTGGAAATGCCCCAGAAGCCAGCTCAATGTTTCCAAACAGAGACAGCTATTAGCAATCAGCAAAGGTCCTATAAATAGTTATTTTGTTAGAAAGAAAAAGATAGTTCATTTTCACAGCACCCTCAGCCTTCCTGTGGGCTGTCACATCGTGAATTATGGACTCAAATAACATGGGGGACGGTGCCGAGCTGGCGCGTGTCAGAGGCGTCTGGTGAATTATCATGTTTGTGTTCTCCTGGGGGATCTCCAGCTAGAAATGCAAATCTTGGGCAATTAATATCAATATGCACCATTTAAACCCATTGCCTCTGATTAGATAAGCAGCCAGTAATGGCCTCATTTTTAAACAAACAAGTTTTGCTGGAGCCCTGATGAATGAATTTGCCAATTCATTGTCTAGGCCCGCTGGTTGCAGGCAGAATTCATTTGTTCTTGAGACAAACTGCTTACCATACGTTTGTAGTGTGAAAAATTCCCGGTAAAAAGGTAGGGCTCTCTTTGATGGAAAAATCTACCCTTATCTAGAGAAACAGGGGGGTACATACCATTAGATGTGGGTGGCAATTCTGCTTCTGCCACTTCCTGGTAACCTTGGGCACATCAGTCCCCCTGTTCTGAGTCTCAATTTCCCCAACTGTCAGAGGCACAGTAATCTCAGCCCTTCCCATATCACAGGAGTGATATGTCAGTGTCCAGGAAGATAATGATGTAATGTCGCTTTGTAATCATTAATATCTGGGGCACCGGGGTCAGAAGTGTGGGTTTGAATTCTAGCTTTGCTGCTTCTTAGCTGTGTGGCCTTGGGAAAGTTACTCACCCCCTCTGAACTTCTATACCCTCATTTGGAAATGAGGATGAATAATAAGACCTACTTATGGGGATTGTTGTGAGACTTAAATGAGAGAGTATGTATTAGCATAACAGTATTACCACAAATTTAACCATTTAAAATCACACACATTCGCGATCTCAGTTTCTGTGGGTCAGAAGTCTGGACATGGCTTAGCTAGGTCCTCTGCAAGATTGTCATCAAGGTGTTTTCCAAGCAGGCTCTCATCTCAAGTCTGGATAGGGGAAGGACCCACTTCCAGGATCACAGGGCTGTTGGTGTAATTCAGTTCCTTGGGGTTGTAGGACTGGGGCTCCAGTTCCCACTAGCAATTGGCCAGTGGCTGGCCTCAGGTGCTTGCCATGTGGACCTTCTCTAACACAGCCGGCTGCTCCCTACATCAAAGTCATCAAGGGAGGCCAGGCACTGTGGCTCATGTCTGTAATCCCAACACTTTGCGAGGCCATGGCAGGAGGATCGCTTGAGCCCAGGAGTTCAAGACCAGCGTGAGCAACACAGGGAGACCCCGTCTCTATTACTTAAAATAAAAATCAAATAAAAAATAAATAAAGTCAGCAAGGGAGAGTCCCCTTGCAAGACAGAGCTCTATCACAATCCTGTGTGATATATTCCACCAGTGATAGCCCTTGTTGTATTCTATTGGTTAAAAGCAAGACACATACCCCACTCATCCTCAAGGGAAGGGGACCACACAGAGGCGTGAACACCAGGAAGGGGGTAATAGGGGCCATTGAAGGGTGCCTGTAAAGGATGGAGCAGAGGGCCTGGCACATATAGACACTCAATACATGCTGATAATTGTGATGGTAATGATGGGGAGGTGACAGTGAAGCAGAAGGAGAAGGAAAGAGCTTTGGTTCCTTTTCCACCTGGGCATCTTATTCCCAATTCCCTATGTGAAAGTGTCCTTCAGGATTTCCTAACTCTTCTACTGGTTAAAAAAAAGAAAGAGGCCAGGCATGGCGGCTCACACCTGTAATTGCAACACTTTGGGAGGCCAAGGCAGGCGGATCGCTTGAGCCCAGGAGTTTGAGACCAGCCTGAGCAACATGGCAAAACCCTGTCTCTACAAAAAAAATAAAAAATTGTGGTTGTGGTGGTGCATATCTGTAGTTCCAGCTGCTCGGGTGGGAGGATTGCTTGAGCCATGGAGGTCAAGGCTGCAGTAAGCCATGATCACGCCACTGCACTCCTGCCTGGGTGACAGAGCCAGACCCTGAGAGAGAGAGAGAGAGAGAGAGAGAGAGAGAGAGGAAGAGGAGAGGAGAGGAGAGGATTCAGAAGAGAGAGGAGAGAGGCGAGAGAGAGAGAGACAGAAAGGAAAGAGAGAGAATTTCCTAGCTGTGTGACCTCAGACAAGTTATTCTTGACCTCTCTGAGCATCACTTTCCTCATCTCTAAGGTACAACAGACAGTAAGACCCACCTCATTACAGTGGTTCTGATTCTTCAATGAGATGCAGTGCATAAAGTACTAAACACGACACTTGGCTCTCTACAATCACCAGCCAAAATCACCACCACCACACCGCTCCAGCTTAAAGGAGGCTACACAAGCGAGCCTTTCTTTTCCCCCAGCGTGCGTCTGTGATGTAAGTGGATGCTGCTTTCTTCCAGGCGTATGCTGAGAAACAACAACAAGCCCAAGGAGGAGAAGAGCGTGCTGATCCTTCCGCCCCGGGCGGGCACCCCGAAGCTCTTCAGCGCTGCCCTCGCTGTGACAGGAAAGATGGGTGACAAGGGGGCAAAAGGCGGCAAACTTGCTCACCTCCGGGCCCGGCTCAAAGAACTGGCTGCGCTGGAGGCGGCTGCAAAGCAGCAAGAGTTGCTGGAACAGGTAATGTGGTTGGGGACCCAGCCACCACACCCATTTTGGATATGTGCCAGGGAAAAGGCCGAGGGGTCTCCAAGAGTGGGCCACACGTTTAGTTTTAGGGTCTTCCCCGTCCTTTTTCTATCAGTCAGGACTCATTTGGTTACCAGTGACAGAGTGCAAGCTCAAATCAGCTTGAGAAAAAGGGGAATCAGGGGTCAAGTAATCGAAAAGTTCAGGAAAGCCTGGATCCAAAAGCCTGAATGATGCCAACAGGACGAGTTTTCCCACTGTATCATCTCTGCTTTATTCAGCAATGGTTTTATCTCCAGGCAGGTTCTCAAGAGTTCTAGGATGACATCCTCCTGGCATAGCAACTCCAACAGAAAGAAAGCACCTCTTTCCCAGGGATTCTAGCAAAAGTTCCGGGACTCACTGTCATTGGACAGAATTGGGTCACATACCAATTCTTGGGCCATTCGGTGTGACCAGGGCACTGTGGTGTTCTAAAGAGGCCTAGGTCACATACCCACCCCTGGACTGAGAGTAGGCTGGGAGCAGGATCTCTAAAAGACAGTCTTGATACTGTTGCAGAGGTTAGAGGAGAAGGTGTGAGAAGCAAATGTCCCTCCCCAGAAGACAGTGTGTTCTCATATTTAATACTGTATCTGTGGCAATTTAAGATATTTGGGTCAGGCATGGTAGCTCACACTTGTAATCTCAGAACTTTGAGAGGCCAAGGCAGAGGATCTCTTTAGGCCTGGAGTTCAAGACCAGCCTGAACAACATAGCGAGAACTTGTCTCTACAAATTTTTTCTTTTTTGTTTTTAATTAGCCAGGCCTAGTGGCACATACCTGTGGTCCTAGCTACTTGGGAGGCTGAGTTGGGAGCATCACTTGAGCCCAGGAAGTCAAGACTGCAGTGAGCTATGATTGCACTATTGCACTCCAGCCTGGGTGACAGAGTGAGACCCTGTCTCAAAAAATGAAAAATAAAACTTTGAAAGTAAAATCCTCTCACACAGGCACAGTGCCTATACCCCCATAAATCTATGGGGGACATTAAAATTAGTTCTGGGACTTTTTTCTGTGACCAAAGCCAAGAATACCAAGTAGAACAATTACACTAATTATGTTCGTTCATGGCTGTCCCTTAGGAAGGCTGCTGGGGAACTGGAGAGGGACTGGGGTTAGGCAGACTGGGGTTAACAGTCTACACAGCAGAGTTCAAAGGAGCCCAGTGAACTCAGTCTCAATCCAGCCCGGTGTCAAAGTCCAGGAGACCCATCCAGAGGTTGTTGGACAGTAGAAGTCTGGTGAGTGACATCAAAGCCATCTGGGGTACCAAGACATTCTCCAGATATAGCCACCAATGGCTCCAGACTGAGGAAAGATGTGATCGCCTGGCTCACAAACTGTCAAGGTCAAGGTGGAGCTGGCAAATGGGGGTCTTCAGCGCTGGCTGCTGTGAGGGCTGACTAGACAGGAACTCCAAGGGTGCCCTCAGCACACTGAGAGCTTCAGCTGGGGCGGGCTTGTGGCTCCTAAGTGGTAGCTCTTCAACAAGGCAGCTTTAAGATGGGAATTAAACTTGCATGAGTGTTCCATTAAAAGGCACTTCCTTTCCAAATCAGAACAACCAGGGCAGAATGGCAGAGTGCAGGGAGCTCTTAACTAGACATCCAGAGACACAAGTCCAAATCCAAGCTCTGTCACCACTAGCTCCATGACCCAGGAAGCCCCTCAAGCTTTTTGAGACTTGAATTACTGAGGGTTGCCTCAGGAGGTCGTAAAGATCAAGCAGGATACCTTGGAGGCCTTTTAGAAAAGCATGTTGAACACAGCAAAGCACTTTTCTGACTTCCCATGATGCTGCTGGTTCCAGCCAGAGCGCCATGCTTCAGGAAGTCCCACAGTGCTCACCATCTGAGCATCCTGCCCTGGAAATGCGTTGTCAAGAGTTTAGGGTGGGCTGGGCGCAGGTGGCTCACCCCTGTAATCCTAGCACTTTGGGAGGCCGAGGCGGGCAGATCACTTGAGGTCAGGAGTTCAAGACCAGCCTGGCCAACATGGTAAAATCCGGTCTGTACTAAAGATACAAAAACTTAGCCAGGCATGGTGTCATGCACCTGTAATCCCAGCTACTCGGGAGGCTGAGGCAGGAGAATTGCTTGATCAAAGGCAGAAGTTGCACTGAACTGAGATCACACCACTGCGCTCCATCCTGGGTGGCAGAGCAAGACTCGGTCTTAGAAGAAAGAAAAAAAGAAAGAAAAGAAAAGAAAGAAGGAAGGAAGGAAAAAAGAGAGAGGGGGAGGGAGGGAGAGAGGAAGGAAGGAAGGAGGAAAGGAAAGGAAAGGAAAGGAAAGGAAAGGAAAGGAAAGGAAAGGAAAGGAAAGGAAAGGAATAGAGTTTAGGGTAACAGGCAAGGGTGGGACAGGGGCACCAAAACATACAGAAATACTGAGACAGAAGGGGAAGCATATCCCAAGAGAGGCCTTGGGTTCTCGGAGCATTTTGGCTGCACTCTCTCCATTTTTTTCTTTCAATATCCTACGACTTGAGCAAATGGTGCAGGTCTCTCCACACAAGCACGTTGACTGCTCTCACTTGAAACTCACAAGCACCACTTCACACGGGTCTTGGGCAGCTGAGGATCATTCCGGCCTCCTCTGGGGGCTGCTCCCTCTCCAGTTTCCTTCCTTGCAGAGATGGGATCAGGCAGAGTGGGAGGGGCCACAGGTATCCACAAAGGCTTGGTTTAATTACCCAGTCCCCTACTGATGCGAAGCCCATGGCCATCGCTTGTGGGAGGCAGCACAGGCTGGAGGCTGGAGGTATCCATCAAGTCTCCACATACAGGGTCAGAGCAGCCCAATACCAGGGGTACCCAGTCCTAGGCTATCCCTGAAGATCTCAACCTTTGAGACCTTCCAGAAAGGGGGCCCAGTCCCAGCAGCCTCTCCCCTCATCACTTTTTACCCTGTTTGCTTGGAGTTTTTTTCATCCACTCCAGGAGTGCCCATCCCTGATAACAGATGGCTCAGCCTTTGCAGAGGCCTTGTGGGTACTCCCTCAGAGTCACTGCCTGGCTTGCTTCAGCAGCTCGGGGGAGGGGCCCTGAGCTTGAAACAACAGCCTCATCCCAGCTTCCAGCCCCACAGCCTAGATCTAAAACATGCCAAGACTTTCCATGAAATCCAACCGGGACGGCCGGGCGCGGTGGCTCAAGCCTGTAATCCCAGCACTTTGGGAGGCCGAGAACGGCGGATCACGAGGTCAGGAGATCGAGACCATCCTGGCTAACACGGTGAAACCCCGTCTCTACTAAAAATACAAAAAACTAGCCGGGCGAGGTGGCGGGCGCCTGTAGTCCCAGCTACTCCGGAGGCTGAGGCAGGAGAATGGCGTAAACCCGGGAGGCGGAGCTTGCAGTGAGCTGAGATCCGGCCACTGCAGTCCAGCCCGGGCTACAGAGCAAGACTCCGTCTCAAAAAAAAAAAAAAAAAAAAAAAAATCCAACCGGGACTTTTAATCTGTACACTTCCCCATAATGTAGTTTGTTTCTCCTAAATAACGCCCATGCAGCTCCACCCCACCCACTAGATTTCACCCGCTATGTGTTCCGCTGTCCTCTTTGGGGGCCCAAAAAGGCTGGAACAGGGAGGTGTCCAAGACCCTTCCAAGACCCCTCCCAGAGTCTGTGCCTCACGAGCCACCCTTTCTGGATTCCAGGCCAAGAGCTCGCAAGATGCCAAGGGAGAGGAAGGCTCGGCCGCCCCAGACCAGCCCACGCCCCCAAAGGAGGCCACCCCCGACCCACCCGCGCCCCAGACGCCCCCCGAACCGCGCTCTCCACCGCGCTCTCCACCGCCTGCCTCCCTTGGGAGGCCCGAGGGAGAAGAGGAGGGGGCGGCCCAGCCTGAGGAGCACTCGGTGAGGATCCGCATGAGCCCAGGCCCGGAGCCCGGCGAGCAGATCCTGTCGGTGGAGATACCGGAGGAAAAGGAGGAGAAGGTGGAGTAAGGTGTGGTGAGGCAGCTCCCACGCGCAGTTCCGGCAGGTGTGCCCCCAGTGCCCGCTGCGCCCCTGCGCCCCAGCTTCCCCCATGGCCCAAGAGGAGATGCTTTTCCGCAGTCGTGGCCTCAGTGGCTGCAGCTCTGACCGCCCTGCCAGCACGCCAGCCCCGACTCAGCTCCTCGCGGGCTGGGCCTGAGCGCGCCACATTTCATCAAGTGTTCCAGTCCCTGAGCTCTCAGTATCAGTTGAGAGCCCTGCCTTTTCCTGACTGTTCCGTTTTTTAAGAACAAAATGATGTTCCACTTTTAAAGTTCATGGGTGGGGGATAAAATGAGGCTCCAATATATGGGAAGCTTTGTTGAAAAAGTAAAGGGTTATTGAATGTGTGGGGTTTCCCCTCAGGAATTTGTCTAACACATTTCAAGGATAGAAAATACTTCACGGCCGGGCATGGTGGCTCATGCCTATAATCCCAGTGCTTTGGGAAGTCGAAGGAGGAGGATCACTGGAGGCCAAGAGTTGGAGAGCAGACTGGGCAACATAGCGAGACCCCATCTCAAACAAAAACGAAACAAAAAAAAAACAATAGCCAGGTGTGGTGGTGTGCACCTGTAGTCCCATCTACTGGAGAGGTTGAGGCAGGAGGATGGCTTGAGCCCAGGAGTTTCTGACTGCGGTGAGCTGGACACAGTGAGGCCCTGTCTCAAAGAACTAAAAGATAGCCAGGCACAGTGGTTCACATCTGCAATCCCAGCACTTTGGGAAGCTGAGATGGGAGGATTGTTTGAGACCAGGAGTTCAAGATCAGCCTGGGCAACATGTTGAGACCCCATCTCTACAAAACAGCAGCAGAAACAAAAGCAAACAACAACGTACACAAATAAAGAAACAAAGAAAGGAGGGCAGCCAAGCTGTTCAGCTGAGAATTACCTGGTTCTGAGCTGAGCTTGGGACACTGTTTTCCTTTGCGGGCAATCACACTAGGGGGCTGGATGCCCATTAGGGTAGTTAGTGCTTATCTTCCTCAGACTCTATTCAATTCCAGTGCAATGCCATTATCTCAGAACAGATAGAAGGGAAATGGACTTACTGGCCAGGGACTGCTAGCGTTTCTGCCTCTGCCAGGAGGGACAGCCCGGTAGGAGCATCCTCTGCCTATCATCCTGAGAAACCCCATTCGCCAGCAGGGATCAGTCCGTTACTCACTTTTGACACTCTCGCTGTAGAGATGGTGGCAGCAACTTCAATTAATCCTAGAAAATGAAATCTCCCAGCTGATGACAGCACTTACATTCCCTAAAGCTTTCCAGATCATGTCATGTTGCTTTTATGATTCAGACAAAAAAAAAAAAAAAAAGAAAGAAAAAAGAAAAAAGGATCATTCAGGGAATGAATATTTATCGAGAGGATTTTATTTGCATACTGAATGGCTCTTGGGGGAGTGAGTGATTAAAAACAACATCTAGCATTCTAGTATTAGGCCATTTGTTTCCACCTGCAACAGTGAACATAAAGGACCTGGAATTCCAATAGGTCCTGCCCATTTTATATAAAATTATAGGAAAACGTGAGCTGCTTAAGGCCTTTAAGGTTTGCAAATGTCTATATGTATTTGTCCATCCACTAAAAACAACATTCATTTCCATTGCAGAAAATTGAAAGAATGTGGGAGTCCCCAGGCTGGTCTAAGCATTTCCAAATCCCAGAGTCACAAACAGATTTGTCTAGTTGATGGCTTGTCACATGATCCGGGTAATCATCACATTGAATATAGTGATTGACCTTATTATTTTACTTTTTTTTTTTTTTTAAAAAAAAGCTTTTAAAATGTATTTTAATAAACAATAACATATTTACACTGGTACAAAAGGATATCCAATAAAAATTCTTCATCCTGCCCTGGTACCCAGCTTCCTTGGTTCCCTCTCTGGAAGCAACCACTGTTAACAGTTTCTCCTGTATCATTTCAGAGTTATTTTATGCTTATACAAGGAAATATGTAACTGCTTCTTCCCTTCCTTTTTAATTTTAACACAAGTGGTAACACATATTAGAGCCACTGTTATTTTTCACTTAATTTACTTTGGAGATGGTTCCCTATCCTTAAAGAGCATGCTTGTTTTTTTGGTGACAGCAATCTAGTTTGTTGTATGGATGTATGATAACATTTAAACCACTCCCCCATTGATGGGCATTTGCGTTGTTTCCAATCTTACACTGTTAAAAATAATGCTGCAATAAAACAATCTTGTGCAGACATAATTTCACTGGTAAATATCTTTTAAATGGGGGAACTCTGCGAGTTTAGGCAGTTATTTTTCCTTCGTCTCCATTTACTATTTGTATATTTGTACCACATAGTCTAAGATCGAAGCACAGAGAATGCTTCCACCATTAGCAAGTGTTTCAGATGTGCTAACAAACACTTTGCTTTTCAGTAAATGGCAAAATGCTTCAACAGCACCTTCCCTGTGAGATCCTATTTTATAAGGAATCTTTTTTATACGAATATACTTATTCTTTTAGATATCAGTTCTTGAATGTGTACTCCTTATGATATAAAGCAAGAGATTCTTGAGGTTCCCAGGAATTGTCCTGGAAAGAAAATTGATTTTGAAATGAGATTCGCAGTGTTTTAATTTCGCTGAGATAACTCCTTTAACGCAGTACTTTCACAAAACTTAGTTATTACATAAATTGAATTTGAGGCTGGCATTCTTCCCCAAATTGAATTGGACTGGTTGTTTGCTGAGGTATGAATGGAACAGCTCAGAAGCATTATAATTCTGTAGCTGAAACAGGACCCTTATTTATGTATGTTCAATCTCTACTCATTTAAAATGTCTCAGCAGTTCCTGCATTTAGATGGAAAACAAATAGCCAATATTTTTTTAACTACATAAATATTTTAAATAGAATGAAAACCAAGAAGCTGTTTCAAATTTTATTATCAAAGTGTGTTCAGCTACCTGGAATATTTTAGTCTGTTTTCTTAGTAAACATGAACACTTTATTTACACTCTGCTTTTCATATTACAATGCATTTAATTAAAGTATTTAGACAAATGTTCCTGGCTTGTGGATTCATTTCAGAAGTCAGCCATGGATGACAGACACCTTTGTGAGAAAAACTATGTAAATTTCCTGGCCCAGGCACTCCAGCAAATGTCCTATGGACATCCTTCTGGTTCTAATCCATCCTGCATTCCTATTGCTGGAATGATATTCTTACCAAACCTCTATGGCCACTTTGAGAAGCTGAGGTGGGAGGATTGCTTGAGCCCAGGAGTTCAAGACCAGCCTGGGCAACATAGTAAGACTCCATCTCTATTAAAAGAAAAAACAGGCTAGGTGTGGTGGCTCACGCCTGTAATCCCAGCATTTTGGGAGGCTGAGGCAGGCGGATCACCTGAGGTCAGGAGTTCGAGACCAGCCTGGCCAACATGGTGAAACCCCGTCTCTACTAAAAAAATACAAAAAAATTAGCCAGGTGTGGTGGCGGGTGTCTGTAATCCCAGCTACTTGTGAGGCTGAGGCAGGAAAATCACTGGAAACCGGGAGGCGGAGGCTGCAGTGAGCCGAGATCATGTCATTGCACTCCAACCTGGGTGACAGAGCAAGACTCCGTTTCAAAAAAAAGAAAAGAAAAAATAGGGCCAGGTGTGGTGACTCACACCTGTAATCCCAGCACTTTGGGAAGCTGAGGTGGGTGGATCACCTGAGGTGAGGAATTTGAGACCAGCCTGGTCAACATGATGAAACCCCATCACTACTAAAAATACAAAAATTAGCCAGGTATGATGGCTCATGCCTGTAGTCCCAGCTACTCTGGAGACTGAGGCATGAGAATTACTTGAACCCAGGAGGCAGAGGTTGTAGTGAGCTGAGATCGTGCCATTGCACTCCAGCCTGGGCAACAGAGTGAGACTCAGTCTCAAAAAAAACCACCACCACCAACAAAAAACCCAGAAGACTTCATGGCCTCTAGGACTCTAAGCCCTTCAAGTTAAAAGCCCCTTTATGTCTGTGCCATCTCATCTATTATAAGACAACTTACAGTTTCCCCAGCCCATTAGATTTGTTCAATGACGCACAGTGCTGATAAACATGGACACAAAGATTCAGACTGCCTGGCTTCCAATGCCAGTTTGATCATACACCATGGACCTCTCTGAGCCCCAATGACCTCATCTATAAGATGGATATAATACTTTGAGTCACACAGGGCCACCGTGATGATTAAGTAATAGACTGAAATTGCCAAGTTTGAGTGGGCATGAGGAATAAAAGCAACTCACCATCCCTCTCACTCTGATAGCTGGTGTAGACTGGAAGCCTCTGGATAGCTCTGTCTTCTCGGAACTCTGACTCTGCCTAGGGTTATACACACAGAGGGCTTTGATCACCTCTTTTCTTGACTCTTTAACAGTGTTTGTACAAAGGGCTGGACACATGTTAATTATAACAATATAAATTCCAGATTTCCCTACCATCAATTCATGATTTAACCCAATTTTATAACAAAACAGACTCTAAAACACCCCAGCAAGGCTTACTCCCCTTGGGGCAATCACTCCAATTGTGGGCTAGGCCCAGGGCTGGCTTCGTGGGCTTGTGACCCGTGCAGTCACACAGGACTCTGTGTCCAGAAGCGCTCTGTGCTTGAAATTCTTAATAAGTTTTGAACCATGGGTCCTGCATTTTATTTGCACTGGTTCCCACAGGTGATATAGCCTGTCCCGGCTAGGTCGTGATACTACGAAGTATCTGAAATGATCAGTGGTTGAAGGAGGTAAAGATGTCTTTTCTGCACTCAGCTTCCAACTCTCTTCTTCTAGCCCCAGAATTCTGCTTCCCCTTTTGGAAGATTACCTTTCAGTTATGTGTGGTGACTCCAACACAATGACCTAAGCCAGGCCCGTTGGCTCTCTTTGCTGGGAAGGTGAATCTTAAGAATGATGGCCCACTTCTTCCTTGCTGACAGAGCCCTGATTTAGCTTTGGACAGCAGCATGCCCATCCCCAGAAGATGAAGCCCCTGGTATAAGCCAATCACTGCTCTCTGTTCTTTTTTGCCTAATTCTTGCCTTTCCAGACTTTTTTGTAGCTAGGTGTGACCCAGTTCCAATCCGTGAATTAATCAAGTATGGAAAGCACTCTGTTGCTGTTGTCCTTCTCCTGCCTGGGATACTGAAGTAAGAATGTATTTGGAGCTGCAGCAGCCATCTCATGACTGAACAGCCAAAAATTAGAGAGATGCAGCCTGTGACATGTTTGAGCTGCCAAATCAACCTTGAAACCACGCGTGTTCAGACTACTCATTATATGAGAGAATGAAATATCTTTATTATTTAAAGCCATTCATATTGTCTCTGTTACCTGCAGCTGAAAACATCCTGATGTAGGAGCAGTGAAATGGGCTAGGCATGGTGGCTCACGCCTATCATTTCAGCACTTTGGGAGGCTGAGGCAAAAGGATCACTTGAGCCCAGGAGTTTGAGGCCAGCCTGGGTAACATACCAAGACCCCATCTCTACAAAAAAATAAAAAATAAAAAAATAGCTGGGCATGGTAGTGCACTCTTCTAGTCCCCGTTACTTGGGAGGCTGAGGCAGGAGAACCACTCCAGCTCAGGAGTTTGAGGCTGTAGTGAACTATGATTGTACCACTGTACTCCAGCCTAGGTGACAGAGTCAGACCCTGTCTCTAAAAAAAGGCCAGGTGTGGCTGGGCATAGTAGCTTACGCCTATAATCCCAGCACTTTGGGAGGCTAAGACAGGCGGATCACAAGGTCAGGACATTGAGACCATCCTGACCAACATGGTGAAACCCCATCTCTACTAAAATACAAAAAAAAAATTAGCCGGGCATGGTGGTGCGTGTCTGTAGTCCCAGCTACTCAAGAGGCTGAGGCAGGGGAATCACCTGAACCTGGGAGGCAGAGGTTGCAGTGAGCAGAGATGGTAGCACTGCACTCCAGCCTGGCGACAGAGCAAGACTCTGTCCAAAAAAAAAAAAAGAGACCAAGTGTGGTGGCTCACACCTGTAATTCTGACACTTTGGGAGGCCAAGGTGGACAGATTACTTGAGCCCAGCAGTTCAACACCAGCCTAGGCAACAAGGGGAAACCCCGTCTCTACAAAAAATACAAAAATTAGCCAGACTTTGTGGTGCTCCCAGTTACTAGGGAGGCTGAGTTGAGAGGATTGCTTGACCCAAAGAGATACAGCTGCAGTGAGCCATGAGCCATAAGTGTGTCATTGCACTCCAGCTTGGGTGACAGAGTAAGACCCTGTCTCAAACATAAATACATTAAAAACAATTTTAAAAATAATTATTTTTAAAAATGTAAAAGCAGAAATGAAATGGAGAAGGAAAGGAAGAAAATGAGGCCGGATGCAGTGGCTCGTGCCTATAATTCTAGCGCTTTGGGAGGCTGGGGTTGGTTTTGAACTCCTAATTAATTGAGGTCAGGAGTTTGAGATCAGCCTGGCTAATGTGGTGAAAACTCGTCTCTACTTTGTTTTTAGTTAGTTAGTTTTTTTTTTTTAGACAGAGTTTTGCTCCTATTGCCCAGGCTGGAGTACAGTGGCGTGATCTCAGCTCACCGAAACCTCCACTTCTTGGGTTCAAGCGATTCTCCTGCCTCAGCCTCCCGAGTAGCTGGGATTACAGGCATGCGCCACCATGCCTGGCTAATATTTTGTATTTTAATAGAGACAGGTTTTCTCCATGTTGGTCAGGCTGGTCTCGAACTCTCGACCTCAGATGATCTGCCCGCCTCGGCCTCCCAAAGTGCTGGGATTACAGGCATGAGCCACCACGCCCAGCTCGTCTCTACTTAAAATACAAAAATTAGCCAGATGTGGTATCTCACACTTGTAATCCCATCTACTCGGGAGGCTGAGGCATGAGAATTGGTAGAACCCAGGAGGCAGAGGTTGCAGGGAGCTAAGATTGTGCCACTGCACTCTAGTCTGGGTGACAGAATGAGACCCTGTCTCAAAAAATAAAATAAAATAAAATAAAATAAAATAAAATAAAATAAAATAAAATGAAAAGAAAAGAAAAGAAAATGGGAGCAGATGCATCACAACTTCAAAACTTCAGCCCCCTGATCACACTGGACGTGAGTTCCTGCTGCTCAGGTTCTTGTTACTCCTATGTTCTTGCCCTTCCTGGCCTAGTCGACTTTCCTTCAATGACACAAGCTACCCTGTATATCTTCCTTCTGCTTAAGTTGGTCAGAGTTGGTTTCTGTTGTTCACAATGAAAGAAACCTAACCGATGCAGACAAAAGTACTTCTGGGAATTTCCTGATTATTTAAAACTCAAGATCTAGGCCACCCATTCTGGGTGTGACTTTTGCTCTAGCATAGGTACTTGTGGTTTCTAAATCCCGACCTCAGGAAGATCGCCTCAGAAAAGGGATTAGAGGAGAGGGGGCTGTTTTTTGTTTGTTTGTTTGGTTTTTTGTTTTGTTTTGTTTGTTTTGTTTTGTGAGACAGAGTCTCGCTTTGTCACCCAGGCTGGAGTGCAGTGACGCGGTCTCAGCTCACTGAAACCTCCGCCTCCCAGGTTCAAGCGATTCTTCTGCCTCAGTCACCTGAGTAACTGGGATTACAGGCATCTGCCACCACTCCCATCTAATTTTTGTATTTGTAGTAGAGGTTCACCATGTTGGCCAGCTAGTCTCGAACTCCTGACCTCAGGTGATGCACCCACTTTGGCCTCCTAAAGTGCTGGGATCATAGGCATGGGCCCCCATGCCCGGCTGAGGGGGCTGTTTTGACCACGATGAAATTCAAACACCTGTCTGTGGATGGCCAGCCCAATGTGAGAGAGTGATTCACCAGCAAGGAGAACTGGAGCATCCAGCCTCATGCCCCCTAGGTACTCCCCCGGTTCCCTCCCTGTCCTGACACCACAGCAAAGCACCCTGGGACAGAACCCTCCTCATCAACAACCCTTTGGACACCCTGCCTCACTGCTGCCTTTTACTACTGGACCGAGAACAAAGGTGACGGTGCTTTAGGGCTTTGGAAACCTTTTTCCCATTCGGTTAGTCTTGTCCACGCTGCTGCGTGATCATGAAGCAAATGATCAGACCCAAATAATAGATGAGGAAATTCATACTTAAGACAGGCAAAGGGATTTATTCTCAGGGAATCAGCACCTTGGCTAGAGACAGAAACAGCCATGAGAAAAGACCCCGAAGGCCACTGTTCTGCTTCTGCCACCAACCTGCAGTGCAATTGTACCTGGGTAACTTTCATTCATTGAATAAATATTTTTTTAAAAAATTCTTTCTTTGTGCCAAACACTGTTCTAGTTGCTTTCTGGCCTCAGGTGTTTCATCTCTAAGTTGGGAGGAAAAAAATAATCTTTCCAGGTTGTTATGAGAAGATTCAGGGCCGGGTGCAGTGGCTCATGCCTGTAATCCCAGCACTTTGGGAGGCTGAGATGGGTGGATCATGAGGTCAGGAGTTCAAGACCAGCCTGGCCAAGATGCTGAAACCCCACCTCTACTAAAAATACAAAAAGTAGCTGGGCATGGTGGCACGCGTGTGTGGTCCCAGCTACTTGGGAGGCTGAGGTAGGAGAATTGCTTGAACTCAGGAGGTGGAGGCTGTGGTGAGCTGAGATCATGCCACTGCACTCCAGCCTGGGCGACAGAGCAAGACTCCGTCAAAAAAAAAAAAAGAAAAAAAAAAAAAAAGAAGAAGATTCAAAGGATGTTTAATAAACTCACTGTAACCAAAAAATTGTAGAGTAACATTTCCTAGATTCAATATCCTGAGCACTATCTCCTTCAATATTTCTTCCGAAATGAAGAGAAAGAAGGCCTGAGTGCCCTTATTTTATTTATTTATTTTTTGAGAGGGAGTCTTGCTCTATTGTCCATGCTGGAGTGCAGTGGCGTGATCTCAGCTCACTACAACCTCCGCCTCCCGAGTTCAAGCGATTTCCAGCTAATTTTTGTATTTTTAGGAGAAATGCGGTTTCACCATGATGGCCAGGCTGGTCTCGAACTCCTGACCTCAAGTGATCCAGCCACCTTGAGCTCCCAGAGTACTGGGATTACAGGCGTGAGCCACTGCTCCCAGCCCTTATATTATTCTTTCAATTGGCATAAGGTGTTGGCATCTCCAGGGGGTCCTCTTCCCCGGTCACCATGGTTGAGTGCCAGATTTAGCAAGTAAAAACACAGAAAGCCCACGTAAATTTGAATTTCAGATAAACAATTAAGTTTTTTTTTTTTTTTTTAAGCCTAAGTATGTCTCATGCAATACTTGGGATATACTTAGGCTAAAAAAAATGTTATTTATCCAAAATTCAAATTCAACTTGTGCCTGGTATTTTATCTGGCAATTCTGCAAGGTGAGGATGAATGTCTCATGCCCAGAGCAATTAGAGCTACAGCCTCTAGGCCCAACCTTGGGCCAGAGCTATCCTGGCACCCCTCTTCTCCAGAGTCAATCATGATTGGTGGAGGAAGAGGGAATGCACCCACCCCAGGCTGCTGTTAGTGGTTTCTGTTTTTTATAGAGATGGGATATCATTATGTTGCCCAGACTGGTCTAAAACTCCATGCCTCAAGCAATCCTTCTGCCTCCTTGCTGGGATTACAGGCATGTACCACCACGTCCAGCCCGTCAGTGTTTCATTATTTTTGTTTTTGAGACAGGGTCTTGCTCTGTCACCCATGCTGGAGTACAGTAGTTCAATCACAGCCCATTGTAGCCTCGACCTCCAGAGCTCAGGTGATCCTCCTGCCACAGGCACGCACTACCACACCTGGCTGATTTTTTTTTTTTTTTAATTATTTGTAGAGACAGGTGATGGGGGGTGGTGGGGACAAGTCGGGGGGGGTCTCCCTATGTTTCCCAGACTGGTCTCGAACTCCGTGACTCAAACAATCCTTTCATCTTGACCTCCCAAAGTGTTGAGATTACAGATGTGAGCCACTACGTCTGGCCTGCCAATGGTTTTTAAATATTTATCTTTATTAATTCTATCCTGCATGCACACACACAGGTGTTTGGGATCAGAGACAGATTTCATATTAATTACCTTTTAGCAAATAATAAGTACATAGCCCCCACTCCCAGCCTCCCCTTAAGCCTTACTCCTGGCCAGGAAATGTCCCATGCAAGTAGCCGGACACTCCATAGATGAAGGACAAGGTTTCCCTGCTTATAAAGGCGAAGGAGGTAGCTATTCCCCTCCCTTTTTGAAAGGGTCTCCTTGGAAACTTAATGGGCCCGAAACCTAACCCCAGCTCTTTGATATGTAAATAAAGCCTCACCCAGAACTAGATAGCCCCGGGTGTCTCAGCTTTAACCACCTGGAGGGGTCTTCAAGTTCTGGGATTTCCTCACTTTGACATGTAAATACCTAGGGAGATAGCGCCGGAGTCTTCCCCGAACTTTGGAGCTAGCCTAGAGACCTAGGCCCGGCTGTGGCCATTTGGCCCTCTCCCGGAGGGAGGCGAGAGAAGCTTTAGGATCCTTTCTGATGAAGGCAGTTAACTAGACAAATGACTCCAGAAGGCGTTATCAAGAGTCTCGGGAGACTGGGCCTCCACCTTTCACATTTCCAAATTTATTTCCCTCCCTTCCTGCCTTCCTTGGCCCCCACCTTTCACATTTCCAATTTTTTTTTTCCTTCCTTCCTTCCTTCCTTCCTTCCTTCCTTCCTTCCTTCCTTCCTTCCTTCCTTCCTCCCTCCCTCCCTCCCTTCCTCCCTTCTTCCCTTCTTCCCTCCTTCCCTCCCTCCCTTCTTCCCTCCCTTCCTTTCTTTTTTTGACAGTCTCATTCTGTCGCCAGGCTGGAGTGTAGTGGCGTGATCTTAGCTCACCACAACTTCCACCTCCCAGACTAAAGCAATTGTCCTGCCTCAGCCTCCAGAGTACCTAGGAATACAGGCGCGCGCCACTACCGCCAGGCTAATTTCTGTATTTTTAGTGGAGATGGGGTTTCACCATGTTGGCCAGGCTGGTCTTGAACTCCTTACCTCAAATGATCCACCCGCCTCAGCCTCCCAAAGTGCTGGTGTTATAGGCATGAACCACCGTGCTTGGCCACATTTCCAAATTTCTGAAATCAAGTGTGTTGTTCCTTAATGAAAAGTGGGTAGAGGAGGGGGTGACATGAAGTGTTTCCAGACAGGTTCAAAAGAATAATTCAGATACCATGGAAAACTTCCAAGTATAAGTCAAATATAAGTAATAAGTTTTAAAATCAGGGCCAGGTGCGCTGGCTTACGCCTGTAACCACAGCACTTTGGGGAGGCCAAGGTGGCAGAATCACTTGAGCCCAGGAGTTCGATGCCAGTATAGGTAACATGGCGAAAACCCATCTCCACCAAATATATACACAACAAAAATTAGCCAGGGGTGGTGGCACATGCTTATAGTCCCAGCTAGTCAGGAGGCTGAGGTGGGAGGATTGCTTGAGCCCAGGAAGTCGAGGCTGCAGTGAGCTGTGATGGCACCACTGCATTCCAGTTTGGGGGACAGAAAGAGACCCTGTCTCAAAAAAAAAAAAAAAAATTTAGATTGGCCTCAATTCAATGAAGGATAATATGATAATATATTGGATGACTTTTGGCAAATTAGTCATGAACAGCACCCACAAAAGACAAACAAACAAACAAACAAAGCTGCCAGGAGGAAGTATGAGCCACAAAAGTTTGCACCAGAGATAATACTTTGCATTCCATCTGAATCTAAATTTACTTGAAAGGATACAACTGAGTGTGTTTGTAAGTCTTTTATTTCTAATTACTCCACAGGAGCATTGCATGATGACCATGGAAAAGCACTTTTTGGGCTGGGCATGGTAGCTCACACCTGTAATCCCAGCACTTTGGGAGGCTGAGGCGGGTGGATCACATGAGGTCAGGAGTTCGAGACCAGCCTGGCCAACATGGTGAAACCCTGTCTCTACTTTTAGCCGGGCATGGTGGCACGCACCTATAGTCCCAGCTACTCCGGAAGTTGTGGTAGCAAAATCACTTGAACCCGGGAGACGGAGGTTGCAGTGAGCCGAGATTACTTCACTGCACTCCAGCCTGAGAGACAGAGTAAGACTCTGTCTCAAAAAAAAAAAAAAAGAAAAAAAGAAAAGAAAGAAAAGAAAAAGAAAAAAGAAAAGCACTATTTGAAGACTAGAAAAGGGGATTAGAACCTTGGTATGATTCAGATTTGAATTATCCATTGCAATCTGGGATAATTCCTCCAGATATGAGTAACGCCTCTAAACACAATAAACTGAAACAAAGAACAATGCTTGTTGAATCACAGAATTTCTCAGATTTGCTTAGAAGGAAGTCAGAGGGCATCTACCCGGTTCTAATGAGCAGGACCCTAAAAATATCTGCATGAGATTGTTAATATGAAAAAAATGAGGCTATCTTATTAATTTGTCAGCAAATTGATATGACATTGAGGAAGACAACTAACAGCACTCAGAGTTATGCATGCTTGAGGATTTAGAATTGTTCTACTTAGCAATGTCTTTCTTTTTTTCCTTAATTCTATTGACAGATTTCATTAGCAATTTCTTTATAATGTTTGTATAATACCTAGCAGAAGATTCACTGTAGAACAATTAGAGACAATTACTCTTTTAGGACAATATAACAAAACGAGGCAGTGGTCAGCTATAGAGACTGCATTTCTTCAATGTTTTGTTGTATTATAAACTTTGGTTTCTTCTGACAGCTTGCCTAAATCTTTTTTTCTTTCTCTTTTTTCTTTTTTTGGGATAGAGTCTCACTCTGTTGTCCAAGCTGGAGTGCAGTGGGGTGATCTCAGCTCACTACAACTTCTGACTCCCGAGCTCAAGTGATCCCTCCACCACCCACCTCCCAAATAGCTGGAACTATAAGCGCGTGCCACCTAATTAACGCCTGGCTAATTTTTGTATTTTTTTGTAGTGATGGGGTCTCACTGTGTCTCAAACTCCTAGGCTCAAGTGATCTGCCTATCTCTGCCTCCCAAAGTGCTGGGATTACAGGCATGAGCCAACAAGCCCGGCTGGCTTAAATCCTATATTCCATGCATTAGGAAGCTGCATTCTGTGATGTCTTCAACTGGTTTTCTCATACTACATTCAATTGAGTGTCTTATTACTTAGCTTTCCGCATACTGTTGTTCTCATTACCATTGGAATGTTTGTGAATGATATTGTCAACACCTCATATGTCGTCTTTTTTTTTTTTTTTTTTTTTTTTTATAACTCCCTCTAGTAATTTATGTTAGTCATTGTTTTGTTTTGTTTGGAGGTGGAGTTTCACTCTTGTTGCCCAGGCTGGAGTGCAGTGGCGTGATCTTGGCTCACTGCAACTTCTGCCTCCTGGATTCAAGTGATTCTTCTACTTCAGCCTCCCGAGTAGATGGGATTACAGGTGCCTGCCACCATACTCAGCTAGCTAATTTTTTGTATGTTTAGTAGAGATGGGGTTTCACCATGTTGGCCAGGCTGGTCTCAAACTCCTGACCTTGGGTGATCCACCAAACTCAGCCTTCCAAACTGCTGAATGCTGGGATTACAGACGTGAGCCACCACACCCGGCCCACTGGTTTTTTAAATTGGGTTTTGGACATTTAGTCTTGATGTTGGTCAAGTTTGGTATGTATGGGACCTGGATGTCCTTGCTTCTCTCTTAGCCTTCTGGTCCTTGTGTTTGGCCACGCTGATGCACCTCTGCCAGCCCTGGAAGAGCTCAGAGCCTCCTCTCCATTGGATGCTGTGTCTAGCTGTCTTGGCTCTGGGCTTATGTTCTCTTTCTTTTATTTCTTTCTTTCTTTCCTTTTTTTTTTTTTTTTTTTTTTTTTTTTTGAGACAAGCTCTCACTTGGTCGCCTAGGCTGGAGTGCAGTGGCACAATCTCAGCTCACTGCAACCTCTGCCTTCCAGGTTCAAGCGATTATCCTGTCTCAGCCTCTCGAATAGCTGGCATTACAAGCGTGCACTACCACACCCAGCTACTTCCTATATTTTTAGTAGACACGGGGTTCCACCATGGTGACCAGGCTGGTCTCGAACTCCTGCCCTCAAGTGATCCATCTGCCTCTGCCTCCCAAAGTGCTGGGATTACTGGTGTGAGCCACCTCGCCTGGCCCACCCTTTCTTAAAATTTTATTACATTTTAGATTTGTATGGTTGTGGAAATTATGTACTTATGCTCTACTCTGTTTCTTTTGAGGCCTATATTTTGCATATATCCCCCCAGGCATGGAAATAAGTGTTTTTGTTTTGTTTTGTTTTGTTTTGTTTTTTTAAAGTTTCCTTCTTTTATTAGGGCCCCAGCATGGTATTTTGTGCTTACATAAGTACTTTCCTTTATTCAAATTGTGGAATACCTTTTTGGGAGCAGTCCATTGTTTTATAACTTTGGGATCATTAGTCTTCATAATCCCCTTGAAATTTATTCTGCTCCATGGTTACTTTATTTATGTATTTATTTATTTTAGAGACAGGGTCTCGCTCTGTCACCCAGGCTGGAGCGCAGTGGCACAATCATGGCTCACTGCAACCTTGACCTCCCAGGCTCAAACAATCACTTCGGTCTTCCAATTGGCTAGGACTATAGACACGCGTTTCACCATGCCTGGCTAATATTTAAAATTTTGGTAGAGACAGGGGTCTCCTTATGTTGTCCAGGCTGGGTTCGAACTTCTGGACTCAAGCAATCCTCTGGCCTCGGCCTCCCAAGGTGCTGGGATTGCAGGTGTGAACCACTGCGCCTGACCCTGAGTAATTTCTTAAGAATGTTTTATTCAGAAGCTTGGAGTAGCACATAATTTTGCCTATTTACAATCTGAGAGTTAGGTTTCTTCTACTGAAATGGAATCTGGCCGGGCACGGTGGCTCATGCCTGTAATCCCAGCACTTTAGGAGGCCAAGGTGGGTGGATCACCTGAGGTCAGGAGTTTGAGACCAGCCTGACCAACATGGGGAAACCCCGTTTCTACTAAGAACACAAAAATTAGCCAGGTGTGGTGGCAGGTGCCCATAATCCCAGCTACTCTGGAGGCTGAGGCAGGAGAATTGCTTGGACCTGGGAGGCGGAGGTTACAGTGAGTGGAGATCGTACCATTGCACTCCAGCCTGGGCAACAGAGTGAAACTCTGTCTCAAAAGAAAAAAAAAAAAAAAGAAATGGAATCTTATCAACAACATAAAAAGTACATTCAGTGACCATCTTAGGCCATAATAATGATAAATAAAAAGTGCATGCACCTGGACCTGGAGCCTGTACTTGTAGCCCCAGTTACTTGGGAGGCTGAGGTGGGAGGATCACTTGAGCCCAGGAGTTCAAGGGTACAGTGTGTCCTGAGCATGCCCATCAATAGCCACTGTGCTCCAGCGTGGGCAACATAGTGAGACCCTGTCTCCAAATAAACAAACAAACAAAACAAACAAAACCGAAGTACACAACTTTTTTTTTTTTTTTTTTTTTTTTTTAAGATGGAGTTTCACTCTTGTTGCCCAGGCTGGAGTGCAATGGCACGATCTCGGCTCACTGCAACCTCCACCTCCCAGGTTCAAGGGATTCTCCTGCCTCAGCCTCCGGAGTAGCTGGGATTATGGGCACCTGCCACTATGCCCGGCTAATTTTTGTGTTTTTAGTAGAAACAGGGTATCTCCATGTTGGTCAGGCTGGTCTCAAACTCCCGACCTCAGGTGATCCGCCTGCCTCGGTCTCCCAAAGTTCTGGGATTACAGGGGTGAGCCACCATGCCCAGCCATAACTTTAACTTTTAACTAAGGATTCTATGTCTTTGTCTTATTAAAGCAAAATATATATTTTTTAGGCCGGGTGCAGTGGCTCATGCCTGTAATCCCAGCACTTTGCCAGGCCAAGATGGGTGAATTGCTTGAGCCCACAAGTTCAAGACCAGCCTTGGCAACATACTGAGACCCTCCCATCTCTACTAAAAATACAAAAATTTGAGCCAGGCATGGTGGCAGGCACCTGTAATCCCAGTTACTCGGGAAGCTGAGGCAGGAGAATCGATTGAACCCAGGAGGTGGAGGTTGCAGTGAGCCGAGATCACGCCACTGCACTCTAGCCTGGGCGACATAGTAAGACCCTGTCTCTATAAAAAAATGTAGAAGCCAAATTTGCTACCAAAGTATACAACTTTAACTTTTAACTAGGGTTTCCATGTCTTTGTCTTATTAAAGCAAATTTTTTAAAAAGCAAAATGTTTTTATTTAAGGACTTTTTTTTTTCTTCCCAAACAATCCTTATCTCCAGGCAGAAAAAAGAATGTTGTTTGTATTGACCTATACATTGATTTAAATGGTTAACTAGCAGTTTAGCTGACAGGAATGAAAAATAGAAAAAAAAAAAAGTCTATCATATGAAGCACATTATTTGAACAAAAGAAATTCTTTCTATTGTATTAAATAACCAATTACCTGCTTCCATCTAACTTGTCTTCTTATTAACAAAGGCAAAAATGAAATACTAGGCACATCTGGGAGGCACACAAAGCTCATAAAACAGAAGTGCTTGGGCAACCAGGATAAGAGGTGACATTTTCTAGGATGAGCTTTTGTTGGTGTGGTATCACCTCATCGAGTTGGCAGGTCCATTAATCAAGCGACACTAGCATCCAACCAGCTGAAAAGACGGGCCTGAATTGCTGAGTATTCATTACAGGAAAAATAACTCTTATAAAAACCTGTAGGCAGAGAAGACTTATCAACAAAAAACGAGGTAATGACTACAGCATCTGTGGATGTACAGAATTTACAAATGGAATTTCAGGATGAAATGGGGAAGTGGCGGGGGCGTGGGGAAAGGAGGGCACATTTACATTTCAATGAGTGCGAGTTCAGAAGATAATTTTTCACGTTAATGTAATATACTTTAAATCACGAGGCATGAAATGAATTGCAGGTGTTTTCTTTGCCAAGGTTTTATGATGAAGCTGATGGCTTTGCGTTGGGCTAATGGATCACCTCCTGAAGTACTTTGGTTACCTATTTAAGCATTATTCTAATTAAAAATTATTATTTGTTTAAAATTTGTTTTTTGGCCAGGTGCGATGGCTCATGCCTGTAATCCCAACACTTTGGGAGGGCAGGATTGCTTGAGCCCACAAGTTTGAGACCAGCCTGGGCAACATGTACTAAGGCTCCATCTCTACAAAACATACAAAAATTAGCCAGGCTTGTTGGCACACACCTGCAGTCCCAGCTACTCAGAAGGCTGAGCTAAGAGGATATCTTGAGCCCTTGAGCCTGGGAGGTAGAGGCTGTAGTGAGCTGCGATCACGACACTACACTCCAGCCTGGGTAACAGAGTAAAACCCTGTCTCAAAAAAAAAAAAAAAAAAAAAAAAAAAGTTTGTTTTTCAGCTCTGTATGTTTGAAATGCTTTTGAATTTTTCAGATAAAATTGAGTTTATCCAAATGAAACGTATCATTCTTTATGTAACTGTATCAGCCGTAAAAGAGATGCATCTGTAAGCTTACAGGTTGAGGCATATAGTTAATAGCAGGTAAAATAGAAAAATCAGGCACAGGCCTGTCTCATGAGTCTATCACCCATAACTCCCTACATTCTTTCATGTTTGTTAGTGTCTGAAATGCACCTGCCCAGCAAGTCATCGTTTTCCTTCAAAGCTTTGGAGACTTTCCTTCAAAGTCTCCAAAACCCAACCGTTGGATTCTGACTCCAGGCAAAAAAAAAAAAAAAAAAAATTGCTGACTTGCTTTTTCCCTCTGCAGTTTCTTCCTCTTTCAAACACTTCTAGGTTATAAATGTGCCAAGAGAGAAATCACCTGGAGGCGCTGTGTGTTATCAGACCTCGTTTTCCTTTTGTTGTATGCACATTCTTGTCAGTACAAGTGGCCTTATTTTGGGTTTGGAAAATATGGCACTGCAGTGAAATGGTCCAGTTTCAGGTTTATACTCTCTGTGTTCTTGGGGTTATGCAATAATCATTACTGCATATATAACGTATCAGTCAATAAATGGTTACACAGATTCCATTAGACTCCAAAGAGGTGTGATGAGTAAGAACAGGTTTATAAGGTAATGTACATGCAGACATAGGTTATTACGACTTGCAAATGTAATTATGCATTACAATGGAATCTCACTTTAGAAATGGCCTAAATGTAGGACTGATTTCACTTGCCCCCCACTCACAGGCCCTTATTTTATTATTATTATTATTATTATTATTGTTATTATTATTTGAGACGGAGTCTCGCTCTGTCGCTCAGGCTGGAGTGCAGTGGCATAATCTCGGCTCACTGCAACCTCTGCCTCCCGGGTTCAAGCAATTCTCCTGTCTCAGCCTCCCTAGTAGCTGGGACAACAGGCATGTGCCACTGCCCAGCTAATTTTTGTATTTTTAGTAGAGACGGGGTTTCATCATATTGGTCAGTCTGGTCTCGAACTCCTGACCTCAGGTGACCCACCCACCTTGGCCTCCCAAAGTGCTGGGATTACAGGCGTGAGCCACCGCGCCCAGCCTATTTTTTTATTATTATTTTGAGATAGTGTCTTATTCTGTCACCAAGCCTGGAGTGCAATGGTGCAATCATAGCTCACTATAGCCTCACCCTCCTGCGCTGAAACGATCTTCCCACCTCAGCCTTCTGAGTAGCTGGAACTACAGGTGCACACCACCATGCCTGGCTAATTTAAAATAATAATAATAATATGGAAATGTGGTCTTGCTTTGTTGTCCAGGCTGGTCTCAAATTCCTGGCTTCAAGCGATCCTCCCACCTGAGCCTCTCAAAGTTCTGGGACTACAGGCGTGAGCCACCATAGCTGGCCTAAGGACCCTTATTGCTCCAAGTATCTAGAAAGTACCTACCCCTTTACATGTGTGCTTTGTCCAGAAAATGGTCTCAGGACAGCCCTGGGGACAGATTATAGCAAAATCTCAACATAGTTTCCGTTACTCAATGCTCAATTGTTTCTTTACCTTTTGTCATTTGTTCAGTTGATTTGTTGATTCTTGTTTTTTGGCAACTAGAAAGTCATTTAGCAAAAATATTAGGTGAATAAAAATGTGTAGGTCTGTAGGTTTTAAAGAAAAGAATGTGGACACTAGTATTTTATTACTGTTTTGCTGCTTCTCTCAGAATTATCCTTATTTCCTATAGTGTTAATTAGTCATATTTTGGTCTTATTATACTCCAATAAAGGTAAAGAGGTTGAACTCGGGGCTCACACCTGTAATTCCAGCATTTTGGGAGGCCAAGGTGGGAGAATCGCTTGAGGCCATGGGTTCAAGACCAGCCTGGGCAAAACATAGTGAGACCTCCCCCACCCCAATCTCTATTGAAAAAAATAATTTTTTTTTTTTTTTTTTTTTTTGAGACAGTCTCGCTGTGTCACCCAGGCTGGAGTGCAGTGGCGGGATCTCGGCTCACTGCAACCTCCATTTCCCGGGGTAAGAGTCTCCTACCTCAGCCTCCTGAGTAGCTGGGATTATAGGCACACACCACCATGTCCAGCTAATTTTTGTATTTTTAGTAGAGATGGGGTTTCACCATGCTGGCCAGGCTGGTCTCAAACTCCTGACCTCATGATCCACCTGCCTCAGCCTCCAAAAATGCTGAGATTTACAGGCGTGAGCCACCGTGCCTGGCTGAAAATTTTAAAATTAGCTGGGCATGGTGGCACATCCCTGTAGTCCTCGCTACTCAGGAGGCTGAGGTGGGAGAATCGCTTGAACCCAGGGGTTCGAGGTTGCAGTGAGCCATGATCATGGTACTGCACTCCAGCCAGGACAACAGAGCAAGACCCTGTCTCAAATAAATAAATAAGAAGAAATTTGAAAAATACATATATATTCTTAATAAATTTGTGGTTTTATTGAGTTATTAGAGTCCCATGCCAGAGGCCCTTCAAAAGCACATGTCCTCCCAAGAAAAATATTTAATTACAATAACAAGCAGTAAATTGATAAAAGAACCAGAGGGCCAGGGTACACAGGAATTGTTTTATTGCTTTTTCCATGTCTCAGGCATTCTATAATTGTCTACTTCATCCATGTTCTGAAGCTAATTAGTTATTCCATCCCCAGGATAAAGTTAGGCCTCTTAGTTTAACTTCGTATTTGCAGGTTTGACCTAATTCCTTGCCAGCTCATAATATAATTAAGGTTGGCATTCCTTCTCTTATCCGCCCTCCCCACTCCCCGGCCTTCCCTCCCAGCTGTGTGCCTGTTTATCACTAGATGGTGCTAAGACTTGGGTTATAGCTGCCAGAGACTCCAGGAAAGTTGTTCGGGAGCCAAGCAGGCTGGAATTTGAGAACTGGAAGATGCCTTCAGAGCTCATCCGGGGAGCACTTTTGTTTTACAAATGAGGAAACAGAAACTCAGTGAAAATGAGTAATTTGTCAGAGCCCCAGAGATCTCTCCCCTCCTTTTTTTTTTCTCTCTTTCTTATCTGTTAATAGCTTCCAGTGTTACCTCCTCACCCAGGAAGGAGCACAGCTCAGAGAGCAACAAGGTCAGAGTTGCTTTGCAGAAAGCATTTTGGCAGTTACATGGTACCATTCATTGATTGATTGATTCATTCCAAAAGCAGTTATTGGGTACCTACTTTTTGCTTTGCATGGTGCTAGATGTTGGGAATAAAAATCAGATGAGAATTCCTAGGATTCTAGGAATTCACATTCTTTTAGGAAATTCAGAAATGCAAAAAAAAAAAAAGAAAAAAAAAAGAAAAAAAGAAAAATCACCCCCTAAATCAAAGATGCTATAATAGAGGTGATTATAGGACACTCTGGTCACTTGGAGGAGTTTGCAGCCAGCTGCATTTGTAATTCAAAGGGAAGATTTTGGTGAACTAACATTGGAGGCTGAAGGGCACATCGGATCTTGTAGGCAGAGGAACAGGAGGAAGGGCAGTCCGGGCAGAGAGCATCATGGGGGAAGGCTTGGAGAGCTAGTGAGGCTTGCTGGAGAGAGCAGCTGATTGTAGCTAATGACCAAAGGGCAGGGTCAAAGGGGCAGGTGGTAATCTGGGAAGGAGGGGACAGACTGGAAAATACTTCATCCGAGGTGTCATGCTTAGGAATTTGTACTTTATCCTGAAGGCTACAGGACAACCCAGTAAAGCGTATTGCTCGGAAAATGGCATGGATGGAGTTTCTTTTCAGGAAGAACACTCTGACAGCTGCATGGAAGCCCAGACACCAGGAAAGCCTCAGATTAGAAGCTGGCGTCCCGGAGCAGTGCGAGGTAAGGGCCTGGCTGGGTTGGGGCAGTGGGAATGGGAGGAGGAGACCTGTTGGAGAGAAATTTCAGGAGCAGGACTGACAACATCTTTTTGAAAAACAGTGATTGGGATTGTAGCTAATATTCTTAGAAGATGGTTACCACTCTGGTATTTGAATTACTTATAAAACATTGAAGGGATGAAATTTTAATTGAATACACATATTACTTGGATACAATGTTTGAAATTATTTTAAAAACGCAACTTTATGGCAGTATAGTAATCCTCCCTTATCCAGTTTTGCTTTCTGAGGTTTCAGTAACCCTCTTGCCTCACTGCAACCTCTATCTCCCAGGGTCAAGTGATTCTCGTGCCTCAGCCTCCCAAGTAGCTGGGATTACAGGTGTGCACCATCACGCCCGGCTGATTTTTGTACTTTTAGTAGAGACAGGGTTTGCTGTGTTGGTTAGGCCCCAAGGTCCAAAAATATTAAATGGAAAATTCCAGAAATAAACAATTCATAAATTCTAAGTTGCATGATGTTCTAAGTAGCTTGATGAAATCTCAGCCAGGCACGGTGGCTCACACCTGTAATCTCAGCACTTTGAGAGACTGAGACGGGAGGATCATTTGAGCTCAGGAGTTTGAGACAGCCTGGGCAAGACCCTGTCTGTACTAAAAAAAAAAAAAAAAAAAAAAAAAAAAAAAAAAAAAATTAGCCATATGTGGTGGTGTGCACCTGTAGTCCCAGCTATTCAGGACAGAAAATTAAAGAACAATAATAATAATAATGACGCCAAAAAGCTCCCAGGGAGTAGCAGATAAGCCCAGCTGCCAGAATTTGCTTCCGGAAGCTCATCCTTATTCCTTGATGATCTATATATATGACTAGCTAGTACTTCCACTCCTTCAGCTTGAAAATATTTTACCTGTGGGAAACATTATTGTTATTATTTTTATTATTTTGAGGCAGAGTTTCACTCTGTTGCCCAGGCTGGAGTGCAGTGGCACAATCTTGCCTCACTGCAACCTCCACCTCCCAGGTTCAAGTGATTCTCGTGCCACAGCCTCCCAAGTAGCTGGGATTACAGGTGCGCACCATCACGCCCAGCTGATTTTTGTATTTTTAGTAGAGACAGGGTTTTGCCGTGTTGGTTAGGCCAGTCTTGAACTCCTGGCCACAAGTGATCCACCTGCCTCGGCCTCCCAAAGTGCTGGGATTACAGGTGTGAGCTACCGCGCCCGGCCTAGGAAAGATTATTTTGATCACATGGCTCTCTTCTGCTCTTCTGGCCTTCTGGCCCCCAGTACCATGGTGCAAATTGTTTTATGATCATTCCTGGGTAAAGTGGATGCTGGGTCCATGGTCCTTCCTGCCGCCTGCAATACATCCTTGGGAACATCCAGACCAGCCATTTGCCCTGGTCAGCATTGTTTCATTTATGAGATTGGTAATTAACAAATTAATTATCTAAGGTTGCGTGGTGAGAGGGGGAAAGACATTGAGATAGAAGGTTAATAGTGTCAGAGATGTCCTGACCAGAGAGACTCCATCTTGAATAAAGGCTAAGTAAAGCCAATCCTGCTGGGCAGCATTCCCAGGGGGTTGGCACTGTTGGTCACAAGATATTTATGGTTGAGGGGATGAGTTAATGATGCTAACTTACCAAATAAAGACCCAGAACTTACGGAAACATCCCAATATTTCAAGAACAAAAAGCATTCTTAGTTTAAGAATAGATTTTACTTTAAAGATAATAGTACACATATAAATTCTTGTGGAAATCAGTAGTAACATAGGAAAATAACAATACTAATAGCCCGTCACAAGCTGATCAAAAGTCTTTGTAATGAAGTATGCTATTCTTAACAACCTATATAAGCAAGCACTATGTTTAAGGTGAGGCATTCTTGGCCAGGCATGGTGGCTCAAGCCTGTAATCCCAGCACTTTGGGAGGCTGAGATGGATGGATCTCTTCAGCTCAGGAGTTGAAGACCAGACGGGCCAACATGAAAAAACCTTGTCTTTACAAAAGATACAAAAATTAGCCAGACATGGTGGTATGTACCTGTAGCTCAGCTACTTGGGAGGCAGAGGTGGAAGGATTGATTGAGCCTAGGAAGTTGAGGCTATAGTAAGCCATGATAGTGCCACTGTACTCCAGCCTCGGTGACAGAGTGAGATCTTGTATCTAAATAAATAAATAAATAAAATTTTTAAAGTAGGGGCATTCCTCCTTTTGCTTTCTGAGGAAGCCCTACTCCATAATAGTCTCTAACAAACTATCTTAACTTCACTGTACTCTGCAACTTGCCCTGAATTCTTTCCCAAGAAAGTGAGATCTAAGAGCCCACTCTTGGAGTCTGGGACAAGACCCATTTTCTGGTAACAGCAATGGTAATGAATGAACATATGTAAGTTAATTATCATTTGGATGTCCAGTTTGATTTTCTTTTTTTAAATTTTTAAAAATTTTTGAGACAGAGTTTCACTCTTGTTGCCCAGGTTGGAGTGCAATGCATGATCTTTGGCTCACTGCAACCTCCTCCTCCCGGGTTCAAGCAATTCTCCTGCCTCAGCCTCCTGAATAGCTGGGATTACAGGCATGTGCCACCATGCCCAGCTAATTTTGTATTTTCAGTAGAGATGGGGTTTCACCATGTTGGTCAGGCTGGTCTTGAACTCCTGACTTCAGGTTATCCACCTGCCTCAGCTTCCCAAAGTGCTGGAATTACAGGTGTGAGCCACTGCCCCAGTTTGATTTTCTAAATTTTACTCTGCCTTTATAGAATTTCCTAGGGAGGAATTAAGGGAGCTCCACCTGCCCCACGTGTTTTTATTTTATTTCATTTTTGAGACAGAGTCTCACTCTGTTGCCCAGGCTGGAGTGCAGTGGCATAATCTCAGCTCTCTGCAACCTCTGCCTCCTGGGTTCAAGCCATCCCTCCTCCTCAGCCTCCTGAGTAGCTGGTACTACAGGCATGCACCACCACACCTGGCTAATTTTTGTATTTTTAGTAGAGACAAGGTTTTACCATGTTGGCCAGGCTGGTCTCGAACTCCTGACCTCAAGTGGTCTGCCTGCCTCAGCCTCCCAAAGTGATGGGATTACAAGTGTGAGTCACTGCACTTGGCCTTGATTTTATTTTAAATGTTTGTGGGGAACATGGAGATGAAACTAATGGTTCCGTTTGTAGTGACCTACACAGTTGCCCTCCTACTGTAACTGGTGTATGACTCCCGCTGGTGTGGGAGAAGTGTTGCCGGTGGGAAATTTCTAAGGCTGATGTAGACAACATAATCTCAGGGTCTGTAGCAGCTCAGCAGGAATGAATGAGCCCCCTGCTGGAGTTTCTGAGAGCTTCGTGAAAACAGCTATAATTAGTATCTCCTTAGTGAGACTCTTTTTATGCTTTAACTAAAGTCATTCATTCCATTTTAACTGCATGAAGCAAATGCTGGAGGAAGGAGGGTGAGGAACATGGCCTTTTCTTAAGTCTAGAAGTGGAAGCAGACAAAATACTCAAGCTGAGAATATACATTAGTAAACTATTTTTGGTGTGTGTCTTTGGTGTAGACATTTCTGGAAAGGCTTGTGTCTCCTCTTTGGGATCAGGCACAATATTATTTTTGCTGCCCACCACAGTGTAAAGTTGTAGGGTAGTCATGGCTTCAAGGAAATCTCTAATCCTCCAGAATAGAAACTGTTCAAATACTTTCTCAAATAAAGAGGTGGATATGGTCCCATGTATTACATTAAGACAAGAAGAATGTAAAAAGTATCTGTTTGCCTTTTTTGTTATAAAACCAAAGAATACTTCATAGAATATTTTTCTTTGCATTTGTCTGTCTTCACATACATAGAAATTAAATTTGTTTTGTGAATTCAATTATGTATTTTCTTTTTTTATTTTTTGAGACAGTCTCACTCTGTTGCCCAGGCTGGAGTACAGTGGTGTGATCTCAGCTCACTGCAGCCTTGACTTCCCAGGTTCAAGCTATTCTCGTGCTTCAGCCTCCTGAGTAGCTGAGATTACAGGCATGTGCCACCATGCCCAGCTAATTTTTTTTTGTATTTTTAGTAGAAACAGGGTTTCACTGTGTTGGCTAGGCTGGTCTTGAACTCCTGACCTCAAGTGATCCGTTCACCTCAGTCTCCCAAAGTTTTGGGATGACAGGTGTGAGCCACTGCACCCAGCCTCAATTATGTAAATTTAAATTTGTTAAGGGAGGGGATGGTTAAAAAAAGGTATGTTTGTGAATTAGTGAGCTATAGAAAGTTAATGACATGCAATTACACACCTGGAGCAGAACTCCAGAGAAAGACAACGCTGGCTGTCATGATGTGCACTTTAATTTTCTATAAATGGTTCATGGACTTTATATTGGATGTCTTTCTGCTATTACTGAAATTAGACAGGAAGAAAAAATCAAAACAAAACAAAAAGCAAAAATAGAACAAAAAACTAAAGTTGGCTTCAGCTATTTCTGTGTTCCGGGGAATGGAAGGCTGCTTCTCCTAGGGGCAAAGTGCTCTGCGCCCGGGAAGACATATAATGGACATTTGGGTTGCAATGAGGCTCTGAGACTAAAAGAAGCTAAATTTCTTTGCTCATTCAGTATCAGGAAAGTTAAAAAAAGAAAGTTATTGCAGCACTATTCATAGTAGCAAAGACTTGGAACCGACCCAAATGCCTATCAATGATAGACTGGATAAAGAAAATGTGGGACCAGGCGCGGTGGCTCATGCCTGTAATCCCAGCACTTTTGGAGGCCGAGGCAGGTGGATCACAGGTCAGAAGATCGAGATCAGCCTGGCCAACATGGTGAAACTCCATCTCTACCAAAAATACAAAAATTAGTCGGGCATGGTGGCGTGCACCAGCTACTCAGGAGGCTAAGGCAGAAGAATTGCTTGAACCAGGGAGGTGGAAGTTGCAGTGAGCCGAGATTGTGCCACTGCACTCCAGTCTGGGCGACAGAGAGAGACTCTGTCTCAAAAAAAAAAAAAAAAAGAAAGAAAGAAAGAAAAAGAAAATGTGGCACATATACAGCATGGAATACTATGTAGCCATAAAAAAGGATGAATTCATGTCCTTTGCAGGGACATGGATGAAGCTGGAAACCATCATTCTCAGTGAACTAACACAGGAACAGAAAACTAAACACTGAACGTACTTACTTATAAGTGGCAGTTGAACAATGAGAACACACAGACACAGGGAGGGGAACGTCACACACTGGGGCCTATTAGTGGGTGGGAGGCTAGGGGAGGGATAGCATTAGGAGAAATACCTAATGTAGATGCCGGGGTGATGGGTGCAGCAAACCACCATGACACGTGTATACCTATGTAACAAACCTGCACGTTCTGCACATGTATCCCAGAACTTGAAGTATGATTTAAAAAAAGAAAGAAAAGTTTTAGGGGGTTCTGGGAGACTTACGAAAGTCAGAAATGGGCTAAGAGTCTCAGAAGGCCAAGCTGAAGTCAGGGGACCCGGAACAAGGTTTGGAAACAGGCTGTGCTAAAGAAGCAGCAGCCAGTATCTTACATATGGCGATTCCTGACCTTCACGTTTACTCTTTCCTGAGGATGTTGGCAGAAACCAGAAGAATATATCCTTTTCTGAAGATCCTTGGAAGACACACAACACACAGGGAGAGTGGGCCTGTGCTGCTCTGCCTTGGAATTAAAGCACTGCTGTATCTTTTGCGGGTGGATTTTGTGATATGTGGTCAGTTGTAGGCATTACTAATAAACAGCAATCCGTCAGATTCATTGGTATTGGGGTAATGCTGGGCTCACAAAATTAGTTAGGAAGTGTTCCCTGATCTGTTTTCTGAAAGAGATTGTGAACAACTGGTGTTATATTTTCTTGAAATGTTTGGTAGAATTCACCAGGAAAACCATCTGGACCTAAGTTTTGTTTTTTGGAAGGATTTTAGCTATGAATTCAATTTCTTCAACAGATAACGGGACTATTTAGTCTGTCTATTTCTTCTTGGGTGGGTTTTGGTAGTTTGTGGCTTTAAGGAATTGGTCCATTTCATCTAAATTGTCAAACTAACGTGCACAGAGTTATTTGTAATATTTCATTATTATCCTTTTAACATCTGTGAGGTCTTTATTGTATACACTCTTCCCTTCTGATATTGGTAATTTCTGTCTTCCCTCTTTTTGTCAGTCTAGCTAGCAGTTTTAATTGATTGTTTCAAAGAACCAGCTTTTGGGTTTATTGGTTTTTCTCTATTCTTTTTACTCCTTCCTTCCTCCCTCCCTCCCTCCCTCCCTCCTTTCTCTCTCTTTCTTTCTTTCCTTCTTTCTTTCTTTTTTCTTTCTTTCTTTCTTTTTCTTTCTTTCCTTCCTTCTTTTTTAAAATAGGGTCTCTGTCACCCAGTCTGGAATGCACTGCAACTTCCACCTCCCAGCTCAAGCGATCATCACACCTCAGCCTCCTGAATAGCTGGGACCACAGGGGTGTGCCACCATGCCAGCTAATTTTTGTATTTTTTTGTAGAGCCAGGGTTTCACCATGTTGCCTAGGGTGGTCCCAAACTCCTGAGCTCAAGCAATTCATCCACTTTGGCTTCCCAAAGTGCTGGGATTACAAGCATAAGCCACTGTGCCCAGACTTTTTTTTTTTTTAGTTTAAATTTTAATTATGTAGAGACAGGGTCTTGCTGTATTGCCCAGGCTGGTCTCAAATGCCTGGGCTCAAGTGATTCTCCCACCTCAACCTCCCAAAATGCTGGGATTACAGGCATGAGCCCCTGCGCCCAGCCGTACTTCCACTTCCATTTATTAATTTCTGCTCTTAATGTTTTTGGTTTTTTTTGTTGTTGTTAGTTTTGTTTTGTTTTTTTTGAGATGGAGTCTCACTCTGTCACCCAGGCTGGAGTGCAGTGGCATGATCTCAGCTCACTGCAACCTCTGCCTCCCGGGTTCAAGTGATTCTCCTGCCTCAGCCTCCCTGGTAGCTGGGACTATAGGTGTGTGCCGCCACGTTGAGCTAATTTTTGTATTTTTAGTAGAGACATGGTTTCACTATGTTGGCCAGGCTGGTCTTGAACTCCTGACCTCAAGTGATCCACCCGCCTTGGCCTCCCACAGTGCTAGGATTACAGGCCTGAGTCACCACACCTGGCCAAGTTCTGCTCTTAAAGTTATAATTTCTTTGCTTCTGCTTGCTTTGAATTTATTTTGTTCTTATGATCGTTTCTTAGGGTGGAAATTTAGCTTTTTTTCTCTGCTAAGATAAGCATTTGATAAGTACTTTTTACCTGCATCTCACAAATTTTTATATGTTGTACTTTTGTTTTCATGCAGTTTAAATATTTTCCTATTTCCATCCAAACTTTCACTTTTTGGCTGGGTGTGGTGGCTCATGCCTGTAATTCCAACACTTTGAGAGGCCGAGGCAGGCAGATCACATGAGGCCCAGAGTTTGAGACCAGCCTGGCCAATGTGGTGAAATCCCATTTCCACTAAAAATACAAAAATTAGCCGGGTGTGGTGGAGCATGCCTGTAATCCCAGCCACTTGGGAGGCTGAGGCATGAGAATCACTTGAACCTGGGAGGCAGAGGTTGCAGTGAGTTAAGATCACACCATTGCACTCCAGCCTGGGCGACAGAGCAAGATCTATGTCTTTAAAAAAAAAAAAAAAAAAAAAAAAAAAAGAGAGAAAAGAAAAATAGAAGGGGGCGGGGAACCCCTTTCACCTTTTAAATTTTATTTTTAATTTTTATTCTTTGTAGAGATGGCATCTTGCTGTGTTGCCCAGGCTCATCTCAAACTCCAAGCCTCAAATGATTCTCCTACCTTGACCTCCTGAAGTGCTGGGATCACAGGTGTGAGCCACTGTGCCTGGCCAAAACTTCCACTTTGATTCACGGATTATTTAGAAGTGTGTTGTGTAACTTTCAAGCACTTGGAGATTTTCCAGATACTTTTCTGTTGATTTCTAGTTTAATTCCTTTGTGGTCAGGGAATAACTTTATATGATTTAATTTCTTTTAAATTTGTTGAGGTTTGGTTTATGACCCAGGACACTTGAAAAGAATGTATATTCTGTTGTTCTCAGGTAGAATATTCCAGGAATGTCAACTAGATCCAGTTGGTTGATGGTGTTGCTCACGTTTATATCTGAGGTAATTTTCTTTTTTTTTGAGACGGAGTCTTGCTCTGTCACCCAGGCTGGAGTGCAGTGGCATGATCTCAGCTTACTGCAACCTCCACCTCCCAAGTTCAAGTGATTCTCCTGCCTCAGTAGCTAGGACTACAGGTGCGTGCCACCATGCCTGGCTAATTTTTGTACTTTTAGTAGAGATGGGGTTTTGCCATGTTGGCCAGGCTGGTCTTGAACTCCTGACCTGAAGTGATCTGCCTGCCTCGGCCTCCCAAAGTGCTGAGATTATGGGCATGAGCCACTGCACCTGGCCCCATCTTTATACTTTTAACATACCTATATCATTATATATAAAGTGGATTTTCTTATAGACATCACAGAGTTGAGTTTTTAAAAAAATTCCATTTAACCATTTCTGGCTGGGCATGGTGACTCATGCCTGCAATCCCAGCACTTTGGGAAAGTGACGCAGGTGAATCACTTGAACTCAAGAGTTTAAGACCAGCCTGAGCAACATGGTGAAACCCCATCTCTACCAAAAATACAAAAATTAGCTGGGCATGATGGTGTGCACCTGTGGTCCCAGCTCCTCAGGAGGCTGAGATGGGAGGATTGCTGGAGCCTGGGAAGTCGAGGCTACATTGAGCCATGATCACACCACTGCACTCCAGCCTGGGTGACAGAATGAGACCCAGTCTCAAAAAATAATAATCAAATAAAAATTAAGGCCACGTGCGATGGCTCACACCTGTAATCCCAACACTTTCGGAGGCCAAGGCGGGCAGATCACTTCAGGCTAGGAGTTCGAGACCAGCCTGGCCAACATGGTGAAACCCCATCTCTACTAAAAATACAAAAAATTAGCTGGGTATGGTGGCGTGTGCCTGTAATCCTGGCTACTCAGGAGGCTGAGACAGGAGAATCGCTTGAACCTGGGAGGTGGAGGTTGTAGTGAGCCAAGATCCTGCCATTGCACTCCAACCTGGGTGACAGAGCGAGACTTTGTCTCAAAAATAAATAAATAAACAAAATTAAAAATTAAAATTAAACATTCTGTCTTTTAATTGGTGTATTTAGACTATTTACACTTAACGTGATTATTAATATGCTTGAATTTGGGTTCACCATTGAATTGTTTTCTGTTTGTTCCCTCTATTTGTTGTTTCTGTTTGCCCTTTCTTATCCTCTCTTAGATAATTTGAATACTATTTGATTTTATTTTGAGATGGATTCTCGTTCTGTCACCCAGGCTGGAGTGCAGTGCCATGGTGTCAGCTCACTGCAACCTCTGCCTCTTGGGTTCAAGTGATTCTCCTGCCCTGGCCTTCCAGGTAGCTGGGACTATGCATGCACCACTGTGCCCAGCTAATTTTTGTATTTTTAGTAGTGACAGCGTTTCACCAAGTTGGCCAGGCTGGTCTCGAACTCCTGACCTCAGGTGATCCACCCACCTCATCTCAAAGTGCTGGGATTACAGGAGTGAGCCACCGTGCCCAGGCAGATTATTTGAATACTTTTAGTATACCATTTTAATTTATCTATTGGGTTTTGATTATATTTCTTATTTTAAAATTGTTTTAACTTTTTTCCTTGTCTTCAGGATTTTCTAGGTATATATTTCTTTATATAGTGATTCTATACAAAGAAATATACTATAGCATACTAATTTTAGTTCTTTACAAAAAATTTCTATCTCTCCTATACAAAAAAGAAATTCCACAAAGAAAGTTTTAAAATTGCTGTAGGAATTACAATATACATATTTAGCTTTTGACAGTCTACTTAGAATTGCTATTTGATCCCTTTAAATGGAATATAGAATCTTTTCGCTAAATAGGTTCCTTTAGTCTCCCCTAGTTTGGCTCACTGGGGCTTACAGAACAATTTTTACTCCTAATCTAAATGTGCTTTGAACTAAACCTCTTGAAGTAAAATATTAATGTATAGGACTTCTAGTTGAAGACGGAATATTTGCATCCATTTCCATCCCTTCCTGAACCCAAATGAAATGATTGTAAAGGATTTAAAAAGTAAAAATCCACAAGGGTAAAGAGAATAGAAAAGGAACAGAACAGTAGACAAAAGGTGTTAAGGAATCTGGATTTCAGAACACCTGGCCCAGAGGTGGGAGCTGAGGAAGCACCACACCCGAAACGCAGGGATGACGCGAAACTCACTCAGAACACTGAGACCTCTGGCCTTCTGCCCTCTCTGAGGTCTCCGAACATTGGCAGCCAGGGTTACAGCTGATGATGCGGCAGGAGATGGGGTGACTCACTTCTGGGGAAACAGATCAGCTCTGGAGAAAGGAACTAATAAAACTGACAATGAGGATCCTCCAATGAGTGCTCCAAGGCCCCAGTCCATCACCCTACAGCAAAGTCCTCCAGTCACAAGCGCCACCCCCACATACAGGTCCGACTGACTGTTAGTGTCTCATCTTAAATATGAACAGAAAGCCAAGGACAATCCCACAGTTTGTCTCTAACGTAAAAGTGAGACCAAAATAAAATAAGCAGGAAAAAAGAGACAAAATAGACATCTAGGGAAAGAAAGAAAGGAAGAAATAAAAAAAGGAAAGAACGAGCTGGGTGTGTGGCTCACACCTGTAATCCTAGCATTTTGGGAGGCTGAGGCGAGAGGATCACCTGAGGTCAGGGGTTTGAGACCAGCCTGGCCGACGTGGAGAAAACCCGTCTCTACTAAAAATACAAAAAGTTAGCTGGGCTGGTGGTGTGTGCCTGTAATTCCAGCTACTTGGGAGGCTGAGGCAGGAGAATTGCATGAACCTGGGAGGCAGAGGTTGCAGTGAGCCAAGATTGCACCATTGCACTCCAGCCCAGGTGACAGTGCAAGACTACGTCTCGGAAAAAAAAAAAAAAAACACACACACACACACACAACAAAAATTAGCCGGGTGTGGTGGTACATGCCTGTAATCCCAGATACTCAGGAGACTGAGGCAGGATAATCACTTGAACTTGGAAGGCAGAGGTTGCAGTGAGCCAAGATTTCTCCACTGCACTCCAGCCTTGGCAACAGGGCAAGACTCTGTCTCAAAAAAAAAAAAAAGAAAGAACAAACGAATATTGTAATAGTTTCAGAGACAAGAGGCAATTACACTCTTGAAATGCTATTGGATAAATGAATATTCAAACCCAAAAAAGTCTCCAGATATTCCCAGCGATAAGGAAAAATAAAATAAACACAAGAAAAATCTCTGTTTTTAATGTGAGGGGAAAAATCAGTAAGTGGATTGGAAGATGAAGTTGAGGAAATTTCCCAGGAACTAGAACAAACAGAGAGAGATGAAAAATAATAGGCCACGCATGGTGGCTCACACTGGTCATCCTAACACTTTGGAAGGCCAAGGCAGGAGGATCACTGGAGCCCAGGAGTTTGAGACCAGCCTGGGTAACATAATGAGACCCTGTCTCTACAAAACATTAAAAAAATATTAGCCGGGTGTGGTGGCACACTCCTGTAATCCTGGCTGCTCAGGAGGCTGAGGTGAGAGGATGGCTTGAGCCCAGGAGCTTGAGGCTGCAGTGAGATATGACTGCACAACTGTACTCCAGTCTGGGCAACAAAGCAAGACCTTGTCAAAAAAAAAAAAAAAAAGGGGGGGAAGGAAGGAAGGGAGGGAGGGAAGGGAGTTAAAATCAAATCAGCAATTTCAAGGAATTCCAGAGAGAACAAAGAAAGGGCAGAGAATAGCAATGAAACAACACAGGAAAACTTCCCACAGCTGAAGCACTGGAAGGGCCTGCAGATAACTCAGTACAATGTATGAAAAAGACCCATTCTTGTGGTCGGGCGCGGTGGCTCCCTCCTGTAGTATTACCACTTTGGGAGGCTGAGGCGGGTGGGTCACATGAGGTCAGGAGTTTGAGACCAGCCTGGCCAACATGGCAAGACCCCATCTCTACTAAAAATACAAAAATTAGCCGGGCATGATGGCAGGCGGCTGTAATCCCAGCTATTCGGGACGCTGAGGCAGGAGAATAGCTTGAATCTGGTGGGTGGAGGTTTTAGTGAGCCGAGATAGGGCCACTTCACTCCAGCCTGGGCGAAAGAGTGAGACTCCATGTCAAAAAGAAAAAAAGATCCTTTTTTTTTTTTTTTTTTTTTTGAGATGGAATTTCATTCTTGTTGCCCAGACTGGAGTTCAGTGGTACAATCTTGGCTCACTGCAACCTCTGCCTCCCCATCTCTACTAAAAATACAAAAATTAGCCAGGCGTGGTGGTTCAAGACCAGGTTGGTCTTGAACTCCTGACCTCAGGTGATCTGCCCGCCTCGGACTCCCAAAGTGCTGGAATTACAGGCATGAGCCACCTGGCCCCATTAACTATTTACTAAACACCTCTACCCATATCTTCTAGAGGCAGTGAGTTTATGTTCTCCTTCCCTTCATAAGACAAAGGGCACCAACTCTGTAATTTAAAAGACTATATTGACGTTTAGATTTTTAGAGAAGTGCCACCATGAACCCACAGAGCACTTAATAAGGGTTTTAGAATAACTAAATCAGTAATAACAAAGTAAAGGCCGCCACAGATACACACACACAGCAGTTTGTCTCAATCGATCTGATGTGTGTTAAGTTTGCATTGTCATTATCTACAAGGTAATTTATCTCCATTAAACCAGTCTGTAGGGGATACATGGATGAATGAAATCTGGGTTTCACTGCTTTGTTTATTTACAACGTACCCTTTCTACTGAGATCACCAATTATCAAGAAACTGTTATGGTCGTTGCCTTAAATTGGTTAACTGGGTTTCTGTCTCCAAAAAGGCTTAAATTTAGACAAGTAGAGCCACAGATATAAACCTCTAAAGCTTCTTACTAACTCCTCTGCTAATCTCTGTACTGTCTGATCACTCAACTACTATTGTTCTCTGCTCATGGAAAAGCACATAAAAAGTGTGGTACTTACCATGACACCTACGGGAAGAACAGTTTTAGGATTCTAGGATTAGTGTTTAAGTGGAACTGGGGAAGAGAGAAGAAATTAAATCATCATAGAAATGTTCTCATAAAGCTTAATTTTATGTGAATATTTTTCACCTTGAAAACAAAGTTTAAGGTCGTAGTTGCCAGGGAATCTAAATTCCTTATTTTTATTCATTTATTTACAGAAAACCTCTAGTTTTTTGTTATGGCTGCCTGAAAGTGTCACACACATTGAGTCCTAAGACATGCTAAATCTTTAAAAGCCCTGTGTAGCCATTCTTAGGGCTTCCTTTTAGCAAGAGAGGCATTGTAGTAGTCTGCACACAGAATTGGAGATCAGATTCCTATGGGCATCTTTTAATTTTAATTTTTTGAGACAGATCTCATCCTGTCCATCCGGCTGGAGTGGCAGTGGCTCAGTCACACCTCACTGCAGCCTCAAACTCATGGGCTCAGGGGATCCTCTGGACTTAGCCTGCCCAATAGCTAGGACTACAGGTATGCACCACAACGCCCAGCTAATGTTTAGAAGTTTTCGTAGAGATGGGATCTCGCTACACTGTGCAGGCTGGTCTGGAACTCCTGGCCTCAAGCAATCCTCGGCCTCCCAGAGTTCTGGGATGAGCCACCACACAGGGCCTCCATGCTGGCATCTTGATGCTGGTCCTGGATTTCGGCTTTCCGTGTGGTCCTTCTTAAGTCAGTTAAACCACTCTCTGTTTGCTTGATCATAAAAACAAATGAATGTTCATCTGAACAAAATGAGCTTATAGCTTTAATAGAATCTCCAAAATGTATGGCAACTTCAAGGCACTAGACGGAAAATAACAATAATAAAACTTTGACTTCTTTACAAAGATGCTACAACAATAATTTCTCAGAGTATTTAAAGATTGTTTTGCAAATAATTCTTCTGGCATCCAGGCTGAGCGTGGTGGTTCACGCCTGTAATCCCAGTACTTTAGAAGGCCGAGGCAGGTGGATCACTTGAGGTCAGGATTTCAAGACCTACCTGGTCAACGTGCTGAAATCCCATCTCTACAAAAATACAAAAATTAGCCAGATGTGGTGGTGTGTGCCTGTGACCCCAGCTACTTGAGAGGCTGAGGCACAAGAATTGCTTGATTCTGGGAGGCAGGGGTTGCAGCGAGCTGAGATTGTGCCACTGCATTCCAGCCTGGGCGGCAGAGTGAGACTCGGTCTCAAAAAAAAAAAAAAAAAAAAAAAAATCATCTGGCATCTGGACTTAATCTAAAAATATATTCTTGAACAATAAGGCCAAAGGGAAAGAAAAGTCTCAATGTTCTCTTATGCATTTATATTATCTGCAAATCTCTTTCAGGACTCACCTCCCCTGCTTATAACAGAAAATTGGGCTCTGTGTGTGTGTGTGTGTGTGTGTGTGTGTAATTTCACAAACTGACAGAATCAATTTGTGGAATCTCTAATCTTTTTCTATCCGTAGAACACTCCTAACACCAAATGTGTGTGGTTTCCTCCCCACACCAATCAATTCTCTGTGACACCAGCTGCATGTCCTACAGTTTTTTAAAATTAATTTTTATTTTTTATAGACACAGGATTTTTACTGTGTTGCCCAGGCTGATCTTAAACTCCTGGGCTCAAGCAAGCCTTCCACCTCGGCCTCCCAAAGTGCTGGGATTACAGGTGCGAGCCACCTCATCCAGCCTAAATTCCTTCCTTCCTTCCTTCCTTCCTTCCTTCCTTCCTTCCTTCCTTCCTTCCTTCCTTCCTTCCTTCCTTCCTCCCTCCCTCCCTCCCTCCCTCCTTCCCTCCCTTCCTCTCTTCCTTGACAGAATCATTGCTCTGTCGCCTCAGGCTGGAATGCAGTGGTACCATCTGGCTCACTGTAACCTCTGCCTCCCGGGTTCAAGAGCTTCTCATGCCTCAGCCCCCGGAGTAGCTGGGATTACAGGTGTTCACCACCACACCTGGCTAATTTTTGCATTTTTAGTAGAGATGGGGTTTCACCTTGTTGGCCAGGCTGGTCTCGAAATCCTGGCCTCAAATGATCTGCCTGGCTTGGCCTCCCGAAGTGCTGGGATTACAGGCGTGAGCCACTGCACCGGGCCTAAATATATTTCTTATATCACAGAATCACAAAGGAAAACAAACTTCTTTTTATAGGTCATTTATTTGTTTTGCTCATAAAAGAGTTATCCCAGGTCACAGTCAAGCTCATGAAATTAATATAAGTAGGTTTCTCAAAATTCAATACCTGAGTGTTTGGGAAAGAAATTGTACCTGTCAGAATGAAATGAAAGTGGATTGGTTGTACAGCCTTGAACCAGCTGCAGGTTCAAGTGCTTGAAAAGCACTTCTAATCTGCTTTTCTCATTCTTGTTAACAACCAGATGGAGTGGGGGAGAAAAGAGGGAGGATGGGCTATCTGTGACCAGCTTCCTTAAAGGGTTTGACATGAGAATTTGCACCTGTTGGGTTGAACAGCGCCGTCCAGGCATCTCCGCCCAGGTGGCTGGGTTTGCCAGCAGAACATTGCATTCCAGTGTCTGCAGAGAGCTCACTTCTGTTAGGGTCACCCTCCACCATCCGCCTTCTTCAGCAATCAGGATTCTCATTTAGAAAGCCTGCAAAGCCCTGTGTCCAGGTTGGAGGCAGCCGGGAGGCCACAGGTAGGGAAAGGATGTGTATCTCGTGGCTTTGTCTGCTTCTCCCCGCCTGGCTTCAGATCTGGAACCAGGAGCCCCACAGTGCTCTCTTAGCAGGAGAGGACCCAGGGGTGTGGTCCTCTACTGCCCAACCCAACCCAGGGACAGGGTGGAATTCTCCCTCTACCTGGCTACCACCAGCCCCTGGAGGTCCAGCCCCTTCCTGCTCTGGTGGGGAGGGAGTGGGCACAGGTTTGTAAGTGTCTGACAGGGGTGGGTCTCCAGGCTCCTTGCCCTGTCTACTCTTCCCTCATCTCATCTCCCGAGGGGCGGGGAAGTCAAACGCATTTCCTCTGTTCTGTTCTCTTTCTCATCTTTGTTTTGACAAAAACCCCACAGCTCTGGGGCAGCCCCTTCCTTTCACAAAACTTTACAGAACCCCCTGTAAGTGTCAGACTCTACCAGTGCCCGGGAGATGCTGGCACACAATGTAGAAAAGGATCTCCAGCTTTCAGAGGTGACTCTCCCTCACAGAGGAAAACAGGGAATAAATAATAGGCACCAAAATACGTCGACATTTTGTCTGTTGGAAGGTGTTAAGAGCGAAGACTATAAAACAAAAAGCAACCAACCAATCAAACAGCAGAGTAAGGGGTGCGAAGAGTTTGGGGCAGAGGTGGAAGATGAGGAGTGGGCTGTGATTTTTAACTAAGGAGATCAGGGAGAGTCTCCTTGAGGAACAGGTGCCTGAGCAGGTGTGGAGGGAGAGAGGGAGCCCTGTGGATATCTGGGGAAAGAGTGTCCAAGGTGGAAGAACCCATGCAAAGGCCCTAAGGGTGTCTGGCAGATTTTAGGAGCAGAGCAAAGGTGTCGGGAGGGATAGGAGGTTTGGAGCAGAGAGGGCTTGAGGGCCACTGCAAAACCTTGGTTTTTACTTGAAGCGATATGGGGGCCACAGATGGCTTTGAGCAGATGAACGACGTGATTGGCTTTGGTTTTAACAGGGTCACTCAGGCTGCCGAGGTGAGATGATTGCAGTGGGTCAAGGACTATCGCAAGAGTCCAGGGAGGGATGGTGGGGACACTGGTGATGGTGAGGACACTGGCGATGGTGAGAAGTGGGCAGATTCTGGATAATATTTGAAGGTAGTGCTGGCAGAAGTCATAACAAGATACCTGCAGAGTTTGCACGGAGTCACTGAAAGGGTGCAGTTGCTATTAGCTGGGATGAGAAGGCTGAAGGAGAAACCAGATTTGTGGGGAATGAAAATCAAAGTTCCAGCGTGGACATCTTGAATGCCCACTTGGATGTCAGAAGTCTAGTTCAGTTAATTTTTGTCTCCCTGCTATAAAAATTCTAATTCTTCTCGAGACCTTATGGGCTGTAGAGGAGACGCACTGGCTAAAGAACCCAAAGGGTATCATTTCAAGAACCTTGCTGGTAACCTGGGTCAGTCCCTGGAAGCTGAAGATCCTGTCCTCTAAGCCTTTTAATTGCTGAACTAATGACTGAACGCCTGCCTTGTTCGACACCACAGCCGCTGCAGGTTTCAGCTAGGAATTGGTGAACCAAGCAGAAAATTCCAGGGCACAGGCTCCTGTGGGCTCCAGTGTAGAAGACTGTGCTCCTGTAGACTGTCAGAGCGGGATGGGCTGCGGGCTGCCATGTTTGTAGTTCCAGCCCTGGTGTGGCTCTGTTCAAACACCTGGGGCCTGCGGAGGGGGCGGTGGAGAGAGTGGGACAGAGACCCTAGCACAGGCCAGGAGGAGGCCCCCAGCTGGCACTGGCGCAGCCCCAGCACCTCCAATGAAGATATTCTTGCTGAACTCCAATCCCCCTCCCCAGGGAGCATCCTGATCTCAGAGACACGAGGCTATGGCTTTCAGGTAAGGGACCTGCACCAGACCTTCCTGATAGGTTTACGCTGCCTTTTTTTTTTTTTTTTTCCCTGAGACTGAGTCTTGCTCTGTCACCCAAAGCTGGAGTGCAATGGCGAGATCTTGGCTCACTCCAATCTCCGCCTCCTGGGTTCAAGCGATATTCCTGCCTCAGCCTCCCAAGTAGCTGGGATTACAGGTACACACCACCATGCCCAGCTAATTTTTGTATTTTTAGTAGAGATGGGGCTTCACCATGCTGGCCAGGCTGGTCTTGAACTCCTGACCTCATGATCCACCCGTCTCAGCCTCCCAAAGTGCTGGGATTACAGGCGTGAGCCACCGCGCCCAGCCTACGTTGCCTTTAGATCAAGGAAAGAAACTTCTTTTTTTTTTGAGATGGATTCTCACTCTGTCACCCAGGTGGGAGTGCAGTGGTGCAATCTTTGCTCACTGCAACCTTCATCTCTCAAGTTCAAGCGATTCTCCTGCCTCAGCCTCCCAAGTAGCTGGGATTACAGGCGTGCACCACCATGCCCAGCTAATTATTGTATTTTTAGTAGAGATGGGGTTTTACCATGGCCATGCTGGTCTGGAACTCCTGACCTCAAGTGATCTGCCCACCTTGGCCTCCCAAAGTGCTGGGATTATGGGCGTGAGTCACCATGGCCGGTCAAGAAAAGAAATATCTCCAGGGTAGAGTATAGACGTTTTCCTTTAAGCCTTGCAAACACGTCTGAAGATTATTCAATTTAGGTATTTCCAGTATTTTCTATACTCTCAGAAACTCCTGCCAACTGCCCAGATCTGACTCACTGAGCACCAGGGATTTTGTTTGTTTGTGTTTTATTTTTGGTAGAGGTGGGATCTTACCGTGTTGCCCAGGCTAGTCTTGAACTCCTGGGCTCAAGTGATCCTCCTGTCTCAGCCTCCTAAGGTTCTGGGATTACAGGCTGAGCACCCCATTTTTCTAACAATGAGTGTCTATGCAGCCAGGGCACCAGGGCATCAGAACACAGCACTATCAGTTCCTGGCAAGGGCCTTGAGCAAATCACTGGACCAGCCTGTATCTCAGTTTCCTCCTCTGTGAAATGGGCCAACAGTAAGTAGTGATGAGGCGAAGCAGGTGAGGTGCACGGCCCAAGGCCTTCTTGGCAGGAAGTGCCCAATAAAGGGTGGTCAGTGTTCACATTCTGATTGTCTCGTAGTTGAATCTCCGTCAAGTGGTTCAGAATTAATTGAAAATCCTTTTATCTGAAATATTTTGCCCTGATTTGCCTGTGAGTTTCTTTTATACACAGTTCCTGGCACAGAGTAGGTGCTATATGATATTTATTTATTTACATTTATATTTATTATTATTATTATTTTGAGAGAGAATTTCACTCTTGTTGCCTAGGTTAGAGTACAATGGTGTGATCTCGGCTCACTGCAACCTCTGCCTCCTGGGTTCAAGCGATTCTCATGCCTCAGCCTCCCGAGTAGCTGGGATTACAGGCTTGCACCACCACGCCTGGCTAATTTTTATATTTTTAGTAGAGATGGGGTTTCATCTTGTTGGCCAAGCTGGTCTTGAACTCCTGTCCCTCAGGTTAATCGCCTGCCTCGGCCTCCCGAAGTGCTGGGATTACAGGCATGAGTCACTGTGCCCGGCTGCTCAATGATATTTATTTAGAGGAAGTTGAACACAATTGTGTGGCCTAGGGTTGGGATCTGAACTCTCTCAGTCACAAAACATCTCCTAAACCTCAGTTTTTGGACCTATGAAAATGAGAATAATGGACTATTATTAGGATGTTATAATAAGATAATATAATAATGAGTTGTTACAGGATGAAAAGAGAAAGCAAACGACAGGGGCTTTGAGTCAATGCCCAGGTTGTTAGTCTGACTGAACAGTGTTACTGAGTCACGAAATTGAATTATTGAATTATTATTGAATTATGTTTGCTGCTATGGTTGTTCTCATTGTTGATAAAATTGTCGGAGCCCGAGGCTGGCCTTGGATGTGAGTTTTCGAGTGTTTCCCGCTCTGCTGCACTGGAATGCATGAATTATTTACAAGTTTGTTATCTAGTTCTACTTCATGGATTGATTTCTTCACTCCATAAATATGCAGTGAATGTCCACTCCATACCGTTCCAGACACAGGGAGCTCTGACCCTGGCCCAGCCAGCACATTTCTGACCCCCTGCAGCTTGCAATCCAGGTGGGGGAGGCAGTTTGTGAACAAGATCATTTCAGACGCGCTAAGAAGCATGAGGAGATTTTTTTTTTTTTTTTTTTTTTTGAGACGGAGTCTTGCTCTGTTGCCCAGGCTGGACTGCAGTGGCACGATCTCAGCTCACTGCAACCTCCACCTCCCAGGTTCAAGCAATTCTCCTGCCTCAGCCTCTCGAGTAGCTGGGACCTATTACAGGTGCGCGCCACCATGCCTGGCTAAGGAAGCATGAGGAGATTCAAACTCAGGAAGAAGTCAGGAGATGGCCTGTGGGGGTGGTCAGGGAAGGCCTCTCTGAGGAAGTGACATTTTTAAGGCCTAAGGGTAGAAAGACAGGAGCCACCCTTGAGAAGAGGGGAGGAGGTGGGGATGGGGGCTGTGTAGTGGGGTGGATGGGGTGTCCTCGACAGGGGTACAGCCAGAGCCAAGACCTTGAAATGGGGAGAGCCTGGCATGGCGACAGATGCAAGAGACTTGGGCAGCTTGAGAGCTGGAACTGAGGGCAACGCGCATTTGAGAGGCCGATGGCAAATACTATAGGGTCTCGTGGGTGATGGGAAAGAGTTTGGGTTTCATTCTGGGTTTTGTTGTTGTCGTTGTTTTTGTTTTTGAGACAAAGTCTTGCTCTGTTGCCCAGGCTGGAGTGCAGTGGTACGATCTCAGCTCACTGCAACCTCCACCTCCTGGCTTCAAACAATTCTCCTGCCTCAGTCTCCCAAGCAGCTGGGTTTACAGGCACGTGCCACCACGCCCGGCTAACTTTTTGTATTTTTAGCGGAGATGGAGTTTCACCATGTTGCCCAGGCTGGTCTTGAACTCCTGGCCTCAAGCGATCCACCCACCTCAACCTCCCAAAGTGCTGGGATTACAGGCGTGAGCCACTGCTCCTGGCCTGTGTTTCATTTTAATGTAACAGGGAACTTTAGGAGGGTGGCAGCTCTTCTGGGTGTTTTATGGATCACTTCTCTACCTCCTTCAGGTCTCAGATACCCCTTTCAGCAGGGCCTTCCTCGACCACCCTACTAGAAATTACAACTCCCTACTTAAAGAGTTGGAAAAAATTCAGCCACCCATCCCTTCATGTCCTCCTTTGAATTATTTTTCTCCACCACTTTTATGGTCCTCTACCACACTCTAAGTTTCACTCTTTGATTTTTGTATATTGTTTTCTCTTTGCCGATAATGCAAGGTCCAGCAAGGGCTAGAACAGCGCTGCCCAGAGTAGGTGTGCAAATATTTGCAGAAGGAGAGACTGGAGAACATAACAGGGTTGAAGTTGTGCCTTCACAAGGTCCCTCTGGTTGCCTGGTGGAGGAGGATTGCCAGAAGGCCAGAGTGTGGACACAGGAAGCCTAGTATCCGCTAGTGAGGAGGCTTCCAAAGACATCTGGGACAAATGTGGGAGGTGGTCAGGTTTGACATTGTCTTGCATGTAGGACCCACTTGACTTGGTGACAGCTGGGGTGAGGAGGGAGAGAACCTGTGCTAGGTTTATTTTAACTTTTGTTTTTGAGACAGAGTTTCGCTCTTGTTGCCCAGGCTGGAGTGCAGTGGTGAGATCTTGGCTCGCCACTACCTCTGCCTCCTGAGTTCAAGCGATTCTCCTGCCTCAGCCTCCCGAGTAGCTGGGATTACAGGCATGCACCACCATGCGCGGCTAATTTTGTATTTTTAGTAGAGATGGAGTTTCCCCATGTTGGTCAGGCTGGTCTCAAATCCCCGGCCTCAGGTGATTCACCCGCCTCAGCCTCCCAAAGTGCTGGGATTACAGGCATGAGCCACCGCGCCCAGGCTTTAACTTTTATTTTTTAGAGACAGGGTCTTGCTATGTTGCCCTAGCTGGTCTTGACTCCTGGGCTCAAGGATCCTTCCTAGTAGCTGGAATTATAGGATGAGCCACTATGTCTGGCAAGCTAGGTTTTTGTTTGTTTTTGAGACAGAGTCTCTCTCTGTCACTTAGGCTGGAGTGCAGTGGCTCGATCTCAGCTCATTGCAACCTACACCTCCCGGGTTCAAGTGATATTCCTGCCTCAGCCTCCTGAGTAGCTGGAATTACAGGTGCGTGCCACCACACCTGGTTAATTTTTGTATTGTTAGTAGAAATGAGGTTTTGCTATGTTGGCCAGGCTGGTCTTGAACTAACCTCAGGTGATCCACCTGCCTTGGCCTCCCAAAGTGCTGGGATTTACAGGTGTGAGCCACCTCGGCTGGTTTAGCTAGGTGTTTTGACTAGAGCAACTGCGGCCATTTACTGAGACTGGGAAGGCTGAGGAGGAATGGGCCAGTGAGGGGACAATCCAATTTGAGGAGTCAGTTCCAGGAGTCTATTAGGCAGCGGAGAGTGGAGCTGTCAATGGAAGTGGATGGTGATGAAAAGGAAAGTGCTTAAAATAGTGGAGAAGCTGTCAAATTGACAAATATGAGTTGCTCAAGGATGATGGAATTTTAGATCCAGGGGGAAAAAGTACACTAAAACTTAGATTTAAGTTCAGATAAATAAACCTGATACGTTTATTACATTCAAATGTAAAGCAATGAATAATAATGTTAGCCAAAATGCCTGTATTTTCAAGTCATAGGAAGTGCTTTAGGATAAATTTCAATGAAATTTAGAATAAAATGAAGGGAACGATGATGGGTGAGGTCTCCAATTTATAGAAATTTTTTGAGGGGGTGTTTGAGTTACAGAGACATTTATAAGTAATCTTTATTATTATTATTATTGAGACATGGTCTTGCTCTGTCACCCAGGCTGGAGTGCGGTGGCATGATCATGGCTCACTGTAGCCTCCACCTCCCAATCCCAAGTGATCTTCCCACTTTAGCCTCCCAAGTATCTGGGACCACAGGTGTGCATCACCATGCCTGGAATTTTTTTTCTCCATTTTGTAGAGATGGGGTCTCCCCATGTTGCCCAGGCTAGTCTTGAACTCCTGAGCTCAAGGGATCCTCCTGCCTTGGCCTCCCCAAAGTACTGGGATTACAGGCTTGAGCCACTGTGCCCAGCTAATCTTTATTATTTTAGGGGAGGGATATCATCACCCCAAATATGGTTTATTTTTAATTTTTTTAGAGACAGGGTCTCCCTCTGTCACCCAGGCTGAAGTGCAGTGGCTTGATCATAACTCACTGCAGCCTTGACCTCCTGGCCTCAAGTAATCCTCCCACCTCGGCCTCCCCAAGTGCTGATGTTACAGTGTTACTGGCATGAGCCACTGTGCCCAGCCTCACAATAAGGGTTCTTTAACAGAATGCTATTCTCAGTTTTAGTAAGAGGCCCTGTGTATCTCCCCACTAATCCCCCACTCTGCACCTTGCTAGTCAGGCCTTCCCAACGTTTCCCAGGGGTCATTTCATCCACGTCATGTTTCCACCAAAAGCATAACGCAGCTACACACGGTGGTGCCTTTTTGTTGTTTGATTTCCACACACAGAGACGCTACAGATTTTTATGGGATAGGATTTGTGGTGACTCTAAGGTGCAGGAGTGGTTCAGGAAGCAAAGATGACAAGGGCAAAACCTGTGAAGAAATGGATTAAGCAAAGGTATGATCAAGCATAACCCTGATGGTCTTCTTAAAAGCATTTTGCTTTTTGGAAAATGGAAGCTGCAACACCACAGCAATTTCAGCTCGTTTTTTCCTCCCGGGGAAGTCCCAAAGCAATATTTTCCACCTAAAGATTTTCCTTTCCCTGTGAAAATGATTTGCTGACGGCTCCTGTTTCCCACTCGGGGCTGTGCTTTCTGAACACCGTCTTGTCTACATGTGCTTGGTAATAGATATGCATGAAGCCGCGCCTTTGAGAAAAATTGCTGCAGACAAGAGCTGGCCGGGCTGTAACCAGGTGGCTGTATCTGGAACTCCCGGGATGTGTTTAGTATTCCATGTGTGTCATCCTCAAAAATTGCGTGGCTGCGAGGACCCAGCCAGGGCTGCCACTAGTATATGCTGTGCAGTTCGCAGGGTGCATGAATTCTGAATCTCAGAGGCTGCTTGGAGGCGGTTTGTAGCTGAACCATCAGCTGCTCTTGCAGGTGAATTCGAGTTTCATTCCATCCCCGACTGCGAGACTTGGGAGGCTGCTTGTTCTCTGCATTTTTCTCTTTGTTCTTTGGCAGCAGATTTGCTTGCATTGTGTGGTTTGGTGCAGAAAACAGTTGCTCCTTCAGAAGATGAAAGGTGATTCTGCACTCTTGATGAATTTAAGCTGTGCTATGCTTCCTCCTCATCTTATATTTTTTCCCCTCACCCCAGCTCCTTGACCCTGGTTCAGCAAGCCAGTGTGGTTTCAAGCCAGTGTGGCCCACCAGGAGTTAGCTGACCTGGGTCTGGGCTGGGCTCTGCTAAGGCCACTCTGTATGGCTCTCCACCTGAGCCTCAGCGTCCCATCCACACAGCAAGCAAGTTCACCATCACCTCCACTGCCTTTACACGGTGAGGTTGGCTCTGCCTGTGTGGATGTTCTGAGACGGGGTTTTCCGTGCACTGTTAAAGACCCGATTCCCAAGGCCTTGTCCAGGAGCAGGACCAACCCCTCCAATTATGAAGACTAATGGGGGAAACAGACACACCCTCATCCCTGCACATCCCTGAGGACATGTGTCTGCCCACACCTGCCCAGAACAAATGCTGGGAAAATGAAAATGTCAGTTAAATGGTTGCTATGGCAACCTAGTCTCATTTGTCTGCTACATTTTCTTTCCTTCCTTCCTTCCTTCCTTTCTTTTCTTTCTTTCTTTCTTTCTTTCTTTCTTTCTTTCTTTCTTTCTTTTCTTTTCTTTTCTTTTTTTTTTTTTTTTTGGACCGAGTCTCGCTCTGTCACCCATGTTGGAGTGCAGTGGCATGATCTTGGCTCACTGCAACCTCTCCCTCCCGGGTTCAAGCAATTCTCCTGCCTCAGCCTCCTGAATAGCTGGGGTTACAGGCTCGCACCACTACACCTGGCTAATTTTTGTGTTTTTAGTAGAGATGGGGTTTCGCCATATTGCCCAGGCTGGTTTCGAACTCCTGGGCTCAAGTGATCCACCCATCTTGACCTCCCTATATACTGGGATTATAGGCGTGAGCCACCACCTGGCCCTGCTGCTACATTGTCAGTGTTGTAATGTTTTTCTCTATTGAGTTGACTGAATTCCTTGGTTGTTGCCATCACTCCCCAACTCTGTCACCATTGCAAAACACATACACACACACACAAACACACACACACACACACACCACTATACACACTGGTTTCTAAAGACTAGCAAAGCCTCTGATGCATCTTTAAAGGACTGAGATGAGGCAGGGTATAGTGGCTTATACCTGTAATCTCAACACTTTGGGAGACCAAAGCAGAAGGACCACTTTATACCAGGAGTTTGAGACCAGCCTGGGCTACACCACAAGACCCTATCTCTACAAAAAGTTTTAGAAGTTAGCAGGTTATGATGGTGTGTGCCTGTAGTCTCAGCTACTCAGGAGGCTGAGGTGGGAGGATTGTATTAGCCCAGGATTTCAAGGCTGCAGTGAGCTATGGTGGCACCACTACATACCAGCCTGGGCAACAGAGCAAGACCCTGTCTCAAAAAAAATAAGAACAAAAATACATAAAGGGCTGAGATGGCCCATAAAGGGCTGAGAAAGCCAGGAGAATGGTTTTGGAGCAAGAGGGTACATTTCTGTTTTCTTTTTGTGCCTTTTGGGGTAGTTCAGTTAGACAGAGGGAATTTGCAGTCTGAGACCAGAATATCTCTACCATTCATTCCCTTTTTGACCTTGCTTGGGCTGCTCAACTTCTGCCCAGAGGCTTAGCTCTTCATCAGGAGAAAATAATGCTCTTAGCTCCACCAAGCTGATATAGGCCAAGGAGAAAATGCTTGCACTGGCCAGGCACAGTGGCTCAAACCTGTAATGCCAGCACTGTGACAGGCTGAGGTGGGAGGATCTCTTGAGCCCAGGGGTTCAAGACCAGACTGGGCAACACGGTGAAACCTTGTTTCTACCAAAAATACAAAAATTAGCCGGGCAATGGTGGAATGCCTGTAGTCCCACCTACTTGGGAGCCTGAGGTGGAAAGATCGCTAGACCCCAGGAAGGTCAAGGCTTCAGGGAGCCCATGATCTTGCTACTGCATTCCAGCCTGGGCGACAGAGGCCCTGACTCAAAACAAAGCAAGCAGAAAATTCTCACGTCAACCTTTGAGTTCCCTGAGAAGTACAACCTGAATGCCAGCTTCAGGCTGGCGACTGGGTTTCACTCTGGAATCTAGTGTGTTCTGGGTTGGAAGTGAGGGCCTGGAGAGAGGTGCCCAGGCTGGAATGGAGTTTTTGTTTCTGAGATGGAGTCTCACTCTGTCGTCCAGGCTAGAGTGCAGTGGCGTGATCGTGGCTCACTGCAACCTCTGCCTCCTGGGTTCAAGTCATTTTCATGCCTTAGCCTCCTGAGTAGCTAGGGTTACAGGTACACGCCACCACATCTGGCTAATTTTTATGTTTTTAGTAGAGACAGGGTTTCTCCATGTTGGCCAGGCTGGTCTTGAACTCCTGACCTCAAGAGATCTGCCTGCCTCGGCTTCCCAAAGTGTTGGGATTACAGGCATGAGCTACGGTGCCCGGGCTGGAATGGAGCTTTATTGGCCATAAAACTTTGGGTGAATCACTCAAAACTTTGGGTGAATCACTTTCCTTATTGGGTTGTTCTGTAACCTAATAAAATACCATAGAAAATGCTAATATGTAATAAGTACCCAGTGGATGTTAACTCCTATTATATTAATATTGGTCACTACAAGAAATCCACAAAGGAAAATTGCACTATCAAATTATCATAGTGCTTTAGTTTTCCATACTCACATCTTTGCTGCTTTCTGAAATGCATTCCAGTTTCATCTTTTGGAGCAGGCTGAGATACAAGAAACACACGTTCATTTTTTTCTCCCTGGTGATCCATGAGCTGATTGGATTTTGCTATTTTCCATTTTGTTTCCAAATAAGTCGTTCGCTAGTTTCTGTTGCCAAAGCTTTCTGATGAAATCGTCTATCACTGACTCTTCAAATATTGGTGCTATTGTGCCTTCGGGGAAGAGGCAGCATCTCTCCCATGACTGTACCTAGAACAAAAGAGAGAACCCGCCTCTGGTCTTACTCACGGAAGGAGGGGCCTGAAGGGAGCCAGTCTTAGCAAAGAGGAAAGCACGAGAAAGCAGCTTTTCTGTTGCATTTTGTTTTCCTCCTGAATTTTACTACCATGTCTAAGGATCTCCCTCTGTTTCTCAGATCTGCCTCCTTGGGAAAGGGCATTGGCAGCAGTGATGGTAAAGGTTTGGGCATAGCTCATGAATTACCGCCTCTGCAGAGTTGCATGCAGTGGACACACCAATAGGTAACACCCAATCTAGATGGCACCTAAACACCTAAAGGTATTTTTGCAGGGCACAGTGGCTCATGCCTGTAATCCCAACACTTTGGGAGGCTGAGGTGAGGGGATCGGTTGAGGTCAGGAGTTTAAGACCAACCTGGGCAACACAGTGAGACCTGGTCTCTACAAAAATAAAAAATAAAAAATAAATTGGCTGGGCTTGTAACGTGTGCCTGTAATCCCAGCTATTCAGGAGGCTGAGGTGGGCGGATTGCTTGAGCCCAGGGGGTTGAGGCTACAGTGAGCCATAATGGTACCACTGCACGGCAGCCTGGGCAACAGAGCGAGAACCTGCCTCTAAAAATAATAAAAATAAAATAAAATAATAGATAAATACAATTTAAAGGTATTTTTATTTTACAGATACTTCAGAATTTTAACACTTTGAAAAAAGGATCAAGGTGAAGAGTTTACTGAATAATGAATGAATTGTATAATGTGCAAAACTTTTGCAATATATATTTTTTTAATCTTCAAAAAATGTCAGGGAGTGCAGTTTGCTCAGGGACAAACCAATGTTTCCCAGTCTAGAATAGTTAAGACCAGGAGAGCTCCACTAAGAAACAGTACTGGGAGATTATTTTCACAGATGGTAACCTTTTGCAATTTTTCATAAAATAATTTATTTGATAATGTGTTGCTAAGCTATAGTATGTATATTACTTTAAAAGTAGATGCATTCCTGGGGCGCGGTGGCTCACGCCTGTAATCCCAGCACTTTGGGAGGCCGAGGCAGGCGGATCACAAGGTCAGGAGATCGAGACCATCCTGGCTAACACAGTGAAACCCTGTCTCTACTAAAAATACAAAAAAATTAGCTGGGCGTGGTGGCACGCGCCTGTAATCCCAGCTATTCAGGAGGCTGAGGCAGGAGAATCGCTTGAACCCGGGAGGTGGAGGTTGCAGCGAGCCGAGACCATGCCATTACACTTCAGCCTGGTGGAGAGCAAGACTCAGTCTCACAAAAAAAAAAAAAAAAAAAAGAAAGAAAGTAAATGCATTCCTAAATATTGAATATCATTAAGTATATGCAGGAGGTATGATACCACTTTTTAAAATGCTACTGATACTCCCTAGGTCTGACCCCCAAGCTCCCTTAGAGAGAGGTGGCCATAAATTCCTCTTCAGTAATTTTAGGGCCCCTCCCCCTCCCAGGTGTCGTGTCACCACGATGGGAAACTCACCCAAAGTTGGGGGTAGGGGCCCCGCATTTCCATGCCATGGTCTCTGATGCTGGGAGTCCTGATCTCTGGGTCCTGGGAGTCTGTGGGGGCTGCTTCCAGGAAGAGTGTGCTTGAGACAGGAGCTGGGTGCAGCCGGAAGCTCCTCTGAGCTCAGCCCTGCCCAGCTGCCTCAGTGGAGAGCACACCCCTGCTCCCCAGTACAGGGCTCATTCCTGTGGGAGGGAATCTCCCCTCGCGCGCTGAGATCCACATCTCCAGAGTGCTGTGGTTAGCTATGCTCAGGGATTAGGGGAAGGGGTCCTGGTGAAGTTAATGGGGAGACTGAAGGCCCCCAAGCTTCCCTTTGATGCTGTCACTACTTACCTCCACCCTGTAACTATATCTTATACAAGATGGGAAGGGGCAGCCACTGTCCCCTCGGCCCCCCTGGCACCCTGGGCATATATATATATATATATATATATATATATATATATATATATATATATATGAGGTGTGTGTGTATATATATATATATATATATATATGAGGTGTATATATATATATATATACTTGAGGCAGAGTCTTGCTTTGTCACCCAGGCTGCAATGCAGTGGTATGATCTCGGTTCACTGCAACCTCCACCTCCCAGGTTTTAGCGATTCTTCTGCCTCAGCCTCCTGAGTAGCTGGGATTACAGGCACACACTACCACACCTAGCTAATTTTTGTATTTTTAGGAGAGATGGCATTTCCCCATGTTGGCCAGGCTGTTCTTGAACTCCTGACCTCAGGTGATCCACTCGCCTTGGCCTCCCAAAGTGCTGGGATTACAGGCATGAGCCACTGAGGCTGGCCGGCTTATATATTTTTAATAAAAGAAAGGAAGAGCCAATCCAACATGATCCTGCAAACATCTCTCTTTTAAAATACCTTTGCCTAAATATCAGTAGGGATGTCTGAAACTGGGAGTGAGGAGTAGGAGTGATAGGAGAGGATGGAGCCCTCCGGAGCCCTCTGTTTTTAAAGAAAAGCGCCTGACTTCTGAAATTAGTTGAAATTTAAAAATCTCTGTGGCAAGAAGACATCAAAGGGTCTTGCTACCTGAAAAGGGTGTGTGTGTGTTGGGGAAAGGGCAGTATGCTGGGAGAAAAAAAAATTCACCTTGCGACCAGGCACGGTGGTTCACGCCTGTAATCCTAGCACTTTGGGAAGCCAAGGTGGGCAGATCACCTGAGGTTAGGAGTTGTAGACCAGCCTGGCCAACATAGTGAAACCTTGTCCTTATTAAAAATACAAAAATTAGCGGGATATGATGGTGCATTCCAGCTACTTGGGAGGCTGAGGCATGAGAATCACTTGAATCTGGGAGGTAGAGATTGCAGTGAGCCAAGATTGTGCCAATGCATTCTATCCTGGGTGAGACTTTGTCAAAAAAAAAAAAAAAAAAAAAAAAAAGGCCTGGCGCAGTGGCTCATGCCTGTAATCCCAGCACTCTGGGAGGCTAAGGTGGGAGAATCACTGGAGGTCAGGAGTTGAGACCAACCTGGACAACATGGTGAAACCTGTCTCTACTAAAAATACAAAAATTAGATGGGCGTGATAGTGCATGCCTGTAGTCCCAGCTACTTGGGAGGCTGAGGCAGGAGAATGGCTTGTACCCAGGAGGCGGATGTTGCAGTGAGCCAAGATTGCGCCACTGCACTCCAGCCTGGGTGACAGAACAAGACTCCGTCTCAAAAAAAAAAAAAAAAAAAAAAAAAAAAAAAAAAAAAAAAATCACCTTGCAATAGGTTATCCTGCCACAAATGTTTCTGTTTAATTCATTTTGTATCCTATCCCTTTCCCCTCAACCTCCAAAGAAATCATGAGGGATCCAGTTTATAGTTGTGCTGTTGGTTGCTTGAATCCTAAATCTTGGAGTACAGACTGATCAGGGTTCCCAGGTCTACCTGGTGAAGGGCAACCCAAGGTGTCTGTAGGGCCCAAGGAAAGTCTAGGCCCTCGTTGTTCACCAGCTGTATCCATGGAGGGCTTGTCAGACCTGTGGAATCTCAAGACCCACTAAAGCTTAAGCTGTATTTCTTTCTTTTCTTTTTTTCCTGTTGCCAAGCAGTGGTATGATCATGGCTCACAGTAGCCTGGACCTCCTGGGTTCAAGCGATCCTCCTGCTTCAGCCTCCTGAGTAGCTGGGACTACAGGCACACACCACCATGCCTTGCTAATCAAAAACCAATATTTCTGTATAGAAACCAGGGTCTTGTGCCCACATCGCCCAGGCTAGTCTCAAATTCCTAGCCTCAAGTGATCCTCCCGCCTCAGCCTCCTAAAATGTTGGGATTACAGGCATGAGCCGTGGCCTTAAGATGCATTCTAATAACATCCCAGCTGATTCGTGTGCACAATGTGGTTTGAGAAGCGCTGCTCTTGGAGAGAAGGGGCTGGGCGGGAGTTGCTATCATTGGAAGAGTCACAAGAGCTTTTGGCTGTGAGAACCCCCTCTGTGGGGTTAGCAAGGTTCAGGCCCCTGGTGTGAGCAGATGTGGTTCTCACTCTAGCGCTGAGTCTCCATGGCGGGGCAGGCTCACCTGCTGAGCAACAGCCCTGCTCACCTGGATGGAACTCCCAGATCTGCTTACTACTTAGACCTTTGTTCTAATTTCACGGTTTCTGCCAGGGTTGTGTCATCCTGGACTTGCAAGGCTCAAGTGTGGCGTAAGTCACCATCACCAGGGCTGATGAATTTCCCACTCTGGTGACACCTTAATTGAAGGTGAGGCTCTCCTTTCATTAGCGAGATTCCTACCTCCTGTCTAAACTGTCACCTCAAAGACCTGGGGGGAAAAAGAGGCTGACCTCATAGTGTGGCCTCAGTTACTGTGGCTTTGGTGGTTTCTCTATCAACGTTTCAGGCAAGCCCATGGCATAATTACTCAAGGCCCTGGGAACGCTGGCATTGACGATTTTGTTTCTCAAACCGATGAATAAATATTCTTCTGGCTTTTACTCCTTGCAACTGCTTTACTATAGAAAAGAGCATTTTATTTCAGCCAATTCTCACTACCATCCTTTGGGGGAAGGGCGTTGCTATTATTCCCAGTTTACAGAAAGGAAAACAGTGCTCGCTTTGGCAGTACGTATACTAAAATTGGAACGATACAGAGAAGATTAGCATGGCCCCTGCGCAAGGACGACATGCAAATTTGTGAAGCGTTCCATATTTTTGCCAGATGCAGTGGTTCACGCCTGTAATCTCAGCACTTTGGGAGGCTGAGGTGGGCGGATCATGAGGTCCGGAGTTCGAGACCAGCCTGGCCAGCATAGCAAAACCCTGTATCTACTAAATACAAAAAATTAGCCAGGCGTAGTGGCGGGTGCCTGTAATCTCAGCTTCTCTGGAGGCTGAGGCAGGAGAATTGCTGGAACCCAGGAGGGGAGGTTGCAGAGAGCCGAGATTGCACCACTGCACTCCAGCCTGGGCAATAGTGCAAGACTCCATCTCAAAAAAAAAAAAAAAAAAAAGAAAAAAGAAAGGAAAACAGAGAGGTAAAGTCACTTTTTCAAGGTCACACAGCAAATTAAATGGCAGAGTGGGGACCCAAACCCAGATCTGTCTGTCACCAAAGCCAGTGCTCTCTGTCCTCCTGGGCTATACCTGGACTTTCGAGGACAGAATTCCCTGGTGGAGGCTGTCAATTGTTTTCTTTCAGGTCAAGAAGAAAAAATGGAATGTTTTTCGGAAGATCTTGGTCATCTTTTCTTGCTTCTCCCAGCTCAGGGGAAGCATGTTTCCCAGCTTGCCTTATTCCTCTTCTCTTATGAATGACTTGGCCCCAGAAATGTAGCTCCTCTGCTCCAGTGGCTTCTTGGAAGGCTAAAAATTGAGCCTGGGACACTTGCCCACAAGGATTGTGGCCAGCTGGGCAAATACCCGTGGCTGAGTTGCTGTCTGGCCATGACCCTTCCAAGGACAGACGTCAACTCTGCAGCTCCATGAGATTCCCTTGAGTGGTTGCTTTGATACTGGGGAAGAGGCTGGAGGATTCTTTGATGGACATGACCCTGGGAGGGAAACAGATCGGAGTTCAAGGTCTGCCTATTCAGGGCTGCATGGTGACTTTCCTGAGCCCTAGGTACTTTTGCCTTGGTAAATTCGTTTTGCCACTAAAAAGAACATTTAAAAAATAGATTTTTGGCCAGGCATGGTGGCTCATGCCTATAATCCCAGCACTTTGGGAGGCTGAGGCAGAAGGGTCACTTGAGCCCAGAAGTTCAAGACCAGCCTGGGCAACATAGCAAGACCTCATCTCTACTAAATTTTTAAAAAATTATCCAGATATGGTGGCACATGCCTGTGGTTTCACCTACTTGAGGGGTGAGGTGGGAGGATTGCTTGAGCCCAGGAGATCGAGGCTGCAGTGAGCCCTGATTGTGCCACTGCACTCCAGCCTGGGCAACAGAGTGAGACCCTGTCTCAAAAAACAAAACAAACAAACAAAAAACAAAGGTTATTCTTTTTTTTTTTTTTTTTTTTTTTTTTTTTTTGAGACGGAGTCTTGCTCTGTCACCCGGGCTGGAGTGCAGTGGCCGGATCTCAGCTCACTGCAAGCTCCGCCTCCCGGGTTTACGCCATTCTCCTGCCTCAGCCTCCCGAGTAGCGGGGACTACAGGCGCCCGCCACCTCGCCCGGCTAGTTTTTTGTGTTTTTAGTAGAGACGGGGTTTCACTGTGTTAGCCAGGATGGTCTCGATCTCCTGACCTCGTGATCCGCCCGTCTCGGCCTCCCAAAGTGCTGGGATTACAGGCTTGAGCCACCGCGCCCGGCCACAAAGGTTATTCTTAATTTTAAAAAACAAAATAAAAAATAAAACTAGATTTTCCTGCTATATTGGTATAAAGGTGAAAATGTTAATTTTATATATGAAATCATTATCTTTATCCTAAAAGTTCATTTTTCTCCTTCTGATTTTAAGTGAAATTAAAACGTTTTTATGGGTCCTTAAAAGTATTATGGTCTCTAATCACTGTGCCTATTGTACCTGCTGGGGAAGTTGGCCTAGTGTTTGGGTCTGTGGTGACCTTGAGTGAGCTGACTTTTTGGGCCTCAGTTTTCTCATCTGTAAAATGGGTATAGCAACAGCATCTGTTTTAATCCATAGCAAGTGACTAGCAGAGAGGCAGCTTTGTGACTCTTAGTATCTAGTTAGGGCTCAATCGGTAATGCTATCGACACTACCCTCTCCTAGGGGGTGAGGGGCTTGTATGTGGAGAGGGCTGGGCTTGTAGTGGAGAGGGGCTTAGTGCCTCCTGTGGGGAATGGGCTGTTCCTCAGGCACTTAACTAAAAGGCCACTAGGGGCCAAGGTTTCTGCTGTCAGCCCTGCTTCCTGCTCCAGCATCATAAAGCATTAGGGCCAGAAGGGTCCTCAGGGCCTGTCCTCTGCCCAGGTCCACCAGAGACGGGATCCATCAGGGTAGAGCTGGGACAAGAACCCAGGCTGGGACCCTGGCCCAGTGCCACCGGGCCCCACCCAGGCTGTCTTCTGAGGTGCCACCCTCAGGTAGATGATGACAAGTAGCTCTCCTTGGCAAATGTAAACAAGACTTTGCCACAGCCTCCCTCTCTCCCTCCTGCCACCCACGTTGGCTTCTTGGCCTTTCTGCCACTCACAGCATTTCCTCTGGCCACATCTGCACAAGGGCCTCCACGTGCAGCACCCAGGGAGGGCCTGGGTTTCAATGGCGGCGCAACCTTGGGCCGAGTCCCAGTCTACCATTGCCTTACCGGGCAGGTGGCCTCACGTTGACATCCTCCCCTGAGAAAGGGACCTAAGCACGCTTCCTATCTCACAGGGCAGTTGCAAAGGTGACATTAGATGATGCAGGTAGAGCACTTACACAGGCAGTGGCTCCCTCATGAGGAGGAAGGAGAGGAGCAGGAGGAGCGCAGAGGGGCTTCTTCCATTCTCTCCTCTGGAGGCTGCTCAGGGAAGAGCCCCCAAGAGGGCCAGGGGCCACGTGGCAGGCTGCCCGGGTTACAAATCCCAGCCTGCTCCTTACTGGTGGCATGACTTTGGGGAAGCACTTCACCTTTCTGTGCCTCAGTTTCTTCAGCTGAAAAGAGGGTACAGTAGAACTTCCCTCAAGCGGTTGTTGGGAAAAATAAGTAAGTGAACACGCCTCAGAGGCTTCAATTGGCACCTGGTGTGTAGTTAGTGCTCAGTACAAGGTGAGGCGTTTTTTTCTTCTTGGGACATGCCACAGCTGACAAATCAGCTTTCGTCTTTAGGATGGAACCTTCTAGAACTGGCATGGGGTTCTAGAAATTGGAGTTCTCAGTTCCTTTCTCTCCAAAGTGTGAGAGACACGTGTTGTGCCCACTGGAGGGTTTGTGGAGTGCAGCCCAGGGAAGTTTCTGACCATCCATGGCCTCGTGGTTGCTTAAGCCCAAGGCGGTGACTTGTAGACCTCAGAAAACAGCCATGGGACAGGGAGGCTGTGGTGTTGAAAATGGTCGTGACGTGTCGCATGGGCAGCATGAGGCTTGGGAGATCGGAAGCTCCAGGAACTCTGAGGGACAGGGAGGAGAAGGGAAGGGATGACAGGTGTTGAGCGTCTCCTCTGTGCCAGGCATGGGTCGGCGCTCTGGCTCTGCTCCAGATTTGTGGAAACTGCCCTGGGTGAACCTCGTTCAGGTGAGTGGGCCAGCGGAAGGTCAGCCAGGGCCCTCAGCTGTCTGGCCTCAGACCTCGCCATGTCTTCACAGCGGGCAGTGGCCTTGGACACAGAGCCAACCAGACACTGAGATGTGGCCTGTGGCCATGGCCCAAGGGAAGCTACTGGCTGCCAAGTCACTGAAGTGAGACCCTGAGTTTGCTGACGCCAGGCTCCCACCAGCCACAGGCTGTTCACGGCTCTGCTTCCTTTTAGCTTTTCTCTTGTGGGATCACTTTAGTCTGATGTGGACCCTGAATGAGAGACAATGGGGTCCATGCTTTCTGCACACTACTTTCCTGAAGTGACTCTTGTCACCCGAGTCCTTATTGGCAGCTGGCATAAAATATTAAAGCCTAACTGAGCGTGTGAGCTGCAGAGCCTTCCTAGCAGGCTCTAGTTTCACAGTCCCAAGGCAGCAGCTGCAGGGAGGGTCTGCAGCAGGCCCCAGTGACCCAGCGCAGCACTGTGTGGAGCAGCGCCAGACTCACTTCTGCTCAGCAGCCACATTCTGGGAGTCCGAGGTCCAGAGTATGACCACGGTGAGAGGTATGTACTCTAGTGGCAGAATATGATCAGGAATCTGACTTTTGGAATCAGAACTAAACTCTACTGTGTGTGTCTGTCACCGTCAGCAGAACAAACTGGCAGCTTCCTCTATGATGACCAAATCAAAACACTCACGCACACAGGGAAGTGATGGTCGGATACAATTTTCCTGCACCTGTTCTCTTCCTCTCTACCAAGTCTTCTTAATGTGGCATCTACGAGCCTTCCTCTAGAAACTGAAGGCAAAATCATCACGTAGTTTGTTTTGTTTTGTTTGTTTCTCGAGAGAGAACTGGTATTTTTGCATGAAATTTTCAAAAGAGCGGTGGTTCCTAACCCAATATTTTTTAATGTTTAAATTTAAATTTAAACATTTAAAAACTCTAGCAGTTCCACTTCTAGGAATAGCCACTACCACCTGTAAATGAGATAAAAGATCTAGGTACAAGGACATTCTTGGAAGCATGGTGGTCGCAAAAGACTTGAAATAACTCAACTACCTGTTACTTACCTCTCTACCAAGACTTCTTAATGTGGCATCCATGGGCCTCCCTCTAGAAACTTAATGCAAAATCATCACATAGTTTTTTGTTTTGCTTTGTTTTGTTTGTTTCTGGAGAGAGAACTGGTTCAATCAGTTGGGTCCACTCTTTGAAAAAAGTACAACCATAGAAGGACAAGTGTGTATGCATGATGTGGAGAGCTTTCCAACAGGGTGAAGTGTGAAAAGCAAAGCACAGGATAGCATGTGAACTGTGCTCTGGGCTCCCATGGTGGGGGAAGCAGGCATTTTGGGGTGTGGGCTTGTATGTGGGGACTATTCTGGGGAAGGACCCTCCCGCCACTGGTGGCAGTGATTCCCTCAGAGGAGGGGCACAGAGGATGGAGGTTAAAGGTGAGAGGGAGACTTACTTTTCACCATAGTTTGTACTGTTTGAACATATTAAATGAGAAAACAAGCCAGGTGCAGTGGCTAATGCCTGTAATCCCAGCACTTCAGGAGGCCAAGGTGGGTAGATAGCTTGAGTCCAGGAGTTTGAGACTAGCCTGAGCAACATGGCAAAACTCTGTCTCTACAAAAAATGAAAAAAATTAGCCTGTCATGGTGGTGCGCACCTGTAGTCCCCAGCTACTCAGGAGGCTGCAAGGTGGAAGGAGTGTTTGAGACTGGGAGGTCAAGGCTGCAGTGAGCCCAGATTGTGTCACTGCACTCCAGCCTGGGTGACAGAGTGAGACCCTGTCTCAAAACAAAACAAAACAAACAAAAAACAAAAACAAAAAAAAGAAAACAACCTCAGAGTTGTTCTCCAAAGAACCTAAGCAGACAGAGGCATTTGAACGGCAGAGCTGAGGCTGAACGTGGAGCAGCTAATTTGGGTGGGCAGCTGCCACTCTAAATTAGGAAGGCGGCTGAGGTCAAAGCCTGACTCACAGCTGGCCCCACAGTGGCCTCAGGGGTTAAATGGAGTGGCGTCCTCCTGGCATGGTGTTTAACAGCCTGCTGCATGCAAGCTCATATCCTTGTTATAATCACACATACCTATGCTTTCATGAATGGCGCCGAAAGCCCACATGCAAACCCCATTTTCCCTTCGAGGCTGGGGTGAAGCCAGAGTCTTGGTTTAGCACAGATGCTTGGCATTTGTTGAGGAGGGACAAAGAGAAGGAGCCTGGCCAGTGACTCATGAGGACTGATGGTGGTGCCTCTCCTCCACCTCTCTTAGGTGTGGGACTCGCCCCTCAGCAGGTAACAGGAGGCAAGTCCCTCAGGAGGTCATCTGTGTTGCAGAGCAGCCTGGGATGGCCCAAGGCCTGGGCAATCTACCTGCTAGGAGGGCTGGGCTGGGGTGAGTTGTGCTGTAGGCCACATTCCTTGGTCGTTAAGTGCCTTGTTGATATCCATCCATCCATCCATCTCATTGGTTCTGGCCGCAGTGATAGCTGAGTAGGCTTGGGAGGCAGGTTAACTATTTGATGAGAGAGGGCCTGGTGGAGAGGTGCCAATGGTGCTGGCTCACATTGGTCATCCCAGCACTTTGGGATGGATGGGAGGATCACTTGCGGCCAGGAGATTGAGACCAACCTGGGAATAGAACGAGACCCCATCTCTACAAAAAATGTGTAGAAAAAGGGACCGGGGGCGCAGGGCTGGCCTCCCCACCTTGTTCATTGCACCCACAGGGCCTCAGTAGTGATTTCAGGCAAAGGGCTACATAGAATCTTTTGTTTTTCTGTTTTTGTTTTTACTTTTCTTTGAGACAGGGTCTTGCTCTGTCATCCAGTGTAGAGTGCAGTTGCGCCATCTTGGTTCACTGCAACCTCTGCCTCCTGTGCTCAGGCAATCTTCCCACCTCAGTCTCCCAAGTAGCTTGAACTACAGGCATGCACCACCATGCCTGGATAATTTTTGTATTTTTTGTAGGGACAGGGTTTCATTATGTTTCCCAGGCTGGTTATGAACTCCTGACCTGAAGTGATCCGCCTGCCTTGGCCTCCCAGAGTGCTGGGATTACCGGTGTGAGCCACCACACCTGGCCCTACTTGGAATCTTGTTCTCTGCTCTGAACATCTCATTTTGCCAGAAAGCTCCTGGCCCATCTCTTGTTGGGTGGGCTGAGATGTCTGGTCTGCCCTCAGCCTACTCACTACAAGCCTGCCTCTAGCTGGTGGTGCAGCCTCAGTGGTTCCCTGCCCTGGGGGACCAACAGAGGTTCATATGCACCCATGATCTCCATCTACAAAGCTTGCCTGGAATTAGGCTGACCAACCATCCTGGGAGTTTTCCAGCATGTAGGACTTTCAGTGCCAAGACCAGGACAATCCCAGGCAAACCTGGATGGTTGATCACCCTCCCTGGAATCCTGCCACCAGCAGGATGTGCTCTCCCTGCCAGGACTCCGCAAGGGCAGGAAACATGCTTTTCTTTCTTCCGTAATTGCAGACTTTATTCTCGCAATTTTTCTATAGATTCCTCAAGTATTAACCGTTTAGGCTGGGGGTGGTGTCTCACACCTGTAATCCTAGCACTTTGCAAGACCCAGGAGGGCAGATCATTTGAGGTCAGGAGTTTGAGGCCAGCCTGGCCAACATGGTAAAACCCTGTCTCTATTAATAATACAAAAAAAAAAAAAGTAGCTGGGTGTGGTGGTGCATACCTGTAACCCCAGCTACTCAGGAGGCTGAGGAAGGAGAATCACTTGAACTCGGGGGGCGGAGGTTGCAGTGAGCTGAGATCGCGTCACTACACTCCAGCCTGGGCAACAGAGCGAGACTCTGTTTCTGAAATTATTTAAGAGTTCAGTACATACATAATGCCTCTTAAGCCTTGAATACTTCGCTGTATATTTCCTAAAAACAAGAAATTCTCTTTTACAACTGTGAACCCAAAGTATCTGAGACAGGTCTCAATCGATTTAGAAAGTTTATTTTGCCAAGGTTAAGGACACGCCTGCAACACACCCTCAGGAGGTCCTGAGGACAAGTGCCCAAGGCGGTCAGGGTACAGCTTGCTTGTATACATTTTAGGGAGACATGATGTATCAATCCATACATACAAGATTTACATTGGTTCCATCTGGAAGAGTGGTGCAACTCAAAGCAGAGGCTTCCAGGTCATAGGCTGATTTTAAAATTTTCTGCTTGGTAATTGGTTGAAAGAGTTATTATGAATAGGAAGAAATGTCTGGGTTATGATAAGGGATTGTAGAGACCATGACTTTGTCATGCAGATGAAGAATAGATTGTAAATGTTTCTTATCAGACTTAAGCTCTGTGTTGATGTTAATGCTGGTCGACTTTTCCTGAATTCCAAAAGGGAGGAAAGTATAATGAGGCTTGTCCGAACCCTCTTCCATCATAGTCTGAACTAGTTTTTCAAGTTAACACTGGAATGCCCTTGGCCAAGAGGAGGGGTTTATTCAGATGGTTGGGGGGCCTTAGAATTTAATTTTTGGTTTACATAATCAATATACAATGATCACAATCAGGAAATTAACATTGAAACAACATTGCTACCTAATAATCTACAGGCTGTATTGGGATTTTGTCAATTGCTCCAAGAATGTCTTTCATGGCAAAAGGAAATCCAAGCTCTGTGTTGCCTTCAATCTGGAACAGTCTCTGAGTTTTTCTTTGTATTTCATGACACTGGCGTTTTATTTATTTTATTATTTTATTTTATTTATATTTTGAGACGGAATCTCACTCTGTTGCCCAGGCTGGAGTGCAATGGTGCGATCTCGGCTCACAGCAACCTCCACCTCTTGGATTCAAGCCTTTCTCCTGCCTCAGCCTCCTGAGTAGCTGGGATTACAGGTGCCCGCCACCACACCTGGCTACTTTTTGTATTTTTAGTAGAAACAGGGTTTCACCATGTTGGGCAGGCTGGTCTCGAACTCCTCAAGTGATCTGCCCACTTCAACCTCCCAAAGTGTTAGGATCACAGGTGTGAGTCACTGCACCCAGCCACACTGGCATTTTAAAAGAGGACAGGCCAGTTATTTTGTAGAATGAAAGACACTCCAGTAGGGCTTGGCACAGAACTGGCCCCTAACAAGTGCTCCCATGTATTGAGCACCTACTGTGTTCCAGGATCTTCCTGTACATGATCTCATTCATCTCTTCAACAACCCTTTGAGGGACAAGTGACTTGATTACTTTTGCACAGAAGGAAATGGGCTCAGAGAGGTTAAGAGTCTTGCCTGAGGGTGCTCAGCCCCGAGAGGTGGCTCCAAGTTTAACTCCAGAGCCCATTTTCTTAACGATGTGGCCATTGTGCTTTGGGGAATTTTCTTGTTTTACTTGTAGTTTTTTGGTAATTTTTGTTTTTATTATTTTTGAGACAGGGTCTCACTCTGTCACCCAGGCTGAGTGCAGTGGCTCCACCACAGCTCACTGCAGTCTTGACCTCCCAGGCTCAAGTGATCCTCTCACCTCAGCCTCTGAAATAGCTGGGACTACAGGCATATACCACCATGCCAGGCTAATCTTTATTTTTGGTAGAGATGGGTCTCACTCTGTCATGTAGTCTGGAGTACAGTAGTGGGAACAAGACGCACTGCAGCCTCGAACTCCTGGGCTCAAGCCATCCTCCCACTTCAGCCTCCCAAAGTGCTGGGACTACAGGCATGAGCCACCATGCCCACACAGATTATTTTTTTTTAACTTCTGGAATTCTGAGGTCAGCAAAGTGTTGTCATGGTCCTCAGCTATCTCTTACCTATAATAGCACCCCTCCCCGACCATGTACCAGTAGAGATAAGAAGGTTGACCTCTATACTTTCCCCAGGCCTACAAGAAACAGTCGGCGGGGGGGGCGGCATTAGTCTTCAGCACTTAGGAAAGATTGACAGCAAATGCGCACAGAGGATTGTAGGATGAAAATTCACCTTTGAGTCTTGAAATCACTGCCTCCTAATTCAAGTCCTTGTTATAGGTTGGGGCAGAAGATGGGCTAAGAAACTCTTCCCTATTCTGGTCTCCGTGGTGGTAACTGTAGCTAAAGCAGCAGAGAGTTTTACTTGGTTTCCTTTCTTGCTTCCTGTCCCTGCACAAAGCTACAGCCAGAGACAGAACATCCCTTTATAAGGTCTGGTCATTCTACTCCAGGAAGTCCTCTTGGCCTGAGGTCCAGCCACCTGTCTTCGCTCTCCCGATGTTTCCCCAGCTTCTACCTGGGCCTCAATCTCCCAGGCCACTCTCCTTGTCATACCCAATGGCCAGCCCAGTCTTTTCCCAGGCTTTGGGTTATTTATCTGTGACCCCGTGGTCCTCCTTTTTTTTTTTTTTTTTTAATACAGAGGCTTGTTGTGTCACTCAGGCTGGAGTGCAATGGTGTAATCTTTGCTCACTGCAGCCTTGAACTTCTGGTTCAAGTGATCCTTCTGCCTCAGCCTCCTGAGTAGCTGGGACTATAGGTGTGTGCTACCACACCTGGCTAATTTTTTAAATAAACATTTTTTTTTTGGTAGATGCAGAGTCTTGCTATGTTGTCCAGGCTGGTCTCAAACTCCTGGGCTCAAGTGATACTCCCACCTCAGCCTCCCATAGTGCTGGGATAATAGGCATGAGCCACTGCACCTTACCTGTATTCTCTATTGAATTCATTCATTTATTCATTCAACAAATATCCACTGAGGACCTACGTGGAAGCACTGACCTAAGCGCTGGAATCAGCAGGGAACAAGACAAAGTCCTTACCTCTTGTCTTCATGAGAGAAAGATGATTAAGAAGCAAATGATAAATAAACAGGGTAATTGTACGTTTTGCTAAATGCAACGAAGGAAATAAACCAGGAGGTTAAGATAGAGAATAACTGGGAGCCATCAACTCTAAGATCACTCTGGGCTGGGCACAGCAGTTCACACCTGTAATGCCAGCACTTGGGAGGCTGAGCTGGGAGGATCACTTGAGTTCAGGAGTTCAAGACGAGCCTAAGCAACATAGTGAGGCCCCATCTCTACAAAGAATAAAAAAATTAGCTGAGTGTTATGGCACGCACCTACAGCCCCAGCTACTCAGGAGGCTGAGGTGGGGGACTGCTTGAGCCCAGGGATTCAAGGCTGCAGTGAGCTATGATCACACCACTGCACTGCACTCTAGCCTAGTGACAAAGTTAGGTCTTGTCTCTCAAAAAACAAAAAATAAAGTCATTCTGAAAAGCGGACAGCTGAGCTGCATGGAGTTCAAGGAATGACACCCCAGGCAGAGGAAACAGTGAGTGCAAAGGCCTGGTGCCACATTTTAAAGTCAGAAGGTAGCCAGGTGCAATGGCTCATGCCTGTAATCCCAGAACTTTGGCAGGCAAATCACTTGAGGTCAGGAGTTCAAGACCAGCCTGGTCAATATCATGAAACCCCATCTCTACTAAAAATACAAAAATGAACCGGGCATGGTAGTACACACTTGTGATTCCAGCTAGGCTGAGGCATGAGAATCACTTGAACCTGAGAGGCACAGATTGCAGTGAGCTGAGATCCCACCACTGCACTCCAGCCTGGGCAAGAGTGAGACTCTGTTTCCAAAAAAAAAAAAGGCTGGGCATAGTGGCTCATGCCTGTAATCCCAGCACTTTGGGAGGCCAAGGTGGGTGGATCACCTGAGATCAGGAGTTCGAGACCAGCCTCACCAGCATAGTGAAACACCATCTCTACTAAAAATACAAAAAATGAGCTGGGCGTGGTGTTGGGTGCCTATAATCCCAGCTACTCAGGAGACTGAGGCAGGAATATCGCTTGAACCCAGGAGACAGAGGTTGGAGTGAGCCGAGATCGTGCCATTACACTTCAGCCTGAGCAACAAGAGCGAAACTCCATCTCAATAAATAAATAAATAAATAAAATAAAAATAAAAGGGCCGGGTGCGGTGGCTCACACCTGTAATCCCAACACTTTGGGAGGCTGAGGTAGGCAGATCACGAGGTCAGGAGTTCAAGACCAGCCTGACCTTGAGGTGAAACATGGTGAAACCCCGTCTCTACAAAAAATACAAAAATTTGCCAGGCGCGGTGGCGGGAACCTGTAATCCCAGCTACTCAGGAGGCTGAGGCAGGAGAATGGCTTGAACCCGGGAGGCGGAGGTTGCAGTGAGCGGAGATCGTGCCATTGCACTCCAGCCTGGGTGACACAGCGAGACTCCATCTCAATAAATAAATAAATGAAATTAAAAAAATAAATAAATAAATAGAAATAAAATAAAGTTCGAAGGTGACAATCTCTCCATCTCTCCTTTATATGTTAAGACTTCTCTGACTGCCGTGTGCTGGCGTCCAAACAGGAGGTATCTCGGAGTCCAATCCTCCTGCTTGCGCCAAGTCACGTGCCCCACTCCTAGGCTCAAGCCATCCTCTCTCCTCCGCCTCCCAAGTAGCTAGCACTACAGGCACATGCTATTGTGCCTGGCTAATATTTTAATTTTTTGTAGAGACAGGGTCTCCCCGTGCTGCCCAGGCTGGTCTTGAGCTCCTAGGCTCAAGTGATCCTCCTGTCTCGGCCTCCCAAAGTGCTGGGATTACATGTGTGAGCCACCCTGCCCAGCCAATAGTACGGATTTTGTGGGATCCTTGTGAGCATTCAATGAGAAGACGCTGGACCGTCCTGGAGCTACATCTGGAGGGGGAGCTAACAGTGGGGCTGTGCCCGTACCTCGCCCCTTCTTGGCTGGGAGCAACTGGAGGAACAGCACCCGCCACACCTGCTACTGTCACCCCAGACTCCGTGGCTCAGCTGTGAGCTGTGAGGGCCCCCTGGATTCTTGGATTTTCTCCACATTGTTACTGCTCAAATAGCTGGCCTTGCTGCTGGCAGAGAACAGACAGGGGATGAGGAGCTGATATTTGAGGAGGTAAATTTAAGCAGCAGGCTTACAATACGTTTTATGAGCTTGGCAGGCATAGCTGAAGTGGGTGTTATCAGTAAATACAGCAATGGCATTGATCACTCTGGGCAAATAGCCTCGAGGGGCTTACAAAGCCTTGGAATGTTCCCACGAGGTCTCCATTTGGAGCCTACATAGTACAGTATGCTGGATCTGGGGTCAAAAGATCTGCCACTCAGCTGGGCTGGTGGTGCACGGAAGATCGCCCGCCTCCAGCAGAAGCTATAATTCCAGAACTTTGGGAGACCGAGGCAGGAGGATCCCTTGAGCCCAGGAGTTTGAGACCAGACTGGGCAACATAGTGAGATCCAGTCTCTACAAAAAGATAAATTAGCTGGGCTTGGCAGCACATGCCTGTAATCCCAGCTATTGGAGAGGCTGAAGTGGGAGGATCACTTGAGCCTGGGAGGTCAACATTGCAGTGAGCTGTGATTGTGCCATTGTACTCCAGCCTGGGTGACAGAGAGAGACCCTGTCTCAAAAGAAAATCAAAAAGACCTTCCTCTCATTAGCTGTATGACCATGGCCACATTAATTAATGGAGCCCACTGTTTCCTTATCAACTGTTTCCCAAGCCCCTCAAGATTGTGTTGGCAGGAAGAAAATGCAACAATAGACCAGGTATGGGGGCTCATGCCTATAATCCCAGCACTTTGGGAAGCTGAGGCAGGCAGACCACTTGGGGTCAGGAGTTCGAGACCAGCCTGGCCAACATGGTGAAATTCAATCTCTACTAAAAATAGAGGTGGAGGGTGCAGTGAGCAGAGATCACGCCACTGCACTCCAACCTAGGCAAAAAGAGTGAGACTCCATCTCAAAACATAAAAAAGAAAACAGACAAATAAGAAGGGAAGGAAGGAAGGAAGAAAAAGAAAGACAGAAAGAGAGAAAAAGAAAGACAGAAAGAAAAAGAAAAAAAGAAAGAGAAAGAAAGAAAGAAAGAAAGAGAGAGAGAGAAAGAAAAAGAAAGAAAGAGACAATGGCCAGGAGAAGCTTTGTAAGTGATGAAGTGCTGAGCTTCTGTGAGGCGATGGTGATGATGATGTAGTGTGAGTTCTGGAATCAGAGGCTGGGTGATTTCTGGCAAGTTGCTTAACCTCTCTGAGTCTCTTATCTGTAAGATGAAGATAAAAGCAGTATCAGTCTTATTAAGAAGATTACATGTGGTATATTGAGTTGAATAGTGTTCCCCAAAATTTATATCCACCTAGAACCCTGGGAATATGACCTTATTTGGAACTAGGGCCTTTGCAGAGGTATGCAGAGGTCATACTGGATTAGCGTAGGCCTTAAGTCCAATATGACTGGTGTACTTCTAAGAAGAGGGAGATTTGGACACAGACGTAGATACACAGAGAAAACACCATGTGCAGATGGAAAGAGACTGCTGTGACATGCCCATAAGCCGAGGTGCACTGAAGATCGCCCACCTCCAGCAGAAGCTGGAAAAGGAAAAGAAGGATTCTCTCCTAGGCCTTCAGGAGTGTGGCCCCGCCAACACCTTGAGTTTGGATTTCTGGCCTCTAGAACTGTAAAATAATACAGTCCTTTTTCTTTTACTTTTCTTTCTTCTTTTTTATTTTTATTTTATTTTTTATTTTTTGAGACAGAGTCTCTCTCTGTCACGCAGGCTGGAGTGCAATGGCGCGATCTCAGTTTATTGCAACCTCTACCTCCCAGGTTCAAGCAATTCTCCTGCCTCAGCCTCCTGAGTAGCTGGGACTACAGGCTCCTACCCCGACACCCGGCTAATTTTTATATTTTTAGTAGAGACAGGGTTTCATCATGTTGGCCAGGCTTCTCTCAAACTCCTGACCTCAGGTGATCTGCCCGCCTCGGCCTCCCAAAGTGCTGGGATTACAGGCGTAAGCCACCGCGCCTGGCCAAGAGAATACGTTTCTGTTGTTTTAAGTCATGCAGTTTGTGGCAGTTTGCTACGGCAGCCCCAGGAAATGAATGCATGTGATAATCCAGAAAAAGCGCTCCATGCCATGGTGCCCGGCATGCAGTGAGTGTGAAGGGTTAGCTGTGATTATTATTGTTCTCATTCTTAGTATTATGGTTCAAGGTCGGTTGTGACGGCCACAGATTTGGTCATAGGGAGACCCCTCCAACCTCCCTGGCCTCAAGTCTTGCTGGGGGTGGGGAGGGATGGGTTCCCTGGTCATGGTTTCCCATGAGCTCCTGCCCGGAATGGGTGGCTGTCCTTGTGGCAGTGGCTGACTTCCACGGATCCCTGAGGGGAGGGTTCTGTTGAGGTTGGTGGGGGTGCCCTCTACGAGTCCTGGTTGTGGGGAGGGGTGGAGGCTGCTTGGTGCGGCAGCTGCCCAGGGCTGGTTTCTGGAGCACAGCTCAGCAGATGCCTCAGGAACCTGTCTGGCAACAACATTCCTCCGCCACTCAGAGCAGCTGGCTGTCACTCGCAGCCCATTGTGGTTTTGTAAGGCGCAGACAAGGAACGTCAGCTGCTTCCCAGCAGGGCCCGTGAGTCACTTCGGCAGCTCTGAGCCCAGAGTTTCCCCTGTGGAGGCCAAAACCCTTGCCTCTCGGCCCAGCTTCCGTCCTGTGACCAAAGGTGGGTCTTCTGAGGGAGACCAGGAGGGGCAGGCCCCGGGATCCTGAAGACACACGGGAAGACAGATCCCACCGCACTTCCCTACTTCCTCAGCCGTCTGGGCTTGGGGCAAGGAGCGTCTTTTGGGTTGACACTTTTCAGGCCTCGGTTTTCTCACCTGTGAATGGGGATGTTGTGAGAACTTGATGAACTTTTAGAAGTGACAGCACCCTCCCCTTTCCTCTCCCCAGCATCTCAGGTAACAGGTCAAATGGTTCAGAGCCGTTGGTAAGAGGATTTGACCACATCCCTTCCTGTGGGTACGTGGATGGCCACTCATTAACAATCAGGACCAAGGAGGCCTCAGGAGGAAAAGGGACAGGACTTCTGAAAACCCTCACCCCAGGTGAAGTTCAAGAATGTAAAAGCCTGTTTGTAGCAGGGATGACCCAGCCAAGTTCATCCTCGAATGGACACCGGGGTCTCCGGGCAGCACTCGCCACAGGGCACAGACTTAATGCCGGCGCCAAGCACTACATGTGTGCCTGAGGTGGGGGAGTGGCAGGAAAGGAGTCTGGGGGTGTTTGGGGGTATGTGTAGTGACTCAGAAGAACTTGGTGGTCCCATAGACCCAGGCAACTTGGCCGTGGGACAAGCCATGGCTGGGTGGAGTTGGCGGGGGGGCAGACAGACATTTGCTCCCCTTCCCCCAGGCCCCGAGTGGAGTGTTTAGCAGGAATACCCACTTCACTTACATTTTTGGAGCCTCCGCTTCCAACATCAGGTGCAGCAGCTGCGTAGGGGCACCCCCAGTCTCCCTGGTGAGGGGACTCGGGCATCAGTGTTGGTCTTGGAGGGCATCTTGGTAGAAGAGTCGATGTGGTCCCAGCTCAGCCAGGTTGGGGGTGATGGGCAGAGAGTCTTGTAAGCAGCCCCTGGGGCTTTGGAAAATGCTTGGAGCAGATCCTAGAAAACACATGGCGGTTGGGGGTGTGCGGTGTGGATCTTGAAGCACAGAGATGTACCTGTGACCTTGAGCTAACAGAAGTAACCCGGAGCTACTCTGGTTACAAATGAGCACAATTCTGCCTCCAGTCAGCCTCCCAGGACCCCCACAGCCTTGGGCACCATTTATCCAGGTGGCTTGTTTGCCACCGGGCTCTGTGCATTGCAGGACTGGTTTGGGCAGAGTCTGTTTCTGTGGATAGAGGCAGGGCTGCTGTGAGAAGCGAAAGGAGGCCACTTCAAGTCCCCAGCCACAACAGACTGCCAGCATCAGCCTCCAAAGATGGTATCACCCCAGCCAGGACAAGGCCAGGCCTGCGGGTTCTACAGCATGTGCAGAACTTTGTTTCTGAAACTCCTTCCTATCCAAGGCTGGTTCCAGTTCTAGCCATACTTGAATTTTGCTGAGTTTGAGTATCTGCTGTGTGCTAGGTTTTGTAGTGGATAAAAGAAGGGCAATAATAGGCCAGGCACGGTGGCTCACACCTGTAATCCTAGCATTTTGGGAGGCCGAGGTGGGTGGATTGCTTGAGCTCAGGAGTTCAAGACCAGCCTGGGCAACATGGTGAAACCCCATCTCTACTAAAATACAAACACTTGGGTATGTTGGTACATGCCTGTAGTCCCAGCTACTTGGGAGGCTGAGGCAGAAGAACTGTTTGAATCTGGAAGGCAGAGGTTGCAGTGAGCTGAGATCGCACCACTGCACTCCAGCCTGGGTGACAGAGCATCTGTCTCCAAAAAAAAAAAAAAAGAATGACAATAATAGTGGTAGTCCTAATGACAGTGACCGTTTCTTCATCTGTAACATGGAATAATTATAGTACCCGCCTCATAGGTGCTGTAAGGATTAAACGGGATAGTAGCATATAGTACCTGGCACATAGTACGTGCTCAATAAATATTACCTGTTAATGAGGAAACTGAGGCTCAGAGAGGTTAAGGGCCTTACCTAAGTCACACAGCATGGGAGTCTGAATCAGGGACCTCCAATCTAATGTAGGAGACTGACAGTCCCTCACAGTTGTGAATCCAGTGCTAGGTGAGCTAAGGGAAGGGGAAGTGGTCCTAGGGGACTTCTGACTAGGTATCAGGAGTCCCCACGGAGGAGGTGGTCCTTTCATTGAGCCTCACAGGTAAACAGCTGCAGGTGGAGATGTGGGGGTAGGGGGCGGAGCATATGGAAAACTCAAGGACCAGAAAGAGGGTGCCTTGGGGGGTCAGTGGGAGAAAAGGCCAGGCAGGGCAGCTGCAGGCAGACGGTGAAGAGCTCTGAATGCATGCTGAGGAATGGCCCACAGTGACAAGGACCCCACTGACTGTGCCCTTGAGAGGCAGTGTGGTGCAGTGGTTCAAGACCTGGACTCTGCAGCCAGCCTGCCCCAGTCAAATCTATAGCAGGGGGACAGTAGCGGGATGTACAGGAAGAATAAGCAGGGGTGACTGCATAGCTCCAACCCAGTGCCAGGGTAAATCCCTTCACCTCTGCCTACCTGTCTACCAGGGACTGTGTGGCTTTTATGTCCAGGAGAGCATGGGGTTCCGTCTTCAGGCTGTGACTCTGGAGATGCCTTGAGTCTCCTGAGTCCCCGGGTCTCTTCCCCCTGAAGGCATGTGCTGCAGAGGCTGTGAGGATGCCAAGCCCACCTGCGTGATTAGTGCCCGGGTGCAGGGAGTTGCTGGACACGTGCAGGATGCCAGGTGGGAGGTTTGCTTCAGAGCATAGGAAATCCTAATTATTGTCATGCAGGTACTCAGCAGGCATGCAGGTTTGACCCCAGGGCTGGGATTCTCAGAAGGTGGTTAGAGTCTCCATTTGTTCACTTAAGACAGGAGCATCCGGTGCCATTTGCCCCAGGAGGTGGGCGTGAAGAGCATAGGACAGGGAGGCGTGGAGGGGGTGGAGTGGCGTGGGGGCAGCGCGTGCTTTCTGGGTTATCTGGAGATTTAGACAGGGACACTGTGCCTCCAAGATCCTCTGAGTTCTCCTTTTCCTTTTTTTTTTTTAATTTATTTTTTTTTAATTTTGAGACAAGGCCTTGCTTTGTTGTCCAGGCTGGAGTGGAGTGGTGCAATCTTGGCTCACTGCAACCTCCTCCTCCCGGGTTCAAGCGATTCTCCTGCCTCAGCCTCCCGAGTAACTAGGATCACAGGCGTGCACAACTACGCCTGACTAATTTTTGTATTTTTAGTAGAGATGGGGTTTCACCATGTTGAGCAGGCTGGTCTCAAACTCCTGACCTCAGGTGCTCCACTAGCTTCAGTCTCCCAAAATGTTGGGACTACAGGTGTGAGCCACTGCCCCCGGCCAGGTTCTCCTTTTCCAACAGTAAGTTGCCCAAACAGTACAAGTGGAATGAGCTCCAGCCTCTTATTGGCCAGTTTAGCTAACCTCATGATGGATCCCTTGCACCTGTGCCCCTGGCTCAGCGTTAGGTCTAGGCTGGGGTTACCTCTTGGGCAGCAGCATCTGCCTGTGCCCCCGATTGCCAAGCAGACATGACCGGACCAGTTGGTGGGGGCCCCTCACAAGCAGCAGGTATTCCTTACTTACACTTTCTGGAGTGTTAAGATGTTTCTAGGCAACTGAGAGCGTGCTGGCCAGCCCGGTGTTTCAGTGTTTCCAGTCCAGGCTTCGTTTCCAGGCCCTCCCTGTCTGAGCAACACCTCACCTCACCCTGACTCACAGGGTCTCTCCCGCTCCACCTCCAGCAGTTTTCTTGCCACCCTCCCCGCATTCCTCCAGGTCCACACACACCTGCCCTTTGATTCATGGTTCTTTCCTCTCTGAGAAGAGCAAGCACCAGAGGCCAGGGCCCCATCACCTTCGGTCAGCAGCTGGGGCCACCGCCTGCCACTGGGTGTCTTCACACACACCTTTCCTGGGCTCTGGAGGGAGGCTGCTTAGAGGGGGATGATTGGAGAGGGCCTGGAGGCTGAGGGCCCTATTCCAGAAGGCAAATCTCAAAGGCAGCTCTGGCCTGACTTCTTTTTTTTTTTTTTTTTTTTTTTTTTTTAAGAGATGGGGTCTCGCTCCGTCACCTAGCCTGCACTGCAGTGGTGTGATCATAGCTCACTACAGCCTTGAACTCCTGGGCTCAAGTGATTCTCTGGCCTCAGTCTTTTTTTTTTTTTTTTTTTGAGACAGAGTCTCACTGTTACCCAGGCTAGAGCGCAGTGTCACAATCACAATCTCGGCTCACTGCAACCTATACCTCCCAGGTTCAACTGATTCTCCACAGCCTCCTAAGTAGCTGGGTTTACAAGCATGTGCCATCATGCCCGGCTAATTTTTGCATTTTTAGTAGAGACAGGGTTTCACCATGTTGGCCAGGCTGGTCTTGAACTCCTGACCTTAAATGATCCATCTGTCTCAGCCCCCCAAAGTGGTGGGATTACAGGCGTGAGTCACTCCGCTTGGCCCCACACCCCAGTCTTCTAAGTAGCTGGGACCATAGATATGCACCACCATGCCCAGCTAATTTTTAAATGTTTTTGTAGAAATGGGGTCTTGCCATGTTGCCCAGGCTGGTTTCAAACTCCTGACCTCAAGTGATCCTCCCTGCTGTGCCTCCCAAACTGCTGGGATTACAGGCGTGAGCCATCGCGCTTGGCCTGACCTCTGAGTAGGTCTCTCTCTCTCCTGTCCTCCTTCCCTCCTTCCTCCTTTCTCTCTTAAATGGCTTTATTGAGATATAATTATCATACTATAACATTCACCTGTTTAAAGTGTACAATCCAATTGTTTTTAGTATATTCACAGAGTTGTACAACTGTCACCATAATCTAACTTTAGGACATTTTATCACGTCCCAAAGAAGCCCCATTCATAGTCACTCCTCATTCTCCCTCCCACCTCCCAGGTCCTGGCAACCACTCAGTTATTTTCTTTCCGTGGAGTTCCTTGGTGATGCAACTGTGAACAGTGAAGCCAGCCCCAGGTGGCTGAGGTGGGATAGTCCTGCCCTTGGATCAGGCTTTCAGCAAGCAGAATCCCAGAGTGGGCCATCCAGCTGGCCCACTCACTTCCTCGTGGCTGTAGCCCTGAGAAGGTCACCAGTCCTCATGTACCCAGGGAGGGGCATGAGACCCAGAACAGGGAGGAAATCTGACCAAGGTCACATAGTGCATAGAGGACACAGCTCCTGCTGGCAGTACCCACCATCTCCGGCACTCCAAGGTGCCTTCCCATAGCAGCCCCTACACACCCGTGGGCCTCCCGCTGGCCTCAGTCTCTCCATCTGTACAATGGGAATAATAACACCTACCACACATGTTGCGGGGATTGAATGAAAGCAAAGGCAATCCTGTGTGTAAAGAGTTTTTCCCTGTGCCTGGCATGAAGCTGTCCCTCAGCCCCTTGCTGAAGTTTAATTAGATTAAATTCCCAACTGGGCATTCAGGGCCCTGCACATTCTGGTTGTCTGGGGTGGATGGAAGTTTGTCCCTCCCCTCCTCTAGAAGGTGGCAGATGGAAGCCACTGGAACCACAGTATGCTTGCTGCTTCCTCTCGGTCACCTGGAAGCTGGTGGTGTCGGCGGGGCAGGCGGGAGGTTGACACTAGTGGCGATGACTCAGCACGGAGAGCTGTGGGAGTCTGGTTAATCAGCAGCGTCAAAACTTCCTGTTGCTGTTTGCAAACAAGGGCCACCCCGGGAGGAGGAGGACCAGAGCTAGGGGAGAGGCTGCGCGTCACAGAACCTCAGCAAAGCAATGCTACAGTCTAAAGGCAGCAGCAGCAGTGGTGCTAAGAGTTCAGCACGTGGTCAGGGGCTGTGGCTATGGCTTTCCAGGAGCATGTGGCTTCCCTTATGGCCCCTGTCCCCATCTCCCTACCCAGGAGAAAATTTTTTTTCCCCAGGAGTAGCTGATTGACTTATTGCAAAGGAGCCCCAATGAAGTGCCAGGGTGTGAGAGCAGGAGTCACGGTGGTGGCACCTGATGAGACTCATCTGTCTAGGATGGGCCAGAGTGTTGAACCGCGGGGTACTGAGGCATTCCAGGACCGACCTCGGAAGATCTCTGGGGGCTTAAGAGCAGGCAGGGATTGGGAGCACTGAGACAGTGCTCTCAGCCCCACCTGGCCTGGCCCAGCAGACAGAAACACTCCCAGCCTGAGCACCTGGCAGAAGAACCAGATACACCCCTCTGGTGACAGCCATCGCTCAGATATCTTTATATATACCTCATGCCTCCCAGGAGAACCAGCCAGGGCGAGAATTCCAGATCCGAGAGAAAAACTGTAAATTAGCGCGAAGAGTAGTTCTCGTCAAAAAATGCTGCCAACAGTGTAAATTTGGTACAGGCCTTCTGAGGGGCAATCTGGCAACATGTTTAGAAAGCGAAAAAAAAAAAATGCTCAGATTCTTTATTCAGAAAGATTTTTTATGAAATTGACAACCTCTCTTCTCCCTTCCCTCCCCACACCAGGGAATGAACGGGCTGTGTGGGTGGCAATGGTGACAGCAATGCTGTTTATAAAAGTGACAAAAATGGGAGCTACTCAAATATCAGACCCTATGGAATGGCCAGCTCAGTCAGGGCACAGGCTTTCAGTGGAATATTATGTAGCCATTTAAAATAGTTTTTTGCTGGGTGCAGTGGCTCACAGCTGTAGTTCCTGTACATGGGAAGCTGAAGTGGGAGGATTGCTTCAGCTCAGGAGTTTAAGGCTGCAGTGAGCTCTGATCATGCCACCTCACTCCAGCCTGGGTGAGAGGGCGAGACCCCAAATCTAAATAAGTGAATAAATAAAATACTTCTCAGCCATTTTTATTGAGTGCTAGGTGTGCCCCAGACACTGGAACCTCCATTCTGAATGTGACCTTGGCCTTATCCTATGACGTCTGTACTTCAGAAAAATGCAGGCCTTAGGAGGAAAAAGTGACATGGAAAATGCTTATTATAATAATTTTTTAAAACTTTAGAGATGGGGGTCTTGCTATGTTGCCCAGGCTGACCTCAAACTCCTTAAGTCATCCTCCCACCTCTGCCTTCCGAGAAGCTGGGCCACAGGCGTGAGCTACCATGCCCAGCACTTACATGATTCAAAGTAAGAAAAGGCAGAGTAAAAAATTCTATCCAGTCTTTGCCTCCCACTATAACTGCAGCTTGTGTTTGCAGAAACGCCAATTGTGTGCCAGATGCTGGGCTGAGGGTGCTATGTGCTTGCTCTAATTTACATCTCACCATAACTCAATGGGTTAGACACTAGCCCTACTCTCATTTTCACAGGGGGAAACTGAGGCACAGAGGAAGTGACTGAGCCAGTGACTGAGCTCAAACCCAGGTCTACCTGGCCCCAGAACCACCTTTAGCCACTCCTCTATACTGTCATCTCCTTAACACAGAAATGACATCAGCTCATGGTCAGATACTGGAAGGACAAATCTGGACCAATGACAATAAGTGAAGGGTGGTTTTTGTGTTTTCCCTCTCTCTCTTGATTTCTATTAGATTTGTCCAGAAAAAAAATTTTAAGTTCAAAGCCAAAAACTGCCACCTAGAATTTGCAGCAGGTGGGGAGAAGTGAATGAGGAAGTGGGGAAAAATGGGAAGGATGTTAATAACGCATGTGCTGGCTTAAAACCTGGAGCTAGAACAATTTAGGAGCAAGGAGGAAAGCGGCAGACCACTTAGTGAGGAGGAGCCCAGAGGCTTCTGGAGGATGGTGACAGGATCCTCGGGCTGGGAGGCGGGCCTGGGGCGGGGCTTATTTGGCCCGTGCTACTCTCAGGGCGGTTATTGCTAAATCTTTTTATTACCTGGTGCTTACGTCCATTATCTCCTCAATGTTTGCATTCCTCTCATTTTTTTTAGACTACAGGAAATGATAAAGGGGAAAACCACAAAGCTTCGGTTTGCTTTTAGCCTTGGAGTGCTAGGAGGGACGGAATCTCCACCAAATTCTTTCTTGAGTCATAAAGAGGTTTTAGGTTCCCCTAAACTGAGAGTTAGGGGAGCACTGTTGAGTTCAGTCATTTTGGCCAATGCAGAAAGGCAGCCACCATTTGGATATTTTAAAGCAAGGTGGTTTTCTTTTTATTTTCTAGTCCCCTTAGGTTTTTTTTTTCCCCCTCCCTCCCTCTCTCTTTCTTTCTTTCTTTTTTTTTGAGACAGGATCTTGCTCTGTTGCCCAGGCTGGAGTACAGTGACATGATCATAGCTCACTGCAGCCTCAAACTCCTGGGCCCAAGCCATCCTCCCACCTCAGCCTCCCGAGTAGCTGGGACCACAGGCCGGTGCCACCGCGGCTGGCTAGTTGTTTTGTAGAGACAGGGTCTCAATATATTGTTCAGGCTGGTCTAGAACTCCTGGCCTCAAGCAATCCTCCTGTCTCATGAGCCATTGTGCCTGGCCTGCAAGGTGATTTTCTTGGGGGAAAGATTGCCTTGGTTATCTGAAAATGGGAGAACTGTTTTCCCCTGTTAATACAGCTTCTAGGAAGGAAGGGACACAGGGAGCAGGAAGGTGAGAGGGAGATAAAAGAGTGAGAAAAGTACCATTTGTTTAAATATCACTTGAACACCTACTGCCTGCTGAGCTGGGTCTAGAGCAGACAAGCATGAGAGGAATTTACAGTCCAGTCAAGGGTCATCCAAGACCACCACCTCTCCATGCCCACTGAGGAGCCTGGCTTCCTGAGAGCTTGCGCTGTGAGCCTTGTGCCAGACCCCCTGAGGTGCTCAGGTTGAGTCACGTGCCCAAGACCTGCAGTTGGTGACATGCAAAGCTGGAAACCAAATTCATGCTTGTGGGGCTGGGTGCGGGGCCATGCTCTTCGCCTCCAAGAGCTCCTCCACAGGGTTTTGTGTGTGTGTGTGTGTGTGTGTGTGTGTGTGTGTGTGTGTTTTGACAGAGTCTTGCTCTGTTGCCCAGGCTGGGTGTAGTGGCATGATCTTTGCTCACTGCAACCTCCACCTCCTGGGTTCAAGCAATTCTCCTGCCTCAGCCTCCTGAGTAACTGGGATTACAGGCACCCGCCAGCACGTCTGGGTAATTTTTGTATTTTTAATAGAGATGGGTTTTCGCCATGTTGGCCAGGCTGGTCTCTAACTCCTGACCTCAGGTGATCGCCTGCCTCAGCCTCCCAAAGTGCTGGGATTACAGGCATAAGCCGCCGTATCCAGCCTCCTCCGCAGTTCTTTCTGAGATGCTCATGATGAATGATTTCAGAGGTATTGGAAGATTGGAAGATGTGGATTCAAAAAAGCAGCTAATTGGGTCAGGATTACTTAATATGCGGCTCACTCCAGAATGAGTTTCTCCAACTTCAATAAATGTTCTGTTACCCAGAAGCATGAGAGGACACACTTTTCACAGCTGCAGGGCGCTCCTTCCTGACCACATGGAAATAATTGCTAAGGAGCCTTCTCTTACTTCCTTTTGGTAGGAATTATCATTACTTTACATGGGAAGAAAGTCTGTTTGGGTACATTTCATGCACCTATTCTTCCCTTCTGAATTCTACAGGATCTATGGATTTATTCAATGAGCACGTCTGTGATACCAGGCCCTGAGCTGGGGTCAGCTGAGACTTTCCCTGTGATCAAGTCAGGAAAGGGTCCTGTCCTGAAGGAGCAGATGGTATAGACAGGAATGCCATCATGATCCAGGGTCAGGGATGCTGCAGGGGGTGGGTTGAGCCCGCCTGCTGGTGCCTGGGAGGGTCAAGGAAGGTGACCTCTAAGCTTGAAGGAGGGACAAGCAGGTATGGAATTGACCAGGGAAGGGTTAGTGGAGGCAGATGAGAATGGGGTGAAGGAGAGGGGCTTTCCAGGCAGCGAGGACATTTGCAAAGGCTCGGAGAAGACTTGATCTCAGGTTAAATCATTTAAAATGGGAAAATCATGTAAATCTTATCTGTGCTTTACTCTGGGTTGCTATGAGAATCAGATTAAACACAATCTGGCTTTTCATTCCCCTTCTTTCCTTTCTTTTGGGGAGCAGAACTCTCAGGCTCTTGGCCACTTCTCTGACGAGTACCTGAGCAGTAAGGGGTTTCGGGCCCTTTGAACACAAAGATGGGCCAGGCGTGGTGGCTCACACTTGTAATCCAAGCACTTTGGGAGGCTGAGGCAGGCAGATCACCTGAGGTCAGGAGTTCAAGATCAGCCTGGCCAACATGGCAAAACCCTGTCTCTACTAAAAATACAAAAATTAGCCGAGCGTGGTGGCGCATGCCTGTAATCCCAGCCACTCAGGAGGCTGAGGCAGGAGAATTGCTTGAACCCAGGAGGCAGAGATTTCAGTGAGCTGAGATTGCGCCACTGCACTCCAGCGTGGGCGACAGAGTAGAGACTCTGTTTCAAACAACAACAACAACAAAAAAAAAGTCTATGGGCATACCGCCGTGAACGCACCTGATCTTGTCTGAACACAAAGATGGCGCTGCTAGACTCTGCCTGGGGATGGGGTGGATGTGGGTGTGGAATTACAGTGTTCTGGATACTGTCTTTTGTCTGGCCTTCCCTGAGACAGCTGTGCCTCTGCCAGTGGTAGGCAGGAAGGGTTAAGGCTGAGGCTGAACCCAAGCATCCTCCCTCAAGGGTTTAGGACTTCAGTGTTGGGATGGCCAGGTTTCAGCAAAATTTCCACCTTCCCTGAGGCCAGGAAAGTTGGCAGCGTCCTATGTAAATCATCAGTGAAGCTTCTGGGTTAGAAATGACCTTGGAGTCGGTATGTAGTTCCTGGTGACATTGTACATTCTTAAATTCCAACAACTGGGATGGGCATGGTATGGTGGCTCATGCAAATAATCCTAGCACTTTGGGAGGCTGAAGCAGGATGATCACTTGAGGCTAAGATTCTGAGACCAGCCAGGGTGACAGAGCTAGACCCGGACTCCACACAATGTTTTTTTTAAAAAATTGAGTCATGCCGGGTACGGTGGCTCATGCCTTCAATCCCAATACTTTGGGAGGCCGAGGTGGGCGGATCACTTGAGGTCAGCAGTTTGAGACCAGCCTGGCCAGCATGGTGAAACCCTGTCTCTACCAAAAATATAAAATATTAGCTGGGTGTGGTGGTCTGTGCCTGTAATCCCACTGCACTCCAGCTTGGATGACAGAGCAAGACTCCGTCTCAAAAAAAAAAAAAAAAAAATTGAGTCAGGCACAGTAATTCACATCTTCACCTCTGTAATTCCAGGACTTTGGAAAGCCCGAGGTAGAAGGATCCCTTGAGTCCAGGAGTTCGAGACCAGCCTGGGCAACGTAGTGAGACATCCCTGTCTCTACTAAAAAAAAAAAAAAAAAAAAAAAAAAAAATTTAGCTAGGCACAGTGGTGTGTGCCTGTAGTCCCAGCTACTCAGGAGGCTAAGGTGGGAGGATCACTTGATCCCAGGAGTTCGGGGCTATAGTGAGCTATGATTGCATTACTGCACTCCAGCCTGGGCAACAGATCAAGATCTTGTCTCAAAAATGCAACAATGATGAAACAAGTAGTTTTTACATTTCAAATCAGAGTTTTGCTAGAATTCCAAAAATACAACTTCCTTACACTTCAATTTTCTTTTTCCTTCGCTGGTGCTTTGATCTTAATAAGTTGTTATACCCATATGCATCTGATAGTACTGTGTGAGTACCTATTGTACTCATAGCTCTATCACACACTGCATTGTGAACAGACTTTCTGAGGCTCACTTTCCTTTCCTGAAACATGGGAATATAACGGTACTGGTGTTCATAGGGTGTTCAGGGTTAAATGGGATTTTGTTTATAAAGAGCTTAGTGCCGTGCCTGACACAGTGTTAGCTTCAATAATGGCATCTATTATGTACACAGAAAAAAAAAAAGATTTCTAAGTGTTGGCAGCATTTATCTCCAGTGGGTGGGATATGGTTACAATGAACATCTATTACTTTTGTAATCAAAGCAAAAGAACAACAAATGTTATTATTAATTTAAAAATCTGGCTTTGGCTTTGGTGGGAAGGACCTACAGTTAATGTCAATGTACTCAATCCCTGAGTAAGAAAAAACCTCCAGTTTTGAACCAGGACTTTAAACACAAACATTCTGCCCTCCCCCCGCCCCCATCAACTCACTGTAATCAAGGGAGTTAGATACTAAATCAGAATTCTAGAGACATTTTGCCTTCATCCACCCTTGCAGTCCCCTGGATCACTGCTGTTTGGAGGGCAGGCAGGGGAATTCAGAGATCTTAACTCCCCAAATGAGGCTTTCTCTCCCATTGGAAGGGTTCTTCGGTGTGGTGTTCAGCTGGAAATCCAACTCTCTAGGGAATGATTCCAGGAGCATGACATTCACCCTCTATCAGGCCTTCACTGAGGAATCTCAGTTGGCAAATAAAGCATGCACTAGGCTGCTTCCAGCTGGGGGACTGTGACTGTCCTGCTCTGGTGTCCAGAACAAACTGAGGCCCAGGCCCTTGGCTCCGTCTCTGGTTGAGATTCTTGACTGGCAGCCCAGCGCCTGGGCAGCAGTGCGAGCTCCCACCTGGAGCTGCCCGACCCCCTCCAGTCCTCTCCTTGATCTTCTTGGGCAATCCCCTGACAAGCAGGAAGGGGCAGAGTACCCACCCTCCTGGGATTATCTGCAGAACCATCAGCTTGCACAGGCTGGCTTCAGAGTGACTTGCTTTCTCCTCTTCCGCACCCGGGGGTGTGTGTGGGGTGTGTGTGTGGAGGGTGAGGGAGAATATTGCTGCTGGCTCTGGAATAAAATGCTGCCTCTGTTTGGGAGACAAAGAACAGAGTGGGTCCTCCGGGTCAGCTGTCTCTCCAGGCTGGCAGGCCCCTGGCCTCCCCCAGGCCCCCCAGGAGCAGGGCCTTCTGCAGCCAGGCTGGGAACTGCTGCACCATTGGTGTGTTTTCACTGGAACCTGACGGAGTGTTTTACCTTAAGAGACCCCAGGCAGCTTCCTTGCTAGGAAGATATTCATTTGCTGGGGTGGGGCTGGGGGTGCAGAGATAGGAAGTGCTGTGGCTGGGAGGCTGCCTGGCCAGCGAGTAGGTGGTGGAGCGAGTGAGGGGGTGTGCGCTGTAAAACAGGGTGAGTGCTGTAAAACAGGGTGAGTGCATGTGCGCCAGCGTGTGCAAGGACACGGTAAGGGGTGTACATGTACTGTCTCGTGAGTAAGAGCTTGTGTGTGTGTTGGGATGGGAAGACATGTACTGGTATGAGAGCCCGCATGAGACGTGTATGTGTGAGTACTTGCGTGGAAGTTTTGCACTCGGGTTTGAGGCTGTGCAGAAGTACGCATGGCTCACCAGGTGTGGGGCTGTGTGGGCTGCCTCGTGTGAGCCAGCCCATGCGCAGGCATGTTTTGTGAGAGCCTTCAGAGAACGCATGAGCATGTGTGCCAGTGCGAGTGCGGGACGCGGGGAGGCGGGAGAGCCCGAGTGGGAGGCCCCGCGAAGGAGTGGGAGTGGGAGTGGGAGTGCCGGCGGGAGACCTGCGGGGGCGCGCCCGGGCTGACGCGTGCGCGCCAGTGCGCGCGTGAGTGCGAGCGCGCGCCGCCGCCCCCCGCCGGGGTCGGAGCCGGTTGCCATGGGAACGCGCCGCGGCCCGAGTTAATCATTTCCTGTGGAAAGTGTGCGGGAGGGGCGCGAGCGGGCGGGCAGAGGAGGCGGCGGCGTGGAGCTGCCTCCTGCCGGCGGGCCGGGCCGGGCCGAGCCCCGGGCGCTGCGGCGACGCCGGGATCCTGCCTCCGCCAGGCCGGTGAGTGGGGGGCCCAGGCGGGCTGGGTGCGGGCGGGGCGCTGGGGCTCCGCCCAGCCCGCCGTTCGGGGAGCCGCGTCCGGGCCGGCCCTGCCCTCGGGACCCCTCTGCCCCGACCCGCTGGGGGCGCGGGGAGGAAAAGGCCCGGGAGACCCAGCCCTGCGAGGTCCCTTTCAGCGCCGTTCAGCCCTAGTCGAGGACCTTGCTGGGAGTAGGCACGGGGGCGGCGTGTCCCCCGGGATCCGAGCAGCCTCGGGACCCCGTTTGGATTTCATTGAACGAGGAGAGCGCAGACCCTACCCGGGATCGGCGTGTCAATCGGCGCCGCCCCTCCTCTTCTTGGGGTCTCCCCCACCCCCAGGGCTCCTTGGAAGGCTGCCGTTGGGTCCCTCCCACCACGTCCCTTGGGGAGTTCGCTTTTTCCCTGGCAGGGCCTGGGGCGGGGTGCCCCAGCCCAGAGGTTAGGAAGAAGGGCCTTGGCCGGCGCTGTCCGGGTGGTGAGGAATCGGGCCATGACCGCCGCAGCAGTTGTGAGGGTCTCAGCAGGGAGGGCGATCCCAGGACCACCCCCTTAAGCCCCGCATTGCTAGTTAGAGCAGAACTCTGGCTGGTGCAGTGAAGGGCCTGGTCCTGGGAGATATTAAAGAGGAAGCTGTGTTTAAATTCTGGAGTACCATTTACTGTCACCCCCCGCCCCCGCCACCTCCATAGCCCAACACTGTCTCAAGATTGCAGGTTGTGGCCACCCCTGGCCCTTTCACCTTCCCCGACTTTTCCTCTGCCTGGAAAGGGTGAGCACCCATTCTTTCCCAGACGTGTATTCCCCATGCCGTTGTTAAAGTAGCCGTCTCCTTCACCAGGGAGAGTCACTTGCTAGGAATGCAGCCTCAGAATGGGGCCCTGCATTTGCAGTGACTGGACTTTAGGGGCACAGGGTGGTGAGTTCTGCTGTTCATAGGGGCACTGGGGAGCAGAGGGTTTGAAATCTGGGTTGCCCTGGAAAGCCCAGGATAAATGATGGTGTGCAGGGAGGTGGCATTCCCTGTGCAACTTCCTTGACCTTCTGCCTGCTCTCCCAGGGGGACCAAGCCCTGCCGGCTGCAGTCTCTGGGTAGCTGTCCAGCCTGTCCCCCCAATCTTTGCAAAGTTCCTGATCTAGGGCAGGGGGAGAATTGCAGGTCTGCTGCCCTGGTCTAAACCCAGAGAGGCAGAGACCCTCTTCCCCAGCCAGCCCCTCTGCATTCACCCACCACTGGAGCGAAGTCACTGAAAAATAAAATTTTGGAGCTCTTTGTATATGCCAGTATTGTTCTGAACACTTGGCCTTGTCTAATCTTTAGAGCAACCCTATAAGGTGGAGTTCTCCCCATTTCATAGATGGAAATAATGAGGTACAGAGAGGCAAAGTAATTCTCCCAAGGTCACACATCTAGTAAACAGTGGAGCCAGGTTCTGAACCAGTCCCACTGCCCTCCCCCACGAATTCTAGGTTGGTAGAAGTCCCTGGACACCAGGTTTCATCTCAGATGCCCATGTAAAATGAGAGAGAGAGTGCTGCTTTCTTGGCCCAGAACCCTGGGCTTAAGATTCCTTGATACTTTTGACCTTCACACCCCTGAGGCTGCTAAATTCAGCTGCTTTTTCCTCTTCAGGATCTAGCACACACCCTTCCTCTTTCTTCCTGGTATCTTCCTGGCTGACTCTTCCACTTCCCTTCCTGATAACCACAGAAACGCTATCTCCTCCTGTCCCTGCCCCTCAGACGGAACTGATCTCCCTGAAAGTCTTCTCTGTCCACTGTGGAGTCAGCCTCCAATGCCCTGCACCGTCTCACCTTCCCAGCAGCCAAGCATGCAGATGGACCTGTCTTGCTCCTTCCTTTGCCCATTGGACAGCTGGTCTGCAGGGTTGGTTGTGTGCCCAGCTCTGTGCCAAGCAGCCTGGAGAAGACGACATTTGGCTGCTCCCCTTGGTTTCTTCCACGCCACACTGGTCCATCTCTGTTTCCTCAGTGGAGCTGGCCCATGTATTTAGATCAGCCTCTGCCCTGTCCTTTGGCCCACATTCCCATCCCCTTCCCAGTAAGACTGCACCCAGGAGCCTCCTAGTTGTTCTCAGTCAAGGAAGGAAGAGACTATGGCTCCCTTGCCAGGTGCCTGGCATTCTTCCAGGGTTGGGCTCTGCAAACATCAGACACCAGAGCTTCAGGCCCCTAACCCCTGAACTCTTTACTTTTTTTTTTTTTTTTTGCCTCTCAATGCTTTAGTCACTCCTGTCCCTCTGTCTCCCCAACATGCTCAATTCTCTCCTATTCTAGACACCACATCCTCTCCTTCCCATCTTAGCCAAACACCCTCAAGGAGAAGGAAGTGGCTTCTTCCTCCCTCAGCTCCCTCCCCACTCTTTGAGCCCTCCCAAGTTTGCCATTTGCCCTTCTCCCTCCACAGGCTCAGGCTTTCTGCCTGTCTGGGCTTCCAGTCCTCCACGTCTGTGGCATGATGCACTGGGCACTGACCAACCTCTCCTTCCCACTTACACTTCAGTCACTTCTGAAAACTCTATACTTGCCTGGAGCTCCTGTCCCTCTCTCACTTTCTTTCTGCCGCTTTCCACCCCCGTGAGCCCTGTTATCACATGGCTGTCTCCTCTTGCTCAAGCTTTGATGATTGCCTCCTCACCTGTGGCATCGGTGGCCCTGTTTAGCTCTGAGTCTGTGTCCAGCCCTGACCTCTCTTCTAGGCTTCATTTCAAGCTTGTGTGTGTTCATTTCAGAACGTTCACCACACAAGTCATCCCAGAGTGCTTAGTGTGGGTGCAGCTGCAGGCTGGGTGCAATGGGGCTGCAAACATGAATGTGTGTGAGCTGTGGGACCCATCGTGGGTCAGGGGAGGTGGACACCCTTCAAATAGCTATCTTCACTTCTTGGCAGGAAGTGGCCACTGCAGTGAGGGATGGGGAGAGTAGTTGACAGCCCAGAAAGCTCCACTAGGAAGTCCTTCGGTTACCCCCACCTCAATCTTAAAACCCCATGTTGCCTCTCCGAGCTGACTTCGCTTCTTCTGTAAATGACATTACTGTCTGAGTCTGGGACTGTAGCATGATCACCTTAAATGCCCTCAAGGTTGCTTTGCACACAGTAGGTGCTCAGTAAAGACCTGTGCAGGGAATATCCGAGCTCTGTTCGTTTGTTCAGTTCATGAGGGAACTATCCCTGACTGAAGCTTTCCATCCCTGACCAATGCTCCCCACCCCCCTCCATTCCCCATACCACCTGGTGCCTGGCCCGCACCTGCAGCCTCCAGCAGCCTGCTCAGACTAAGGGTTTTTGAAGTGTTTATCTCCCTTCTGACCGGGAGCTTTCAGGCCTCATCTCTTCTGATCCAAAAGAACCCCTGGCAGATGCCTGGCACCCAGTAGGCATTATTAAATGAAGACTGAATGAATCTTTGTATCTCAACACCCATACGGTGCCTGCCACATGCTAGGCACAGAGCGCAGGCTAGTCGAATACATGAATGAGAATTTGCTGTATATAGACTTCACTTGCCACTGACCACAGTCAGGGCCCTTTTGAGTCCCTCCTCAGTGAAATGTTAATATTCAGAGCATTCACTGCTCTGCTGACAGACCTTAGGCAGAGGAACCTGAAGCCTAAGGGTTAAGAATGTGGTTAAGTGCAATTAGAAAATTAGATGTCTTGGAGGAAAAGGATTAGACTTACGGAGACGCTGCTGACTCGCGGTGCCTCCACTGTGTGGGGCTAGGACCTGGCTTGTCCTCACGCTGCCAGGCTCAGCGCGGAAGGGCTCAGGTGTGGGGTCTCAGGCACAGCTGAAATGCTCCTTTCCCACTTCGGAGCCTCCGTATTCGGAAACAAATATCCCCAAAAGGCAGCAGGCCCCATTTCATCCTGTGAGCCCTGGGGTCTTTGGGGGACAGTGCAGTTGGAGCTGCTGCCATGGGTAACCAGCGACTGGTGGGGCGTAGACCCTTCCAGATGACTGGCTCTGCCCGAGGTGCAGTCGTGCTGGTCCGTGATCTTCAAGCTCATCTCCCCTTGTTCTCTCCGCAGGCTGCCCGGTGCCCCGAGGAGGCTGCTGAGCCCCAGGCCATGGTCCCCTCTCGCAGGACGTGGAACCTGGGAGCCACGCCCTCGCTGCGGGGCCTGTGGAGAGTGGGCCGGGCCCCGGAGCCCGAGCCGGGGATGGCTCGCCCCGCCCCAGCCCCAGCCAGCCCGGCCGCCCGCCCTTTCCCACACACCGGCCCGGGGAGGTTGAGAACTGGTGAGTCCGCATTTTTAAAATGCCTCTTTATTTCCCTTCCTTCCTCCAGATACCAGAGATGAGACTGAGGTTTCTCACCGGTTCCTAAGCCCAGTCAGAGCTGTCAGGTAATTACAGGGTAACCGACAGCCCAGAGCCGGGCGGGCGTGGAGCCGGAGCGTCAGTCTCGCCGGGTGCTCCTTCCCTGCGCCCCTGTCTGGAAAGAGGAGACCTGGAAGCCGGGTTAAACTTTAACACGGGTCGGGCACAGAGCAGGGGAATCAGCTGCGTTCCCTCTGGCCAAGCTGGTCAGAGCTCTGCGGGCTGCCGTCCTTGGCCAAAAGCGTGTGGGCTCACTCCGGTCTCTGCCCAGGCTGGTAAACAAGGTAGGTGAAGTGGCTGCCCGGGCACCAAGCGCCGCTGACACTTGATCCTGCCTGGGCTGGTCCCTGGACGGCGTTGGGAGTGGACGGAGGCTGCTCCGGAACGTTGCCTGGCGGGGCTTGGGGGCCATGTGCTCATTTCAGGTGTTTCTGTAGAGACCCTGACAGCAGGTGGGCAGGGGTCCCAGAGTCTTGGCCCCCAGTGTCTCCCCGGGGAGCTGTCAGTGCCAGCTCGCCTTTCTGGGTCATGTCCCCCGGTGCTGCGAAAGGCAAGAAGTGAGCGGCTTCTCTGATTAAGGGCGGGGACTGGATTGACGGGGCTGGGGAGCTGCCCATGACCCTCTCCTGAGGCGTGGACAGGTTGCCCTGGTAGTGTGGGGGAGAGAGGGCTCTCTAGGCAAGGTGCCTTCAGGGGTCTGCTCCCTGTCCCTCGTGACTTACAGGAACAGGGTCTAGACTGCCAGCCTGTGAGGGCTAGCAGAGTCACTCTGGGCCATCAGGTCCAAGCCCCTCGGTGCACAGCAGGGGAAACTGAGGCCCAGAGAGGGCACACAGCAAACTCCTGTTCAGCCCTCTCTCCCACCACATTTGTGCTGTCAGTGGCAGCTGGACTGATGCCTCCTGAGGTCTCTCTGCTTCTATGGTTGTCTGGGGCTGGCTGCTCCCAAGCAGCACAGCCAGGCTGGGGATGACCCAGGGCCCTCGGGAAAAGCCTGGGCTTTTGGGCCAGGTAGCCCAGTTGTCTGAAAGGGGCGGAGGATGGCCTCTACCCCATAAGGTTGTCGTAAGGATTACAAATGTAATATGAATGAGTATTGCTTTTCTGGTAAAACAAAAACATTTTCCCTTCGAATACTTAAAACACATAGAAAAATATCAAAAAGGAAATAAAAATCACAAGCTAGTCACTGAACATTTTATGTAGTGCCTTTTAGTCATGTGTGTCTCTGTGTGTGTGTGTGTGTGCGCGCGCGCGTATAGGTATTTGAAATATTGTGTTATCTCAGCTTTCTAACCTGAAGGAAAAAATTGGGTATTATGAAGATTATATGACCATACAGACTTTTATCCACTTAAAACATTTAAGACAAAGGTCAGATGAAATCCTGTGTGTGAAATGCAAGCACTGTGCCTGCCACTGGACCTCAGCCAGCTCAGCTGCCCCAGGCCCCTCTGAGCCCCCCAACCAACCCCCATATTGCCACCCTGAGAGTCGGCTGGCAGAGGATTGGTTAGCACATGAGATTTGAATCCTGGCTCCTGTGACCCTGGGCACATTGTTAACCCTTCAGGGCCTCCGGTTCTTTGCCTGTCAGGTTGGGAGAATGCCCCCCACCTCCGTGGGGAGTTGTGAGGAGCTGATGGCAACTGTAGTCCTATTGGCCTGTACTGTGGGCCCTTTCTGTGTGCCTGGCACTACATGGGCACCATGTGTATCTCATCCATTTGATCCTCACCACAGGGCTGTGAAGTTGTCCCCATTTTATTGACAAGCAAACTGAGGATCAAGAAGGTGTGTAAAGGCTGGGCACTGTGGCTCACGCCTGTAATCCCAGCACTTTGGGAAGCCAAGACTGGCAGATCACTTGAGGTTAGGAGTTCGAGACCAGCCTGGCCAACATGGTGAAACTCTATATCTACTAAAAGTACAAAAATTAGTTGGGCTGGTGGTGCATGCCTGTAGTCCCAGCTACTCGGGAGGCTGAGGTGTAAGAATCGCTTGAACCTGGGAGGCAGAGGTTGCAGTGAGCCAAGATCGCGTCACTGCACTCCAGCCTGGGCAACAGAGAGAGACCCTGTCTCAAAAAAAAAAAAAGAAAAAGAAAAAAAGAAAAAAAAAATGTGTGTAAGGCTTGAAAACCACTTGGCCCAGTGGCTGGCACTTGGGATATTGTTATGCCCCAGGGTAGTGGCTCTGCAGTGTGCCTCATGACTTGTGAGGCTGGCCCCCATCATCCCACCCTGTTCAGCCCTGCAGGTGGAGGTGGGTGGCTGGGGCATCGCTGCCGCAGCCCGCCCTCTCTCCCATGGGTGAGAGAGGCAGTGTGTCAGAGGCACAAGGGGATGCACGTTAGCTGGTTCTGAATACGCTTGGGGAAGCAGCGGAGGCTGGGCCACCTGGTGTGGATTTGGTCTTAATGAAGTCAGGGAAGAAATTGCCACCTAGAGGCAGCCGGGGTAATAAAGCCATAGCCCTGTGCAAGTCCTCAAAGCTTCCTGCAGGCTGGCTGGCATCGGCTTCCTTCCGTTGCCCTGCTGAGCAGGTGCCTGCCCCAAAAGCCACCGTGAGGACAGGGGAGCCTCCAGTGGGGTATTGGGCCCCCTCCAGAAGAGAATCTTGGGGCGGCTTTTGGTAAGAAAGGAGTGTAGCCCCTGCCCTGAGCCAGGCCTTCCGCTCTGTGCAGGGCAGGCATGTAAGGGTGTGTGAGCCCCTTCTGGCCTCATCTGGACCAGCCAGGGGTATGTGAAAGCTGAGGTCAGCTGTGGCCCTGGCCAGTGGTCCATGGCTAGCAGTCTTTGGCCAGCGGTCGGAGCGTCTCACCTATCTCTCTGTCCTGGGACAGGGCGTGGAAAAGATACCCCAGTCTGCGGTGACGAGGACTCCAGTGCCCGAAGTGCAGCTCGCCCGGCCCTAGCTCAGTGCCGAGCCCTTAGCGTGGACTGGGCTGGCCCCGGAAGCCCCCACGGGCTCTACCTGACCCTGCAGGTAAGCACTGGGGCCTTCCAGGCTGCATGTGCCTTGGCTCTCTGAGCTCCAGTGGCTGGGTTCCTGCCAGGTTCCTGGGGGTAGGAAGCACCAGGGGAGAGCCAGGGACCCGTCTCGCACCTCTCTGCTAGGCCCCTCATGACCCCTCTGCCTGCGGGCCTGCTTTGTTAAGTCAGACAGGGGAAATCTCACAGGAGCTGACAGGAACTTTTCAGTCATGCCCTGGCTGAGGTGTTAAAGTGAGAAGCATGGGGCCTTAGCTGAGATGGGCAGAGCTTGGAGAAGGTATTGGGAAAACAGGCAGGTTTGGGGTAGTTGGTTATTCTCAAACATGGTTATGTGAGTATTTCCTTGTATTTCCTTGGGAATATTTCCTTGTTTGAAGTGAGAATTCAAAGCTAGATGGGGATTCACTAAAACTTGGGGTCTTCTCCCTTGTAGTTATCACCAAGTGACTTTAAAAAGACAAAGTAAGGCTGGGTGCAGTGGCTCAGGCCTGTAATCTCACCACTTTGGGAGGCTGAGGTAGGAAGATCGCTTGAGCCCATGAGTTCATGACCAGCCTGGACAATATAGTGAGACCCATCTCTATAAAAAGAAAAATAAAAAATTAGCTGGGCATGGTGGTTCCTATAGTCCCAGCTACTCAGGAGGCTGGAGTGGGAGGATCGCTTGAGCCCAGGAGGTTGAGGCTGCAGTGAGCTGTGATTGCATCACTGCACTCCAGCCTGGGTGATGGAGTGAGACCTTGTCTCAAAAAAAAAAAAAAAAAAAAAAAAAGAGATAAACTTTACATATATAGGTATATTTGGCTATAGAAATAATACATAATGATAATAGTAATAAGAGCTACTGTTTATCAAACACAGACTTTGTGCCAGGCATTAAAGATCTCATATCAGTCCTCATGATATTCATGACAGTCTCAGGATACAGTATTTGATCTGAGCTTTATAGATGAGGATGTGGAGGCTCAGAGAGGTTAAGTTACTGGCTGCTGGTCACATATTTGACCATTCAACACAACTAGCCTTGTAACAGGGCAGAGATACAATTACCCAGAAACTGCCTCTCATAGTCTTCTATCTTTGAGAAATCCACTATTAAGTATTTGGTGTTTATTTATTTATGTTTCCTATATCGAACTACTTAATTATATTTATATGATTTTTATTTTTGAGATGGAGTCTCATTCACTCTGTTGCCCAGGCTGGAGTGCAGTAGCATGATCTTGACTGCAACATCCGCCTCCCAGGTTCAAGTGATTCTCCTACCTCAGCCTCCTGAGTAGCTGGGATTACAGGTGTGCACCACCACACCTGGCTAATTTTTGTATTTTTAGTAGAGATAAGGTTTCACCATTTCACTATGTTGGCCAGGCTGGTCTTGAACTCTTTTTTTTTTTTTTTTTTTTGAGACGGAGTCTCGCTCTGGAGTGCATTGGCATGATCTCAGCTCACTACAACCTCCGCCTCTCAGATTCAAGTGATTCTCCTGTCTCAGCCTCGCGAGTAGCTGGAATTACAGGCATGCGCCACCATGCCCAGCTAATGTTTGTATTTTTAGTAGAGACAGGGTTTCATCATGTTGGCCAGACTGGTCATGAACTCCTAACCTCAAGTGATCTGCCCACCTCAGCCTCCCAAAGTGCTGGGATTACAGGTGTGAGCCACTCAGCCGTATTTATGGATTTTTTTTTTTTTTTGAGACAGAGTCTCACTCTATTGCCCAGGTTGGAGTGCAGTGGCATGATCTCAGCCCACTGCAACCTTCACCTCTCAGGTTCAAGTGATTCTCATGCCTCAGCCTCCTGAGTAGCTGGGACTACAGGCATGCGCCACTACACCTGGCTAATTTTTGTGTTTTTAGTAGAGATGGGGTTTCACCATGTTGGCCAGGCTGGTCTCGAACTCCTGACCTCAAGTGATCTGCCCACCTGGGCCTCCCAAAGTTCTGGGATTACAGGCATGACCCACAGTGCCCAGTGCATATTTATATTATTTTTATTACTTATTTTACATGTTATTCTGTGACTAGCTCTTTCCCTCAAGTAACTCCTCGTAGTCTCTTCATGCTCATCAACACATAGAGAACTACCTTTTTTTTTTTTTTTTTTTTTTTTTTGAGCAAGGTCTGGTTCTATTGCCCAGGCTGGAATGCAGTGGTACAATCTCACTGCAACCTCCAGCCATGTCATCTCACCTCAGCCTCCTGAGTAGCTGGGACTATAGGCATGTGCCACCACGCCTGGCTAATTTTTGTAATTTTTGTAGAGATGGAGGCTTCATCATGTTGCCCAGGCTGGTCCTGAACTTGTGGGCTCTGCCTTGGCTTCCCAAAGTGCTGGGATTACAGGTTTGAGCCATCACGCCCAGCCCTACCTCTTTCTTTTACACTACTGCATAATGGTCTACTTCAGGACTTACCATAAGTTATTTATAACAGATCCTCTGTATTGTTTCTGATTGCAGTGAGCTCCTTAAACAAATATCTGTGCTATGTTCATGCAGCAATAGCTTTGAGTATTTTCAGGGCAGTACAAGCTCTGCCCATTTTTAATTAATGCATTCGTTCAACAGATTATTTAGAATGTGCCAGTCTGTGCTAGGGTCAGAGGTGCAGTGCAGAAAGAGACAAGAGAGTCTAGCAGAGACCCCAGAGAGTGACCAAATAATCATGAAGGGATGAAGGCAAACCAGGCAGGGGCCAAGAAGGCAGTGGCAGAGGATCGACACCAGAGTCATCTGGGGGTGCTGCCAAGGCCCACCCCCCAAGAAAACCATTGCACTAGAGGGCCCACCACTCCCCCACGTTCTCCTGACCATCCACACACACTGATTCTACCCTTTCTGGAAGCTACATTTTCACAGAGCCTTGAAGGAACCGTGTACAAATGGTGGGCAGGATGGAGTGTGGAAAACACATACCATTCAAGGGGACATATCCTCCCGGGTGCAAATGGATGTCCTGGCCCGGGTAGCTTGTTTTCCCAGCCCCTGATCTGAACATGGATGCAGGGGTTGATGTTGCTTCAGGGACAGTCTTGTGTTTCGAGGTGTTTCTTGTCTCTTCTCATGTGATTCATCTGAAAACTGAACCAGAAGTTTCTTCTTTTATCTGTTCAAATCTGCTAGAAAAGCAGGTCTGGTGAGAGAACAGTTAAAGAAACCCGAGGACCCACTCTTTGCTCTGTCTTGAGCCATCCATAGTTAAATTGGAAGGCGGCAGTCAGAAACCCACAGCCTCGAGTTGGGTGGTGGCTCTGTTCTTGAGCTTTGATTATGGGGTGCTGAGTTGTGGTTGCTGAGTCCTGGGGTCAGCAGATCTGCTGAAAATCTCTGGGATGCTGGCACCAGCAACTAGCTTCCACGTTCACATCCTGGTGGGCCCCCACAAAGCTCCATTATGCGGTAGGTGCTTCAGGATTGAAGATGTGGGGCCAGGGTGGGTCCCAAGCACAGTGCGGCGACCTGGTGGCCTTAGTGACACCCCCTCCCTAGGCTCTGTCCAGCAGTTGAAACCTGAGATGCACCCCACAGAGGCGCTGCAGAAATTCCCAACCCCCCAGGGCCCCGTCTGTCCTTCCTGTGGCTTGGCCAACAGGCCAGAAATAGTGTAACCTTTGCCCTGGCTGGCAAATGGAAACTTCCAGCTGCTGTCCTTGCCGCCATGGATCACAAGCCTGCTAGCGATGGTGTGGCAGTTGGTCACAGGGTGGGGACAAAATTAAGTCGGAGGCAATTTTCTATTTTCTTTTTGAGACACAGTCTTGAGCTGTCACCCAGGCTAGATTGCAGTGGTGCAATCTCAGCTCACTGCAACCTCCACCTCCTGGGTTTAGCGATTCTTCTGCCTCAGCTTCCCGAGTATCTGCGATTACAGGTGCCTGCCACCACACCTGGCTAATTTTTTTTCTGTTTTTAGTAGAGATAGGGTTTCGCCATGCTGGCCATGCTGGTCTCGAACTCCTGACCTCAGGTGATCCACCCGCCTCAGCCTCTCAAAGTGCTGGGATTACAGGTGTGAGCCACTGCGCCCAGCATGAATATTCCTAAATATAAGAGGTGTGTCCTCCACCCGCCCTTCTCAAGTGGAGCTCGGGGTCGAGAGAAGGAGGGGGTGAATTTTGGGCTAAGGAGCCTGCTGATGTCACTTTTCTTGTCTTTTCAATTATCTGTATTGGCTTTTTGAATGTCAAAGTAAAAAAATGTGAAGATTACAGGAATCATATCCTGATAATACTTACCTCATATCAAGCCCTTACTATGTGGCAGGCGCCTTCTGAGGACTTGGCTGCAATTGTCTGTTACTCTTCACACAAGCTCAATGAGGTGGTCCTGTTATTACCATTTTTATTTTAAGAATGAGGAGAATGCAGCTTCAAGAAGGTAAGTAACTTGCCCAGCATCACACAGCTTAGCCGAGGAAGAGCCAGTCTTCACACACAGGCCTTGCCGCCTCTAGACTACAAGTTTATTTTTTAGAGTGAGCACTTTTAAAAGAGTAATTTATTTTTTTGTTTTGAATTTAAAGGTCACAAAGACACACAGAAATTGTCTGCTATCTCTCTTCCAAGATAACCTCTGTTGATATGGAAAAAAAAAAAAATGCTGGGCGTGGTGGCTCATGCTTGTAGTCCTAACATGTTGAGAGGCTGAGGCAGGAGGATCGCTTGAGCCCAGGAGTTTGAGATCAGCCTGGGAAATATGGCAAAACCCCATCTCTACACAAAAAATACAAAAATCAGCTAGTCATGGTGGTGTGTACCTGTAGTCCCAGCTACTCGGGAGGCTGAGGTAGGGGGATTGCTTGAGCCCAGGAAGTCAAGGTTGCAGTGAGCTGTGATTGTGCTATTGCACTCCAGCCTCGGCCACAGAGTGAGACTGTGTCTTAAAAAAAAAAAAAAAAAAAAAAAAAAAAAAAAGAAAAGAAAAAGAAAGAAAAAAATGGCCAGGCGCGGTGGCTTATTCCTGTAATCCCAGCACTTCAAGAGGTCGAGGCGGGTGGATCGCTTGAAGTCAGGAGTTTGAGACCAGCCTGGCCAACATGGTGAAACCCCGTCTCTACTAAAAATACAAAAATTAGCCAGGTATGGTGGCACACACCTGTCATCCCAGCTACTTGGGAGGCTGAGGCAGGAGAATCGCTTGAACCTGGGAGGCGGAGGTTGCAGTGAGCCGAGATCGCGCCACTGCACTCCAGCCTGGGTGACAGAGTGAGACTCTGTTTAAAAAAAGAAAAGAAATAAACAAAAAAAAAAAAACAAAAAAAAACCACACAGTCATTGTTTATAAGGTTAACAACTCAAATGCCAAAGAGGTTCAAAATGAAATGTAAGGCCACCTCCTTTCCCCTCTTCTCACGTTCTCTCTGTTGTGAACTTTCTTTTTATTCCCCCCAAATTGAAATGATGCTTGTTTATACTCTCAGCCACTACACCATCTCCCCAACCTTCCAGAGAGGATCACTGTCTATATAGTTCTCTAGATTTGTCTCTATGCCTGTTTTATTTTCATGATCCTCAAATGGGCTCACTCTTTGCATGTGGCCCTGCCACCTGCCTTGGGCATCTTTATGTGTGAGCGGTAGGTGACGTTCTCTGGATGAAACCCCTCTTCGTGCCTCCCCTCTCTCTTCCTGTGCCTGCGCACTGGCCCTCTCTGTCTCAAGTCCTTTGCCCGTGTTCGCCCTGGAAGAGGAGATGGCTTCTCATGGCTTCTCGATAGCCCTGTGGGGCGGGGAAAGTGAAGGAGGCAGGGCTGTGGCCCTTCTACTCAGACAGACTCATGGGCAGCCTCCTTGGCAGTCCTGGGGGTTCCATCTGGAGATGCAGAGCTGTGTGCCTGGGGTGGCAGCATCGGCATGGGAGCAGTTGCCCTGAGGTTGATATGTGTGTGGTGGGGCTGGACAGGTGCCTGTGGGGCGTGTGCGCCGGAAGTGAGCCGCCTCTGTGCTGGTGACTCTCAGACTCTGCAGGGATGGCATGAGCTTCGCCTGAGGACTTGAAGTACCTAAGAACCTTCTTTGCTGGGGCAGAAGACCAGCTGCTGAGGGAGGCCAGGATAAGGCACTGCCACTGTCTTGCTGTGGGACCTGGCACATCCTCTTCCAGATCCTGGGCCTCAACATCCCCACCCACCCACACAGGGAGGGACTGGACCCCCTGGGCCCTGGGATCCTGGCCAGCTCTGGGAGTGCACCATCCTTTGGCTCGAGGGTCCTTCCCTGGCGCAGTCTCCTTCATGTGAGGATTCTGGTTGTGTCTTGGCAGCAGGCCCTACAGGACAAGGGGTGCAAGAGCCAGAGTCAGGGGACGAAAGAAGAGAAGCTTTGGAAGAGACAGGCACCGGCCCCCAGGCGGGCCCAGGAGGCCCAGGAAGCTGGTGGCACCATGAATGTAGAGAATACAGGTAAAGCAGGCCTGCCCGCCGACCCGGCACTCCCCAGTGAAGCCAGCACAGGAGGGAGGCTCTTGTGCGGTTGGTGCTATCCCTATGCCCTGTCCTCCCTGGCTGGAGGTGGCCTAGACAGACTCCAGCTGCCTGACCCACAGCTCCAAGCCCCCAGCCTGCCTCTCCCGGATTCAGGGACAGTGGTGTGTATGGAACCTTCATCTCGACCTGCCTCCCACAGCATCCAGGCCCCACCCAGTGATAAGAGGCCTTGGCCAGCATGGGCTGGGGTTGAATTTCTCTGCTTTTTGTCTTTTCCCAGTGCCTGTCTAAAGCAGGGCAAGGGTGGCAGCCTCACAGACGCCACTGCCTGCAGAGAGAGACTCGGCCTTCTCCCTCCTATCCATGGGCTCCCAGGGTCTGGAGGCTTCTAGAACAGGACTTTGATTCTCCTGGTCAGAGGCTGAGATAAAGGAGCCGGTGGCTCAGCTATTCTCTGGCAGGGTCTGCCATGGTGTCCAGGGCTGGCTGGTTCTGGAAGATTCTACAGGCCCCCCTTGTAGTCTTACGGGTCCATGCCGGGGATCCCTGGCAGTAAGCGAGAGCCCGGTGATAATGGGGAAGCAGCATCCTCCAGGATCCCGGGGGAAGGCCGAGAGCATGTGAAGGAAAGATGAGCTGGCCTTTCTGTCATCTTCCTCCTCCATCGCCAAAAGGTTAACTTGTGTGTCTGAACTTGCCATGTGGTGGAAGGAGCCACTCCCTTCTCTGAGGCTGTCCAGAGCCCCGTTCTGGCGTTCTGGCCTGTCTGGGCCCAGGCACTCTTCTGCAGCGAGCGGCAGGGGTTGGGGTCTGGCTGAGTGTGAGCAGGCCAGCCTCGGGCAGGGGACATCATCTTGCTGATTGTGCATTGAGAAGAGGAAGGCCGATTTCAGGAAACAGCAAGGGTGACCTGGTCAGTGGGGCCAGGCCGTGCCTGCATCGCATCTTTGAACCCTGAGTGCAACCTCTCCAGCACAAGGACCCATTTTATTTCACCTCGTCCTCCCATCCTCCCATCCTCCCCTTTCTGGGACCTCCCTGATCTTCTTGGAGATCTTTTCTCCACAAGCACTCTCCTGGCCCCCGTCCCACTGCCCTGCCGCGGTGCCGAGACCCGGCGAGCCCCTCTGGGGGTGACATCCCATGACGTGAGCAGTGTTCCGGATGAACTGGGCCCTCCGAGGCCTCATTTCTGCCCCATGGCCTGTTGTGTAACAGCCACCCACGCCTGTGCCTCTCCACGGTGCTGGGCTCCTTTCAGGCAAGGCCCCTTGTCCCCATTTCTCCTAGGAAGCTCCTGCCGGGCCCCTCCCACATGTCTCTCGAGTGGCAGAACCAGCTCCCGGGCCAGGAGTCCAGTGCATTCCCTGCCTCACTGCAGCAGCCTGCAAAGGGCTGAGGGCCACGCTGGTCACATGCCGCTCATGCTGCCGCGTGTGCAGGCCTGGAAGCATCCGTCTGACCTCACTCGCTCTAGAACAGATCACAAGAGCTTGGCCAGCTCTGTGTGACATGCATGCTGCGTCACGTGCAGGCCACACGGCCAGGGTCACCACCCAACCGGGGATGCCCAGCTCCAGCTCTCCGGAGTACTCGGGTGGAGGAGGGAAGAGCCAACCTATGTGTGCCCCTCCTGCTCTCCTAGAGCGGGGCGGGGGGCCTCTACCCATCTGCCCCTCCTCCTGGGGCTGTGCCAAGATGTCCCCGCCCAGCTGCAAGCTGTACCCTCCCTACTTCCCTGTCCATCTGAGTCTGTTTGGCTTCCCTCAGGCCAGGCTGTCAGAGGGGTGTGTGACTTCAGGTACAAGTGACTTCCTTCCCAGGGTCTAGGAGCCCCCAACCCCAGCTTGCTAAGGGCTGGGATTCCTGGGGACTAATGTGGGAACGCCTAGAGCCCCAGGCTCCAAGGTAGAGAGCAGCGTTCTCTGGCCAGCAGATGCCCTTCTTCACCCTTCACTCTGCCACGCTCTGTCATGTCCCATTTGTGCTCCCTGAGGGGAGGAGGCAAATCCCCCACCCTTCCCAGCCCCCCATTCTTCTCTCTCTCCCCCAAACTCTTTGCTCCCTACCTGCAGAGACCATGGCCATTCTTGGCGCCTTGGAAGCAAGCTATAACAAGCATCCCAGGCCCCGTGCACAGGTCATGGGCCCCAATTCTGTGTTCTTGTCCTTCATCCATCTGTCCATCTCTCTCATTCTTGGTGACAGGACAGTGGCGGGCCTTTGGAGGAGGAGGACTCCCTCTGTCTTGCCTGGGAGGTCCCTGCGCTCCATCTTTGCTAGGTGCTGGCTGGCTGAGTTCTTGCCCCATGTGCAGGGCGGGCTTTGTGTCCTGGTCTGTCTGTCCCTCCCACATGCACACGGCTCCCCTGGCTCCCCTCCCTCTGCACAGTTGACCACTTGCCACATGGGGAGGCTGGGGAGCCCCACTCTTCTCTTCTGTACTCTTGAGAGGGTTTGAGACTTAAAGAAATAACGTTCCTACAAGAATAGAGTTTTCTAGGGTGAGAATCCCTTGTCTTTCCCAGCTGCGATTCCTTTCAGCCTGGCCATGGAGAGAGGCTGGCCCATCAGACCTAGAACATGTGCTTTGAGAGCTGTATTCAGTGGAAGTTGCTTTCTTAAGTCCTGATCCAGGCAATTTAATCCCCCAGATGCTGCCTGGGGAAGTGTCTTTTTCTGGGACAGGCCCTGGAGGTGCCAGCTAACCTATGCCGCTGCTGCCCCAGCTTCACCTGGTTGCCCACCCCCTCTGCTTGCACCCCTATCATCCCTGGCGGTCTGCCCTGTTGTGATGGACCCTCTCCTCTGCCAGCGTGGGACCTCTGCTGCCCTCTCATCAGCCACTACTTTGCTTGTAGGTGGGCGTCTCTTTGGCAGCAGGAGGTGCTTGAGCCTGTCAGGGCCACCAGGTGCGGCCCCCGTGGTGCATAGGATGGTGGAGGCCATGTCCCAGCTCCAGGAGGAGAAGGCCCAGCTACAGGAGGAGCTGGTGGTCCTACGGGAGAGGCTGGTCCTCCGCGACAGTGACCAGCAGGTCACATCCACCCAGCTGCAGAACCAGGTACCTGGGGAGGCTGGGATGGGCAGAGGCCACTGCCCACTATGGAGCAGGTCAGAGGACACCACCTGGGGCACCTGACCCTACCAGGCTACTGGTGTAAGAGGAGACAGCTGGGGTCTCATCTCCTGGAATATGCTGGAGGGTAGGGTGGTAAGAGTCAGAGGCCTCCCATCCTGGAGGATGCACTTTTGAGATGCAGCATTTCTTTCAGCTTACAGGGGCCTCCCATCTTGATCCTTCTTGTGCCCCATCTCCTTGGGTTACAGGGGGCCAGGACCTGCCTCCCTAGGAGGTGATGTAGATGTGAGTGGAACAGGAAGGTGCAGGGTGCTTCCCACCCTGAGTCTACCCCATCTTCCGTGGTGCCCTGCACTGGGCAGCCCGAGTGGACAAAACTCATCAGATGGTCACCCCACAGGAGGTTGGCATGACATTTCTCATGCTTTTGATTTCTCGTTAAAGGTGGACGCTAGTTTGAGTGCGTGTTGGGGAAGGGATCTCTCAAACCTCTGGAAGCCAGGGAGAGCCAGGGTTCATGCAGGTCAGCGTTGTCTCCTTCGTTGACTGGGCAGAACATTTGGGTACCATTGGCTGATAAGCTGCATGTCCTGTGGGGCTGACCGCCAGCCCTCTTGTGTATGTGTGGCTGCGTCACTTTCTTCTCCTTCTGGATCTCCACTCAGCTCCCAGCCCTCCTTCCCCGCTCTTCTCCTCAGTGGCTGTCTCTGTGGTTGTATCTCAGCCTTGCCCACTTCCCCAAGGTCTGCAAGCCCGTCTGCCACATCATCCCCGCTTCTGATCCAGTGCCCTGGCCTGGCTGTTGGGCCTCTGAGCTCTGGGCCCAGGACTCTGTGTTGACTGACTGGCCTTCAGGTAGAGCTAAGTTCTTTGTGTGTCCCATGAGCCAGCAAAGAGATGGCCTGGACATGCCGATGTCTGCCTATTGTGCCTCATATGTGCTGTGACTTGTTCTCTCAGTTCTGGGGGCAGCATATTGTGCACGCTTTTGAAATGCAGCATTTCTTCTAGCTTACAGGTGTGTTCTCTTCTCAAGAATGGCCTGGCCTGCCCCCATGCCCCTTGCTGACTCGGGTGGGCCTCCTTGGGGTGCCCCTCATGCTCTGTGTCTTCCTCTTACACACTTACCCCACAGCTTGACTATCTGGGCCTGCCTTCCTCACTAACTGGGGGCTCCTCCAGGCCAGCCCTGTATCCTCTTGCCTGCTGCATGCCCACCTGCTTCCTTGGGTATTTGTGCATGCCCCTTTTGTACTCGCACTGAGCTGGGCATGGGGGATACCCCAGTGGACAGTAGGCTCCCACCCAGTGGAGGCTTTGCCTGTGGGAAAATGGACATTTGCTTCACACACCCACGTAAAGTGGGAAGGGCTCGATGGGATGGGCACACGCATGGCCTCGAGGTCTTGTCCCGGGGCATCTTGAGCTAAGCTCTGGGACAGAGCAGAGGGAAGTGCACTCTGAGCTGGGGCCCAGCCAGTGCAAAGGGACTTGTGGTAGGAGGGGCATGGCTCAAGCGCCTTGGGGGTTGCAGGGGGTCCAGGGCCCACCCTGCAGGACACGCATGTGGCCTCAGGCAAAGGCTGAGCAGCCCCTCTTCCTTCCCTGACCTTCCCCAGTTAGGCTCTTCAGACACTTCATTTTGCAAATAAGTGTTTTTTTAAAGGGCTTCGTGGGCTGGGCGCAGTAACTCATGCCTGTAATCCCAGCATTTTGGGAAGCCAAGGCAAGTGGATCGCTTGAGGTCAGGAGTTCAAGACCAGCCTGGCCAACATAGTGAAACCATGTCTCTACTAAAATTACAAAAATTAGCTGGGTGTGGTGGCGGGCACCTGTAAGCCTAACTACTCGGGAGGCTGAGGCAGGAGAATCGCTTGAACCTGGGAAGGGAAGGTTGCAGTGAGCCAAGATCACGCCACTGCACTCCAGCCTGGGCAACAAGAGCAAAACTCCGTAAAAAAAAAAAAAAAAAAAAAAAAAGAAAAGAAAAGGACTTTGTGGAGATATGATTCACATGCCATAAAATTCACCCCTTGAAGGTGTACCATTCGGTGGTCGGTGGTAAGCATAGTAAGATGGCAACGCACCCATCACCAGTGTCTCATTGCCAAACATCTTCATCACTCCACCGGGCCTGCTGACGGTCACTCCCCGTGCTCCTTGCCCCACAGCCCCTGGCAACCTTTAATCTGCTTTCTGTTTTTATGGATTTGTCTTCTCTGAACATTTCATAGAAGTGAAATCATCGTATCTAACCTTTTGTGACTTTAAAGAGGTTTTTGAAAACATTTTTCCTTTAATTAACAAAATCAACTTACGTTTTAAGAAGGGAAACTGAGGAGAAAACATCTCAGCCTTTTTAGTTCTTTGACCCCCAGCTCTCCAGCCACTCTTAGGAGAAACCCCGAGCCTACCCCACTCCCGCAAGTGACTTAGGAATTCAGAATGGTTCCTAGGCTTTGTTCTCATTTTGTCCTTGAACGTTGTTTTTCTTTTTCTTTTCCTTTTTTTTGAGATGGAGTTTTGTTCTCGTTGCCCAGGCTGGAATGCAATGGCGCGATCTCGGCTCACTGCAGTCTCCACCTCCCAGGTTCAATCGATTGTCCTGCATCAGCCTCCCGAGTAGCTAGGATTACAGGTATCCATCACCATGCCTGGATAATTTGTATTTTTAGTAGAGATGGGGTTTCACCATGTTGTTCAGGCTGGTCTCGAACTCCTGACCTCAGGTGATCCACCTGCCTCGGCCTCCCAAGGTGCTGGGATCACAGGCATGAGCTACAGCACCCGGCCTGTCCTTCAACTTTCTGACTGCAGCTCTTTTCTGGAAATTTCTCAGGGGATGTATCTGAAGCTCCAGGTCTCTGAGATACTCTCTGGGGGGCCCAACCTTGTGGAGATGTGGCCAACCACATGGGTCTAGAGCTGGGTTCAAACCTTGACTTTGGCACTACTCATTAGCTTTATGTGACCTTGGGACAGTTAATTACCACTCTGCAGGTCAGTTTCCTCATCTGTGAAATGGAAAATATTGCCGGGCGCGGTGGCTCAAGCCTGTAATCCCAGCACTTTGGGAGGCCGAGACGGGCGGATCACGAGGTCAGGAGATCGAGACCATCCTGGCTAACACAGTGAAACCCCGTCTCTACTAAAAAATACAAAAAACTAGCCGGGCAAGGTGGTGGGCGCCTGTTGTCCCAGCTACTCGGGAGGCTGAGGCAGGAGAATCACTTGAACCCAGGAGGCGGAGCTTGCAGTGAGCTGAGATCCAGCCATTGCACTCCAGCCTGGGCGACAGAGTGAGACTCCGTCTCAAAAAAAAAAAAAAAAAAAAAAGAAATGGATGTAATAATAGGATGTGGTGAGATGATCCCTAGTGAGTCATTGGTGTTGCTGTGGCCACACCATTGTTGCTACTGGGAGAGTTTTGGATTTGGAATCCCGTGAGCAGGATTCTATTCTGGCTGTGCCACGTGCCAGCTGGGCAGCTGTAGGAAGTCACCTCCTCTCTGAGCCTTCACTTCCCAGTCTCTAAACTGGGGCTTACAAATGTTGCATTGCAGTTTAGGGGTGGATCTGTTGTAAGAGTGGACAGAAAAAAGGATGGTCAACTGTAACGTGTGGTGCGTCGTGAGCTGTCACTCCCATGTGCCCTGGTCTCCTGCTGGCCTCACTGTGGTTTGACGCAGACTTGGACTTTCCTGGAATTCTGAACGTTGCCTCTCTAAGCAAAGCCCGCCAGGGGATATACTGTGCCTTGTTTTCCGTGATGCTATGTTCCCAGCCCTGTGCACACTGGCTTCTGATCGGCTGCTTTCTCACACTGCTGTTCCTGCAAGGCTCTGTGGCCCCATGGTTAAGGGTGAGGGTTCTGCAAGGGTCAGTCAGATACGAGTTCCAGTGCTAGGTCCACCACTTACTGGTCAGGTGACCTCAAGTAAGTTGCCTAACCACGGCTTAACCTCTTAGGAGCTCAGTTTTTCTTCCTGTAAAATGGGGATAATAATAGTTCCTACCTCAGGGGAATAGGGGATGAAAAATGATCTTATGAAATCCCCCTGCCCTACTGGCAAAGCTGACTCAGTTAATGGGGCTCCATTATCACTGTTGGGATTTGGGCTTGTGGGGGCTGCAGTGGTCTTTTCAGGCCTCCCCACGGCTGTGCCAGGTGGAGGAGGTGTTTGTATATACTGAGAGCAATTGGGCCAAAGGTCCATAGTCCTTGAGCACCCAGCTGACCCAGGCCACAGAGGCCGCTCATCTCTGTCTGGTGACCACAGGAGGCTGTGGCTGTTGGGATGACCCTCCCCAGTGTTGTTAACAACAGTTCCAGGCCACGTCCTGCTGGCCTTGAGTTCCCCTGTCCTCTTGTGGATGTCCCTAGAGCCATGGCCTCAAGGTTCCTGAAGTTCCCAACAATGTGACATGCTGCCCAGACCTCACTACACTCCTTTTTTATTTTGAGACGGTCTCACTCTGTCACCCAGGCTGGAGTGCAGGGGCGTGATCACAGCTCACTGTAGCTCCTGCCTACCGGGCTCAAGCCATCCTCCCACCTAAGCCTCCTGAATAACTGGGACCACAGGTGTCCACCACACCTGGCCCACTTTTGTATTTTCTGTCCAGACGGAGTCTTGCTATATTGCCTAGGCAGGTCTCAAACTCCTGGACTCAAGAGATCTGCCTGCTTCAGCCTCCCAAAGTGCTGGGATTACAGGCGTGAGCCACTGTGCCCGGCACTCACCACACTCCCTTCCTGCCCCCTGCACCTCAAGAGTGAACCTTAAAAAACTGTCTTCAGGCCGGGCACAGTGGCTTACACCTATAATCCCAGAACTTTGGGAGGCCGAGGTGGGCAGATCATCTGAGGTCAGGAGTTCGAGACCAGCCTAGCCAACATGGTGAAACCCCGTTTCTACTAAAAATACAAGAATTAGCCGGGTGTGGTGTTGCACGCTTGTAAGTCCAGTTACTAGGGAGGCTATGGCAGGAGAATTGCTTGAACCTGGGAGGCGGAGGTTGCAGTGAGCCAAGATTGTGCCACTGTAGTCCAGCCTGCATGACAGAGCAAGACTCCATCTCAAAAAAAAAAAAAAAAAAAAAAAATTGTCTTCAGAGGCCACAGGCTGGAAAACTAGCTCTTGCCCTCAAATGTGTCTTGTTTGGCTGCTGTCTTCTTCTTCTTTATTTTTTTAAATCATTTTAAAAATAGATGTAACATAAAATTTACCATCTTAAGCATTTTTTTGTTGTTGTTTGAGAGAGTCTTGCTCTGTCGCCCAGGCTGGAGTGAAGTGGCACGATCTCAGCTCACTGCAACCTCTGCCTCCTGGGTTCAAGGAATTCTCCCACTTCAGCCTCCTGAGTAACTGGGACTACAGGTATGCACCACCACACCTGGCTAATTTTTGTATTTTTAGTAGAGATAGGGTTTCATCATGTTGGCCAGGCTGGTCTTAAATTCCTGACCTCAGGTGATCCACCTGCTTCAGCCTCCCAAAGTGCTGGGATTACAGGCGTGAGCCACCGCGCCCGGCTGATCTGAAGCATTTTTGAGAGTTAAGTTCAGCAGCAGCACATTCTCATTGTGCAATAACCATCACCATCTGATATGGTTTGGCTCTGTGTCCCTACCCAAATTTCATCTCGAATTATAATCCCCACATGTCAAGGGAGGGACCTGGTGAGAGGTGAACGGAGCATGGGATGGTTTCCTCCATGCAGTTCTTGTGATAGTGAGTTCTCATGAGGTCTGATGGTTTAAAAGTGGCAGTTTGCCCTTCGTGTGCTCACTTTCTTTCTCCTGCTGCCATGGAAGACATGCCTTGTGTCTCCTTCTCCTTCTGCCAGGATTATAAGTTTTCTGAGGCCCCCCCAGCCATGTGGAACTGTGAGTCAATTAAACCTCTTTTCTTTTATTTATCTGTTTATTTATTTATTTACTTATTTACTTATTTTTATTTTTTGAGATGGAGTCTCTGTCTCCCAGGCTGGAGTACAGTGGCACAATCTCAGCTCACTGCAACTTCCACCTCCTGGGTTCAAGTGATTCTCCTGCCTCAGGCTCCTGTGTAAACTGGGACTACAGGTGTACGCCACCATGCCCGGCTTTTGTATTTTTAGTAGAGACAGGGTTTCACCATGTTGGCCAGGCTGGTCTTAGACTCCTGACCTCAAGTGATCCACCTGCCTCGGCCTCCTGGAGTGCTGGGATTACCGGTGTGAGACACCTCTTTTCTTTAGATGAAACCTCTTTTCTTTATAAATTACCCAGTCTTATGTATTTCTTTATAGCAGTGTGAAAACTCACTAATACACCATCCATCTCCGGAACTCTTTTCATCTTCCCCTACTGAAATCCGGGCCCCATTAAACAGTAACTCCTCATTCTGCATCTATCTCCGTGGGTTTGACTACTCATGTAAGTGGAATCATCCAATATTTGTCCTTCTGCGACTGGCTTATTTCACTTAGTATAATGTCCTCAAAGTTCATCCATGTAGCATACATCAGAATTTTCTTCCTTTTTAAGGCTGAATAATATTCCATTGTATGGATATACCGTATTTTGTTTGTTTTGTTTTTCCATTCATCCATCCATGGGTTGCTTCTACTTTTTGGTTACTGTTAATAATGCTGCTATAAATGTGAGTGTACAAGTATCTCTTTGAGTCCCTCCTTTAAATTCTTTTGAGTATATACCCAGAAATGGAATTGCTGGATCATATGATAGTTCTATTTTTAATTTTTTGAGGAACCATTATACTGTTTTCCATAGTGGCTGCACCATTTTACATTCCCACCAACAGTGCACAGAGGTTCCAGTTTCTCCATATCCTTATGAGCACTTGGTTTTTCGTTTTCTTTATTTATTTGTAGAAATGAGGTCTCGCTATGTTGCCCAGGCTAGAGTGCAGTGGCCATTCATGGTCGTAGCTCACTGCAGCCTCTGAACTCCTGGCCTCAGGCAATCTTCGTGCTTTAGCCTCCTGGAGTAGCTGGGACTTGCTCCTGCTTATTTTTATTTTTGCAACAGCCATCCTAATAGGTGTGCAGTGGTATCTCATAGTGGTTTTGAGTTGCATTTCCCTAATGCCAGTGATATTAAATATCTTTTCATGTCTGTTTTAGCTATTTGTATGTCTTCCCTGGAGAAATTTCTATTCAAGTTCTTTGCTCATTCTTTAATTGGTTTTGTTGTTGTTGAGTTGTAGTTCTTTATATATCCAGAATAATAGCTCCTTATCAGATAAATGATTTGCAAGTATTTTCCACGTGTTGCCTTTTCACTCTGTTGATAGTGTCCTTTGTTATACAAAAGTGTTTAATTTTGATGAAGTCCGACTTATCTCTTCTTTTATTGCCTCTGCTTTTGGTGTATATCCAAGAAATCATTGCCAAATTTAATGTCATGACATTTTCTTCTCTATTTTCTTCTGAGAGTTTTATAGTTTTCGCTCTCACATTTAGGTCTTTGGGGCTTTTTGTTTTTTATTTTGACACAAGATCTTGCTCTGTTGCCCAGGCTGCAGTGTGGTGGTGTGATCATGGCTCACTGCGGCCTTGGCCTCCTGGGCTCAGGTGATCCTCCCACCTCAGCCTCCCTAGTAGCTGGGACCACAGGCGTGTGCCACCATGCCCAGCTAATTTTGTTTACTTGTTGTAGAGACAGGGTCTCCCTGTGTTGCCCAGGCTGGTCTAGAACTCCTGGGCTCAAGCAGTCCTCCTACCTTGGCCTCCCAAAGTGCTGGGATTATACCATGCCTGGCCCTCTTTGATCTATTTCGAGTGAATTTTTGTATATGGTATAAGGTAAGGATCCAACTCCATTCTTTTGCCTATGGATATCCAGTTTTCTCAGCACCATTTGTTGAAAAGGTTATCCTTTCCCACATTAAATGGTCTTGGCAACCTTGTCAAAAATCATTTAACCATGTATGTCAGGGTTTATTTCTGGACTCTGTATTCTATTCCATTGGTATTTATGTCTGTTTTAATGCCAGTACCACACTGCTTTGATTGCTGTAGCTTTTTTTTTCATTTGAGATGGAGTCTCGCTCTGCCGCCCAGGCTGTAGCACAGAGGTGCAATCTCAGCTCACTGCAACTTCTGTCTCTCAGGTTCAAATGGTTCTCCTGCCTCAGCCTCCTGAGTAGCTGGGACTACAGGCACCTGCCATGAGGCCTGGCTAATTTTTGTATTTTTAGTAGAGATAGGGTTTCGCCATGTTGGCCAGGCTGGCCTCGAACTCCTGACCTCAGGTGATCCGCCTGCCTCAACCTCCCAAAGTGCTGGGATTACAGGCATGAGCCACCGCGCCTGGCCAAACTGCTGTAGCTTTTTAATGAGTTTTGGAATCAGGAAGTGTGAGACCTTCAGTCTTTCAAGACTGTTTTAGCTATATGGTGTCCCCTGATAAGGATTTTTCTATTTCTTCAGAAAATGTCATTGGGATTTTGTTAGGCATTGCATTGAATCTGTAGATCACTTTGGGTGGTATTGACACCTTAACAATATTAAATCTAATCCATGAACATGGAATGTCTTTCTATTTATTGGTGTCATCTTTAATTTCTTTCACCAGTATTTTGTAGTTTTTAGCATACAATATTTAACCTTTGTTAAGTTTATTCCTCAGTACCTTATTCTTTTTGATGCTATTGTAAATGGAACTATTTTCTTAATTTCCTTTTTGGATTGTTTATTGTTAGTTGTAGAAACGTAACCGATTTTTGTGTGTTCATTTTGTGTCCTTCAACTTTGCTGAATTTATTAGTTCTAATTGTCCTGCTTTTAAAAGCAAATTAATTCCAACATTTAAATCTTAATGAAATTCATCTAAAACTCTAGACTTCCTTTTTGTCATAAAATATTGGAAGATGTGGCACCTCTGAGCTGACATTCCCACATGGCACCCACCGCTTGAGGTCGAGTGGCAGCTCCTGCCTTTGGTGGAGAGGAGCATCCTTTAGCACACTCCAGCCCCACCACCCTTTCTGTCTCTGCTTACCAACCTCATCCACAAGCTCTGCTCTGGCTGGCCCCATGCATTCAGCATTCCTCCTACATGTACTTACTGAACACCTACTGTGTACCAGACACTGTTCCAGACACTGGGAGTATAGTGCTGAACACAACAGACAAAAATCCCTGCCTTCACAGACCTTTCCTTCGCATATATCACTCATTTAATCCTCGAGACAGCCTCCATGAGGTAGCCTCATTATACAAATAAGGAAAATAAGAGACACAGAGAACTTAAGAGACTTGTCCAAGGTTACCCAGCGGGTAAGGGAATGTCTGGATTAGAACCTGGGCAGCCTGGCTTAAGAATTCGAATTGTCAGCTGCTATTACTTGCCCATCAGTGGCAGAAGGACCCAGAGGTAAAGACTTGGCAACAGAGGCAGGGTGGCATGGACAGGGGACAGACAGGCCTGGCCAGTGGTCATAGAGCCAGGATCAGGCCTTCTGTGGGCTCCACAGGGTATGCTGCCAGGGCCGCCCGGCTGGCCTCTGGGCTGAGTTTCCTTGAGGTTGTCTGGATTCCAGGCCCTCTGGCCTTCCCAGCTCAGCAACTTCGGCCTGGGAGAGGCCGCTTTTCCTTAGCAGACAGCTGATGATCATTGCTGGGCTTGGTGGGAGGTAAAGAGGTAACCAGCAGGTTTTCTCTCTGTGACAGTTAGAGGCCGCCTTGAAAGCAGACAGCTGAGAAAACACAGACCTGGGCTGGCCGGCCCCACCCTCGGTCGAGCAGCTTCTGCCTGTGAAGTGTAAATGCAGGTGGTGTCAAGTTGGCAGACAGGCCCAGCTCCCTCTTCCCCTTGAGCAGGCAGGGCCGAGGCCCCCTGCAGCAGGCCCGTGACTTAGTTGCTCTGGCTGATGAAGAGCTTGGGCCTGGGAGGAGTGTCGCACAGCCCCAGCCTGGTCTGTCCTCAGCCCTGGATTGACGTCCATGCTGTCCTGGAACCGTCTCAGCGGCCTAGTGGGGAGCCTGCTTTCTCCTCCATCCTGTGTCTTGGGCTCAGGCATGTGCCCGCTGCCCCTTTGTGGCCACAAGTATGTATCAAGCCCATGGTGGCGCTTGGGACCCTCCCCTGGTGGGCTTAGAGACACGGACGACCCTTGCTGGCTGGGAGCTGCGGTGAGTGTGTGAAGGGCCCTCGGTCTCCCCTGAGGAAGGCCCTGCCTTCTGGCTCTGCCTGCTCTTGGCTTTCACTGCTCCCAGGCCGTCTCCCATCCGCTTTCCCCAGGTGCCTCCACTTCTCTCTGACTTCTTGCCTGTTTTTCCTAATTCTGAGAGATTGCCTGCCTTCAAGTGCAGGAGAAAGCGGACATCTTCCCCACAAGCCCGAGACCTACACCCAGTAGAGCTGGCCAACCACCTGCCACGGAGCAGGTCACTGGTGCCTGGGCCAGAGTGCTCGTGGTGCCAGTCTGCTGCGTCTCAGCCACATTCCCCCTGCTCTGCTGCCCGCAACAAGCCAGAGATGACCTAGTGTCTGACATCTCTGAGTAAAGGGGCCTTTTACAGCCCCTTCCTCAACTCCCTCACCATCCCCCATGCTCCCCGAGCCTGACCCCCCCACATTGCAGCCACCTCCTTCTGGGCACCCCTCTGAGATTCCAGACAGAACCCAGGAGCCCCCAGGTTCCCATTGTGATGCAAGGACACAACAGAACCCTGGGCCCCAGGCAGGTGGCCAGTGGGTATCCCGCCTCCCACCCCCAGCAAACACTGGCAAACCCCACTCTCCTTGCATTGGGGTCTGAGTGCCTGGCAGTGGCGACAGTGGAGACGATCAAGGTCAGCACGCCCAGCCCCATGCTGAGGCAGCAGCCTATCTAGGGGAGGGAGGTGGGGTGGAAGGAGACTCCATCCTTTTGAAAAGGGAGTCGATTCACTTATGTCAGGGTAGGAAGAGTAGGAATACATATTCTTTGAGACTGAAAAATTACTGGCTGGGCGCAGTGGCTCACAACGGTAATCCCAGCACTTTGGGAGGCTGAGGCGGGAAAATTGTTTGAGGCCAGGAATTCAAGGCCAGCTTGGGCAAAATGGCAAGATCCTGTCTATATATTTAAAAAAAAAAAAAAAAAAAAAAAAAAAAAAAATTAGCTGGGCGTGGTGGTATGTGCCTGTAGTCCCAGCTACTCGGGAGGTTGAGGTGGGAGGATGGCTTGAGTCCAGGAGGTCTAGGCTACACGGAGCCTAGATCGCAGCACTGCACTCCAGCCTGGGTAACAGAGTGAGACCCTGTCTCAAAAAGAAAAAAAAAATTACTGAAAAGCATAAAGATTTTGTCAACTATAATTCCACAACCCAGAGACCCCCACTTTTTAGTACTGTATATTCAATGGTTTTTCAGATGTTTCTTGGACTTAATATGTTGATGAGCCTTTCCTCATGATATTTAAAACTCTTGATAAACATGGATGTAATGACAGAATAGTCCATGTAATGTATATACACATTGTAATTCACCTGCCCACTCCTCTAAGCGTGGGTATTCAGGGTATTCTCAATTTTAGGACTAAATTAGCAGAAAGGCTGCCTCATGCAAACTGTCCCTACTCCCACACGGGGCCAGAGGACTTGAGCCGTCCTCTCATCGGGCACTGAGTGGGCAGAGAAGTGGTGCAAGCTCTGCCTCCCTGCCTGGCCTGTGGCCCAGTGTGTTGCTAGGAAGGAATGTGCTTGTCCAGGTGGCAGCAGAGCTGACCTCCTGGGGCCTGGCCCTTGGGTCACCTGCTTGTCCCCCAGGAGGCCTGACTGGGCCCCCAGCCTTTCACCTGGGTCTTGCATCTTGGAATCCCCCTGCCCCACCGTGAGTAGGCAAAGCCAGCTCCCTGGCCTCTTCCTCAGAGGTGGGGGTGGATCCCTTGGTCCACCCCTGACCACTCAGAGCTGGCCTAACTGCTGTGAGTCAGCGCTCTCTCCAGCCCTGGGAGACAGGGACCTCCGAGGCCGAACACTACCTTGTTTGATGACAGAGACTAGCTTGATGACATCTCAACCATGTAAAGTAGGGAGATTTTATACACACCCCACAAAATCCAGATGTCTGGCCTGTCTTAACTATGGCTAATGCATGCTGCTGGCTGTGCTAAGGGGGCAGACTCTAAACCTCTTTTTTTTTTTTTTGAGACAGCCTCGCTCTGTCACCCTGGGGTGCAGTGGTGCTATCATAGCTTACTGCAGCTTCAGACTCCTGGGCTCAGGTGATCCTAACCCTCCGGATTACAGCTTGGATTATAAGCGTGCACTGGCACACTCGGCTGAGTTTTGAAACTTTTTGTAGAGATGGGGTCTTGCTATGTTGCTCAGGCTGGCCTAGGCCTTTCTTGAAAGAGAATTTTCACGATGCTGGGTGTATGTTTTCACCTCCCGTGGTCTGAGGGGAGCAAATGGTGGCCGCCTTCTTAGGGGGTTCTTGGGAGTCCAGCCCTGCACAGCCCCTCACCCGCCTTACCTGGCTTTCCCCTGTAGTGAGTGGACGTTGTTGCCTGTCATTTAGTAATGAGAACCCAGCTGTGTAAACCTCCTAAACTACCACATAGGAATCTGGCTCTTAACATACCTTTCCTGAGGTGAGGGGTGCTCACTACAGGACGTTCTGCAAGAAAAGTCCTAAACATGCCCTGACGGAAGCTGGAGCCAAAGTCTGTGTCTGCGAATTGTTTCCTGAGGAGAGGTTTCTGGGGGTGGGCTGATGTGAGACCAGAGTCTGGGCCTTGGGAGGGGATGGCTGGCTGGAGGACAGCTCCGGGGAAGGGTTGCTTCCCTGGGATCTGCCCTCATGGGATTGGCACCATGATGGTGTCCCCTCTTCTGGGGTCGGGATAAGCCAGGTAACCATGGCTTCCTCATGGGGTGCACACCCTCTTCCCCTTCTAATAGTCTTGGCCGCCACAGCTCTCCTGCAAGGCAGATTGGGAGCAGGGGTGGACACAGGTTCTAAGTGTGCTCTGGCTACTGGAAGACCCATCTCCACAGGTCGACTTGCCAGAGACCACCCCAAGTGGAAAATTCTGGGGGCTGGGCCAGGGTGAATCCAGGGCTCGGAGGACCTGGAGTATGTATAATCTGGGGGCCCCTTTAAAGAGAGAGAACATGACATTACATAGACACAGGCAGGTACAGGGAAGAGAAAGAACATAATATTACATAGACACAGGCAGGGACAGGAAAGAGAGAGAACATGACATTACATAGACACAGGCAGGTAGAGGAAAGAGAACATGACATTACATAGACACAGGCAGGGACAGGAAAGAGAGAACATGACATTACATAGACACAGGCAGGTAGAGGAGAGAGAGAGAACATGACATTACATAGACACAGGCAGGGACAGGAAAGAGAGAACATGACATTACATAGACACAGGCAGGTAGAGGAAAGAGAGAGAACATGACATTACATAGACACAGGCAGGTAGGGGAAAGAGAGAACATGACATTACATAGACACAGGCAGGTAGAGGAGAGAGAGAGAACATGACATTACATAGACACAGGCAGGTAGAGGAAAGAGAGAGAACATGACATTACATAGACACAGGCAGGGACAGGAAAGAGAGAACATGACATTACATAGACACAGGCAGGGACAGGGCTTTGGAAGGGGCTCGTGGAGTGAGGGGTCCCGAGGGTGGGCTGCCGTTGGGTGGTCCCAGGTGGCGTTGGGGTGGCTTTGGTTGCACTTGCTCTCTGGGCTTTCCTGAAGAGCTGGGGCTGGCTCTGTCCTGTGGAGGGAGAGGGCGCGGGAGGCTGTCAGTACCAGCCCAGGTTTCGCTCACCTGAAGTCCCAGGTGTGACGGGATGCTTGAACATGGGGGAACCTAAGGCCACAGCCTTAGAAGAAGCCACGGCCACATCAGTCATCCCTGGTGCTGGGCAGGAGGCCTGGGTGTGGGCTGGAGCTGAGGACTGAGTCTCACCTGGCTCCTGACTCTGTGCCCATAGGTGGAACACCTGAAGGAGAAGCTCATTAGCCAGGCCCAGGAAGTGAGCCGACTGCGATCTGAGCTGGTGAGGCCACAAGGCTGTCCTGGGGCAGCACAGGGGGCTGGCCTGGCCCTGTGTAGATGGGCCCTGCCAGGGCAGGGGTGCAACCCTCTCTCTGCTGAGCCCACACATCCATCCCACCCTATCTCAGAAACACACCGAGAGCCTTGTCCCCATGTCCTGGTGCCCTCAGAGGCCTTGTGGCTCCAAGGGGTGGGAGATTCCTTCCCGGTTGCTGACATTAAACAGGAGTGTGAACCCTGGTAGAAATATGTCTCTCCTTGTGACTTTCACACTCAGAATAGGGGCAGCAGGGAGAGCAGGCCCTGGGTTGCCACCCTTCTCGACTCTGCCCTCCACTGTCTTTCTCTTGGTTTCTCTCTTGAGCTCGTTCCCTCCTCTCTTGCGCTTGCCTTTTTCTTTTTCTCCTTCCCTCTGCCTTTCTCCTCACCTCCCCTCTCTCCCCTGCCCTTGTGCCATCTCTGCTGGCCCCTCTTCCTTCCCCTGCCATCTGCCCTCGCCACATGCGCCCCCTCGGCCCTGGCTCTCTGCAGGGGGGCACCGACTTGGAGAAGCACCGGGACCTGCTGATGGTGGAGAATGAGCGACTGAGACAGGAGATGCGGCGCTGCGAGGCCGAGCTGCAAGAGCTACGTGCAAAGCCAGCAGGTCCCTGCCCAGGTTGTGAGCACAGCCAGGTGAGCAGAATGGCCGCAGCCCCCATGCTGGTCCTGGAGGGCCACCCTGGCTCCTCAGAGTGAGCCTGTCCCTTGCACTCATCTAGTGCCTCCCACTGGCTGCAGGAGAGTGCCCAGCTCCGTGACAAGCTGTCCCAGCTGCAGCTGGAGATGGCGGAGAGCAAAGGCATGCTGTCAGAGCTGAACCTGGAGGTGCAGCAGAAGACTGACCGGCTGGCTGAGGTGGAGCTGCGGCTCAAGGACTGCCTGGCTGAGAAGGCACAGGAGGAGGAGCGACTCAGCCGGCGCCTGCGTGACAGCCACGAGACCATTGCCAGCCTGCGGGCCCAGTCCCCACCTGTCAAGGTGAGCCCTGGCCCACCTGATCTGTGCCTCAGCCCAAGGCCCCTGGTGCCTGGGGCAGGGCCAGCCCATAAGAGGAGCTTGACCTGGTCAGTAGGTAGGTGCCCGTGGGTGGAGGAATCATTCCAATTCTGTGCTTGATCCTGCCCCTTTCCCTTCCTGTATCCAGAGCCAGGCACCGAGTAGGTATCCAACAACTGAGGTGCCAGGCACAGATGCAGCGCAGCCTCTGGATTCTGCCCCCATCTTTGCCTTTCTTGTTTGTACCCAGGATGGGGCCCCAGGCAGGCTCATAGTAGCCTCTTGTTAAGAAGAGAAGGTTCCAGGCCGGGCGCGGTGGCTCAAGCCTGTAATCCCAGCACTTTGGGAGGCCAAGACGGGCGGATCACTAGGTCAGGAGATCGAGACCATCCTGGCCAACACGGTGAAACCCCGTCTCTACTAAAAAATACAAAAAATTAGCCAGGCGAGGTGGCGGGCGCCTGTAGTCCCAGCTACTGAGGAGGCTGAGGCAGGAGAATGGCATAAACCCGGGAGGTGGAGCTTGCAGTGAGCTGAGATCCGGCCACTGTACTCCAGCCTGGGTGACAGAGCGAGACTCCGTCTCAAAAAAAAAAAAAAAGAAGAGAAGGTTCCAGGAGACCCCCCCAGCTTTCTGGAAAGCCAGGACCTCAAGGCTCCTCTAGTTTTTTCCGGGTTTCTGAGTAGGATGTTCCTGAGAGTTCCTTCCCCTGGCCGGCTGCGTCTCAGGGTCTGGGGTGAGGTCTGGTGCCTGCTGGCTCCACACGCCATTCTTCCCTCACCCCGCAGTATGTCATCAAGACAGTGGAGGTGGAGTCGTCTAAGACCAAGCAGGCCCTCAGTGAGTCCCAGGCCCGGAACCAGCACCTGCAGGAGCAGGTGGCTATGCAGAGGCAGGTGCTGAAGGAGATGGAACAGCAGCTGCAGAGCTCACACCAGCTGACCGCGCGGCTCCGGGCGCAGGTACACAGGTTGTGTGGGGGCACACGCCCAGCCAGGAAGCCAGAGGCAGGCCCTTGGGCCAATGCACCAGTTAAGCATTCGGACACCCCACAGACATGGGGTCCAGTCCCTCCTCTCCCCGATGGCCATGGGACCCAGGGCAAGTTTTGTCCGGTGTCCATTTCCTCATCTATTTTAACACGATCTGGTCCCAGAACCCACCTCACAGTGGGGACTCAGGAACGTGATCCCAAGAAGCTTTTTGCCCAGGGCCCAGCACACAGGCTTGCTCAGTAAGCTCTACAGTGGTACTCATCACTGTCATCACAGAGGCCCTCTCCTACCTTTCTGAGGGCACGCGACTTGGGCACCTGATGTGTGCTCAGTACTGGGTTGGTGTTGGGGCCAATGTACAGAGCTCACAGCCCTTTACGGGGAGAGAGACAAGGCCATTCTACCCCTCTGTGTGTGCACACATGTGTGTGCATGTGTGTTCATGTGCATGGGAGGTGACCAGTGGGGCTTCTTTCTCGGTATGGCACCTGCCCCTCTCCCTCCCACACCTCGAGGTACTGAGCCTTTTCCTGATCTGGCTGCCAGATTGCCATGTACGAGTCAGAGCTGGAGCGGGCCCATGGGCAGATGCTGGAGGAGATGCAGTCCCTGGAAGAGGACAAGAACCGGGCCATTGAGGAGGCCTTTGCCAGAGCCCAGGTGGAGATGAAGGCTGTGCACGAGAATCTAGCAGGTGAGCTGACTGGGGCCCTGTCTGCCCCACACCGCGGCCTCTCATCCCCTCCCGCCTCACAGCCCAAGTGTCCCCATAGGCGTCCGGACCAACCTGCTGACCCTGCAGCCAGCACTGCGGACCCTCACCAACGACTACAACGGGCTCAAGCGGCAGGTGCGCGGCTTCCCGCTGCTGCTGCAGGAGGCCCTCAGGAGTGTCAAGGCCGAGGTGAGCGAGGGCAGTGGGTGGGAGGGTCCAGGGTGAGGGAGCGCACTGGGAGAGGCACGACATCCACCCAGGGCTTCCCTCCAAAGCTCAGACAAAGCCCCTCAGACAGCAGCCCCTGCTCCACCCACCATGACACTTACTGCTGCCCTTATAGGCCCTGTTTGAAACTAGACTGCTTAGGGCAGGCATTCGGCTATTTGTCTTACTATGATTCTTTAAACCAAACATGTTACAGATAACTTCATATTTCAAACATGCAGGCCAGGCGCGTTGGCTCACACCTGTAATTCCAACACTTTGGGAGGACAAGGCGGGCAGATCACAAGGTCAGGAGTTTGAGACCAGTCTGGCCAACATGGCGAAACTCCATCTCTACTAAAATCACAAAAATTAGCTGGGCATGGTGGCAGGTGCCTGTTAATTCCAGTTACTCAGGAGGCTGAGGCAGGAGAATCACTTGAACCCGGGAGGTGGAGGTTGCAGTGAACCAAGATCGTGCCACTGCACTCCAGCCTGGGTGACAGCGAGACTCTATCTCAAAAACAAAAAACATGCTACATACATATTTTTTTAAAAATTATTTATTAGAGACAGGGTTCATTATGTTGCCCAGGCTGGTCTTGAACTCCTGGCTTCAAGCAGTCCTCCTGCCTTGGCCTCCCACAGTGCTGAGATTATTGGTGTGAGCCACCATGACTGGCCGATACAGTCTTATCTCTGTTAGGTTTAACTTAATTCTTTCAAGCTGTACTTGTACATATGAGAATAGCCAGCGCCTCTTAAGTGCCTCCTACATGTCGAGCTGTTTATAGCCGTTAGCTCCTTGAATTTGTATGATAGCTTTGCAAAGACTAATATATTTTGGGAACAGAATATAGTTCTTCTCCTTTAAAAGAGTATGTCAGTAATACGTGGACATGGTGAAAAGTCAGACTCCATAGCGGGGCATCAGGTGAATAGGAAAGGCCTCTCTGCCACCCACCCAACTCCCCCAGTGTGGCCTCTCAGCGTTTCCCCCTGACCATTCTGAGCATGCTTAAGCCAATTGATGTGTGTGTGTGAGAATATATGGTAGGCCCTTCCCCCACTCACAGGTTCTGCGCTTCCAGATTCAAACAACCACAGATCAAAAATATTTGAAAAAGATTTAAAAAGTACAACATTTAAAAATAAGAGAAATAAAAATAACATATGACAACTATTTACACAGCATTTTTTTTTTTTTTTTGAGACAGTGTTTCGCTCTTGTTGCCCAGGCTGGAGTGCAATGGCGGGATCTCAGCTTACTGCAACCTCCACCTCCCGGGTTCAAGTGACTCTCCTGCCTCAGCCTCCTCAGTAGCTGGGATTACAGGCACATGCCACCATGCCCAGCTAGGGTTTTTGTTGTTGTTGTTGTTGATTTGTATTTTTAATAGAGGCGGGACTTCACCATGTTGGCCAGGCTGGTTTTGAACTCCTGACCTCAGGTGATCTGCTCACCTTGACCTCCCAAAGTGCTGGGATTACAGGCATGAGCCACCGCGCCCAGCCCCTACCTGGCATTTTCATTGTATTAGGTATTGTAAGTAACCTGGAGATGATTTAAAGGACATGGGCGGGGCTGGGCACAGTGGCTCATGCCTGTAATCATACCACTTCGGGAGGCTGAGGCAGGAGGACCACTTGAGCCCAGGAGTTCAAGACAAGTCTGGGCAACATAGTGGGACCCCATCTCTATAAAAATAAAAAAACTAGCTGAGTGCGGTGTCCTGCACCTGTAGTCCCAGCTACTCCGGAGGCTGAGGTGGGAGGATCGCTTGGGCCTGGAAGGTCGAGGCTACAGTGAGCCAAGATAACACCATTCATGATGAGTTTCCACCACGTCCACGGAGCTGTGATTGCACTCCAGCCTGGGCAACAGAGCAAGACCCTGTCTCAAAAAAGTAAAGTATATGGGAGGATGTGTGTAGGTTACAGGCAAACACTATATCATTTTATATCTGGGGCTTGAGCATCTGTGGAGTTTTATATCCTCCATGGTTACCAAGGGACGACTGTATACACTGTATACACTTTCCTTCTACCCCAGAAAGGGGACGTGTGATTCCGTATATGGCGGGATACTGTATGTGTGATTTTGCATCTTCTTTCCCCCTGTGAAATGTAACTGGGAGATCTTTATAGATTCATGAGTTAGATGGTATTATCCCTGTTTTCCAGATGTGAAAATTGAGGCTTAAAGACATTGAGTCAGCAGTCTCAGGTCCCCAGCTACTCAGGGGCAGAGGTGGAATTTGAGTCTGGTTGAATCACATAGTCAAGCACTCGTGCTATCGTGTGGAGGCTGAGTCCTGGCTCTATGCTTATTAGCAGAGCAGCCTTGAGCTGTCAGCTTAGCGTCTCTGGGGCTCAGTTTCATCATCTGTAAAATGGGGATGGCAGCAGTACCTACCCAGAGGGGTGATTGCGATAGTCTTGTGTGTCAGGTACTCAGCCAGGGGCAGGAGGCAGTGAGCACCCCTCAGGGGTGGGCAGTTGGGCCAGCAAGGCTGATGGAGCTGACCCCCTGACAGTGGTGTGCACCCCCCACCAGATAGGCCAGGCCATCGAGGAGGTCAACAGCAACAACCAGGAGCTGCTGCGCAAGTACCGCCGTGAGCTGCAGCTGCGCAAGAAGTGCCACAACGAGCTCGTGCGGCTGAAAGGTGACTGCAGGAGGGCTGGGGGTGGACACCAGCCTTGGGGCCTCGACCTGGCTTGGCAGTCATGCTTGGAGCTCACCCCACCATTGAGGCACTATTCTAATCCCATCTCTGTAGATAAGGAAACAGAGGCGCAGAGAAGGCAGGGAGCTTGCTCAAAGCCACATGGATATTAAATGGTCCGCCTTGGATTTGAACTTGAGTCTGTCCAGCTCAGAAGCCCTGGCCCCAGTGCTTGGGCAGGTGACTCCCCAGGCCCTGGATGGCCGAGGGGTGTGGTACTGCAGCACTGGGTTGCTGGCAGCTGGAAAGCCACTTGTTCTGACCTGGGGCCTGGTCAAGCTTGAGACTCCACCATGCACTGCATGGAGCTCTAGAGTGCCTGCTCTGTGCCAGGTGCCGTTCCAGCCCGAGGCTATGGTCATGGCCCCACAGACTGCCTCCCGGTGCTCACTTTAGTATGAGAATGGACAATGGTGATTGTCAGGGAACCTCAACCCTGCCCCCTTCCAGGGCTGAGACAGGCTCTCCTGGGTATGGGACAGGCAAATGTGTTGAGGGGCTTCCCAGAGAAGGCAAAGTTAGAGCTGAGACCTGGATGGTGAGCTGGAACAGATGGGTGAAAAGGGAGGGCAGGTGGGCCATGCTGGAAGTGGGGGTGTTTCCTCTTCATTCCAAGAGCACAGGGATCCCAACGAAAGCTGGAAGTAGACGGTGGCATGACCAGCTCATGCTGCCAGATACCCTTGTGGCTGCCCCACTATCTGGGCCCTCAGATACACCATCAGTCATCACCTGCTGCCGGGCCTATATGCCCATCTGATTCGTAAGCCCTGTCCTGCCATTCAGGAGAAGGCTCTTTGCTCACTGGGGCCCAAGCCCCTCATTGTCTAGATGAAGAAACTGAAGTCCAGGGAGGAAAAGAGAGTATCCGTTCTGGCGTCTCATCCTGACTGGGTGCAGTGCCTGAGCCCCACAACTGACCTTTCCTCCCCATCCCCAGGGCAGAGCTCCAACCCAGTCAGCTGGTCTGTTCAAGAAGAAATGTACTAAGTGAATTCATACTATAGTGTGAATGATGGATAACAGCTTTGTGGGCCCCCTTCCCCTAGGGGGCTGTGCTTAAAAGTCAGGGGACTCCTAGGCCAACTGGTCTGCCTGGGACACCAGTGGACCAGAGTGGAGACTGGTCTTGACATGGCCTGGGCCCATTTCCCCATCCCCAACCAACCCAGGGAACATCCGAGTGATTGCTCGTGTCCGGCCAGTCACCAAAGAGGATGGGGAAGGACCTGAGGCCACCAATGCTGTGACTTTCGATGCCGACGACGACTCCATCATCCACCTGCTGCACAAGGGAAAGCCTGTGTCCTTCGAGCTGGACAAGGTGTTCTCCCCACAGGCCTCGCAGCAGGACGTGAGTGTGGCCCCATGCGGGAAAGGGAAAGCAATGGAGAGAGGGAAACACGGACTCACAGGGAGGGAGAGGGGCTGGGCAGGAAGAAGCATAAGATTAAGGGGTACAGGAATCAGAAGTGGGGAGCCAGGGTCCCGCGCCTTCCTCTGGAGGACAGAAGAGGGTGGGAAGTTAAGACTGAAGGCCTTAGAAGCCTCCTTTGGAAGGAGAGATCCAGAAACAGCCCATCCCCTTCCATGGCTGTGGTTCCTTCCATCCCCAAGGCCCCTTCTACCATGTGGCCCCGCCCACCCTTAAGGCCCATTCCACTATCATAACCCATTCTATTCTCTCAGCTATGGCTCCTCCCACCATGTGGCCCCTCCTATATCCAGTCCCTTCCACCACATGGCCCCACCCACAGCCCCTCCCACCACCATGGCTTTGGGTCCTCTCATCCACGTGGCTCCTTCTACTGCGTGGCCCTGCCCACTCTCAAGGCCCCTCCTTCCATCACAGCCCATCCCACCCTCATGCTGTGGCCCCTCCCATCTGCATGGCTCCACCCACCCTCAGGCCCCTCCCACCCTCCCACCATGTGGCCTCACCCACCTTCAGGTCCCTCCCACTATCACAGCCCCTCCCACTCTCATGGCTGTGACTGCCCACCCACATGGCCCCATCCGTCTTCATGACCCTGCCCATCTTCTCCATCTGGGAGTACCCTCCTGTATCAGTCCCCTGGGCCTTCCTAGGAATCCCCTGACCCCCTGAGGCTGTATGAGAACCATGTGTTCTCAGTGTCCACTCTTCCCTTATCTCTGCCCAGACCAACCTGCCAGCCCTACCAAGGCCTGTGCCCTCCTGTTCTCATGTCTGGTTCTGTCTTTGCCCCCAACCGCTGACAGCTGGCAGGCAGGCCCAGGCCAGAGAGGCCCCAGGCATGTGCTGGCCTCCGCCTTCCTTGTGCTGAGTGCTCTTTGAGAGAGAGCAGGAGGAGCTGGGGGAAGGGCAGCAGGCACCAGCCTGTCTTCCCTGCAGTCTTTGGGCGGCCCAGTTGCCCACTGATGTCTAATGTATATGACTCACGAATCACGAATCATTGTGAGCTGAGTGACTGCAATAACACATGCTGTGGTGTTGCTGAAGGACAGCATGGTTGGGGAGGTGGCTGGACTTGTAGCTGGTGGTCCCAGTGGCCCTGGAAGCCCCCCACCAGCCTCCCTCCCACCATCTTCCCAGGTGTTCCAGGAGGTGCAGGCCCTGATCACCTCTTGCATCGATGGCTTCAATGTCTGCATCTTTGCGTATGGCCAGACGGGTGCCGGCAAGACATACACGATGGAGGTGGGTGCTGCCCCACGGGGTGGGGGTTCACAGTGAAGTATGAAGGGAGTGCGGGCTCCTTCATTGGTCTTGGGGTTTTGTGCAGTGTGTGTTTTGCCTCATTTGGTCCTCACAACCCAGGAGCAGAGGCTGTAGTTATCTGTGTTAGCCCCAAGGCACCAGGCCTTAAGAGGGGGCCCCCTTGCCCAACGGTACCCACAATGGGCCCAGCAGGACTGGGGAAGAGGCAAGGGGGGTCTGTCATCACAGGGATCTTGGCCTGGGGACAGAGTCCAGGGCAGGCTACCCACCTCTCTCAGGACCGGGGCTGCATTTCACCTTGAGTATGCACTGCACGCTCCTGCTTTACGGCTGCCCCGGCCAGGCCTGGGGGATCTGGGATGAGTGGTTGGTCTCAGTCCTCAAGGAGATCCCAGGGCAAGACTGGCATGCGAAGGCTGTGGTGGGGAGCCCAGCTCTTGCTGGTGGCCCCTGGGGCCAGGCCAAGGATTCCTCTCCCTGCCCGTCACCAGTGCCCTCCCAGGTGTGGTGGAGCAGGTGGCTGGCCAGGGAGGGGGGTGTTGAGATGAGGAAGGATCTTGACTGTGGGCAGAGGGCAGTGGAAAGCTAGCCCTGGCTCTTGAGGGGTGCTGTGGGATTCCCTAGGTCAGAAGGAGGCCAGGTGGTACGGCATCTGGGCAGGGGAAAGGGCTGGCCAGGCCTGCTGGGCAGGGAGCCTGTCATGGCGGCCCTCTATTTCCCATCTGGACTCTGCTGTTCCCTCAATTCTGGAACTAGTGAGACTAGTTAGTGGGGGCAGGCCAGGCCAGGTGGGAGGAGGAATGGGGTATGTGCAACATCCCGTGGGCTCCCTGTTCTGCTTTGGGATTGCTTGGAGTTGAGTTGACCACCAGAAACATCAGCGTTCGTCCTCAGGCGTATCTGCTGATGCCTGAGGCATATCGGGCATTGTGCCAGGTACAGCTTTGACCCAAACAGTCCCTGCCTCCACAGGGGGCCCTCCCCACAGGGCCAACCTGGCTGTGGGGAGGCAACACAGTCCATATAAATCAGCAAGTGTCCTGTCAGGCCAAGGAGAAAAATAAAGCCAGGGATGTGGAACTGACTAGGGGGAGGGACAGGGCATTTGGGGGTGCTGGGCGAAGGAGCAGCCTCCCTGAGGGAGATGACAGAGCCGACCACGGGGAGGTCAGAGGAGCACCCAGGGCAGAGGGAGCTGCAGGGCCAAGGCCAAGAGGCCAGAGCATGCCAGGGGCACCTGAGGCCCGACCAGGAGGCCCCTGTGGCAGGAATAGAGAGAGGGTGAGAGATACTGTCAGAAGAAGGGCGAGGGCCAGGCTCCCAGGGCCTCAAGGGCCCAGGTAGGGACTCCAGGTTTCCTTTTAGAAAGGCCGGCCCACCCCTCCTGCCCCAGGACACTGGTCCACTCCTCCCTGTGCCTCCTCTCCACCACCCACAGAACCCAGGCCTCAGCCTCCCTGAGATTGAGCCCCTTTCTGGGCAGTGCTGGGGTCATTCATTTCCAGCGCCCCTCCCAGGTGGCCCCGCAGGGCCAGGCATGCATCTGGCCGTCAGCTGGCCTATGTGGGGTCTGGGCCAGGCCCCTCACGCCAGTGCTGGACAATGAGTCTCAGGGTAGTCCTGGCAGGGTGATACCATTTTAATGGTGGGGAAATAGAGGTGCAGTTGCCTGCAGCTGGTGGAGGGCATTTTGGGGGACAGTGGCAGGTAGGTAGGAGGTTTGGGCAAGGAGGCTTGCCTGTGAGGAGTAGCCAAGGGGCTTGGGGGACAGACCTGGCTCACTGGGGCCTTTCCTTCTGCCCCCAGGGGACCCCCGAGAACCCAGGTATCAACCAGCGGGCCCTGCAGCTGCTCTTCTCCGAGGTGCAGGAGAAGGCGTCTGACTGGGAGTACACCATCACCGTCAGCGCCGCGGAGATCTACAACGAGGTCCTCAGGTGGGAGCCCCAGGGTGTGCAGAGCAGGCCTCAGGGGCAGCTTTGGGGTCCTCCGGGGTGGTGCTGGAATGAGGTCCTCAAGTGGGAGCCCCAGCATGTGGGGAGCAGGCCTCAGGGGCAGTTTTGGGGTCCTCTGGGGTGGTGCTGGAGCAATGGGGGATAGGAAGTGGGGTCTTTCTGAAGGGAGTGCAGGGAACAGATGAGGCCATCAAGGGACCTGGCTGCAAGTCCTGACTCAGCCCATCGGTTTGGGTGGTCCTGTGGGGAGGAGGGGCGCTCTCTCAGCCTGCCCCAGCCCAGACCCAGGCAATCCTTGCCCCTACCTGTGGGCTGCACCAGGTGGCCATGGGTGGGAGTGGGCAGCTGGGGGCCCTGCCCACAGGGCTCATTGCATTGTGGAGTGAGATCTCTGCGTCAGCTGAATGCGGTGGAGGAGCTGGAGGAGGAGAGATGCGCTCAGCTGATGGCTGAAGAAGGCTTCCTGGGTTGGGGGAACATTCCTGGCTGGGGGGCTGGGTGCAGTGCAAACAGCAGCCAGAAATGGGAGGAGGGGGTGACTGTCTCACTTACCCCTCCAGGGACCTGCTAGGGAAAGAGCCTCAGGAAAAACTGGAGATCCGGCTATGCCCAGATGGCAGTGGGCAGCTGTATGTACCAGGGCTGACTGAGTTCCAGGTGCAGAGCGTGGACGACATCAACAAGGTGTGGAGGAGGGAGCCCCTGACCACAGCCACACTGCTCTAGAGGACAGAACTGGGTTTGAATGTAGGCTCTGCTGTGTCCTAAGCACGCACCCTTGGGCAAGTCCCCAAGCCTCTCTGAGCCTCAGTTCCCTCATCTAAACTGCAGAGGGTGGTGCCACTCCTCATGGATGCTTGGGGCCAGGTGACTCTGAGGACCCCATTCTCAACGCTGTGCCTCTGCCCTCCCGCTCCCAATCCCCCAGGTGTTTGAGTTCGGCCACACCAATCGCACGACGGAGTTCACCAACCTCAACGAGCACAGCTCCCGCTCGCATGCGCTGCTCATCGTGACGGTGCGAGGCATGGACTGCAGCACGGGCCTCCGCACCACGGGTGAGAGTGGCGGGCAGCCTGGCCTGAGGATCCCCACAACCACAAGGGGCACGGCAGGCCTGATCTGCTGGGTGCCCTCCCTGCAGGGAAGCTGAACCTGGTGGACTTGGCTGGCTCCGAGCGCGTGGGCAAGTCGGGGGCTGAGGGCAGCCGCCTGCGGGAGGCACAGCACATCAACAAGTCGCTGTCAGCTCTGGGGGACGTCATTGCTGCCCTGCGCTCCCGCCAGGGCCACGTGCCCTTCCGCAACTCCAAGCTCACCTACCTGCTGCAGGATTCACTTAGTGGTGACAGCAAGACCCTCATGGTGGTACAGGTGAGTGCCTTGGGTTAGGGCAGGCCAGTCCCTAGAGTGGAGGGGCTGCGCTAGCAGCGAGACCCAGTCACCCCAGACTGTGCAAAGGGACCCTTGTCTCAGCAGCTCCATAGTCAGCAACAGCCCCCAGCCCCAGACCTGGCCACACACACCCTGCGTGACTCCCAGTCCCTTCTCTCCACCTTTGACCACACTACCTCTGCCACCTTGCCTGCCCTCCCACCCCCTCTCTCAGTCCTCTCCAGGAAGCCTTCTGACATCCCCAGCTGTGAGCTCCCTCTGGTGACCCTGCTGTCCCTCCAGCTGGCCTGGTTGGGCAGTGAGCTCTTGTGTCCCCTAGGTGTCCCCTGTGGAGAAGAACACTAGCGAGACGCTCTATTCCCTCAAGTTTGCTGAGCGGGTGCGCTCTGTGGAGCTGGGGCCTGGGCTACGCAGGGCAGAGCTTGGGTCCTGGTCGAGCCAGGAGCATCTAGAGGTACGGGGACCGTCACAGGCCTGGCTCAGGTGGCCCTGGGTCAGAGACTTTGGGTCATGGCAGGAGCGGGAACTGGGCGGGGACGTCCTGAAGCAGTGGGGGCGGGGAAGCTGCCAGAGGTGGGTGGAGCTACAGCTGGAACCCACAGCCAGGAGCCTCTTCAGTACAGGTAATTCTTCTTGGCCTCAGAGGTTCCTGTGGGGTGACCAGCTGGCCGTGGGGGTGGCACACAGTAGGTACTAGTTGTACCTAGCACACAGTGGTAACTAGTTGACTTCTTTACATGTATTATCTCGTTTAATTCTTGCCATAACTGTGAGGCTGGGGCACGAGCATCATGCCCGTTTTGCAGATGAGGAAACTGGGTGTTAGGAGGTTAGGAGGCAGGGCAGGGGAGTAGAGAGCAGCACAGCAGGGTGGGGGGCCAGGGCACCCGTGGCCCACGCCCACCCGCCCTTCCCTGCTGACAGTGGGAGCCGGCTTGTCAGACGCCACAGCCCTCAGCACGGGCCCACTCAGCCCCCAGCTCTGGGACCAGTAGCCGCCCTGGATCCATCCGGAGGAAGCTGCAGCCCTCGGGTGAGCCTGGGGTGGAAGTGTGGGTGGGGGAGTCTCCCCAGGATAATAATCACCAGGCTGCCCTTACCTGGATTGGCTTTCTACTTTCTTTCCTTTTTAAAAAGTTCTTACAACTTCTCCAGAACCTGTTTTACAACCTCCCCTGCCCCCAGGCAGTCGTCAGGGCAGACAGTGCTGTGTTCAGTCTGCAGGTGGGAAATGGAAGGCCTGTGGGGAGGGGCAGTGTAAGGAGACCCCAGCCTCCCAGCTTGGGGTGCTGAGTCTACCCTGGGGCCCTGCTTTCTGAGGGTGGGCTGGCTGGGCCTGTGCAGTAAGCCCCCTCCAGAGCAGTCCCTGCCTCCCCCTCCCTGCTCCTCAACTGCCCCGGGGATAGAAAGGGCAGGGCTTGCCTACGTCCTAGGTGAGGAGTGAGCCCCACCACAGGACCGGGATCCAGGACTCCAGCCCCTGTTTAGCCTAGATCATGGGAAGGCCTGGCCTGTCCTTGAGTCCAAAGGGGTAGCAGCAGCAGGGTCCTGTGGGGTACTGGCCTGAGGCAGGCCCACCAGTGAGACGCCTGTCACTTTGATTTCAGCCTGACGGCTGGGGCTGCAGCCTCTAGGTGAGTGTGGGGCCAGTGGCCCAGGGCTACCCGCCTGCCCGCCCCCGTGGGTTGCAGGGCTGCGCTGGGACGTTCTGCTGCTCAAGGCTGGGTCTAGCCTCCGCTGGTGCTTGTCTGTGTGCTTCTGCTGGGTTCCCTCCTGCTCTTGGTGGCACCTGTTGTGGGCTGCCAGTGGGCGAGTGGACAAGAGGCTGATGATCCCGGTGCCCCTGCAGGGAAGTCTCGGCCACTGCCTGTGTGACGGATGTGACCCCGCTGGGCCTGGAGCTGGGCCCCGAGGCCTCACTGGCCTGTTCCTGCTGCAGCGCCAGGACCCCCGGAGGTGGAGGCAAGAGTGAAGGCTCCTCTTCTGCCCCGTCTCCCCTCAGAGATGAGAAACATGTTCAGAAGGAAACGGTGTCTCTCGGCTGTGGCTCTGGGTGCAAACTGCATGGGCGGAAAAGCGGGGGTGGCTGCTCTTCCTGGCGGGCCTGGGCTGTCAGTGAGCTGGGCCCCGTGAGGAGGGCAGGAGAGTGGAGGAGGGCGGGCCTCTCACCCAGGCTGCCCCAGCTCCTCTCCTCAGCTTGCAGGACTGGCCAACCCCCTCCTTTGTGGGTGGGCAAGGAGCCTCCTGGCAGGCTCAAGAACCATGCGGACTGGGGTGGGTTGGTGGCACCAAGGGCAGCCCTCCCCGCCCCTCTCCTTCAAGGAGGGGTCCCGCAGCTGGGGTGTGTACAGAGGCGCACGGCCTCCTGCCACGGGGCTGTGCTGTATTTATGGCTGACAGAGGCAGCCAGTGGGTGGGGGATTCTGCTGCTCCCTCACCTGCCTGGCTCACTGGTCTCTTGAATTTTCTTCCCTCTGAAATCCTATTTAAGAACTTTTGGAAGCTTAGCCATTTTTACTTATTAAAATAAAAGCCTTTTTACACAAGTATGGTCTGAAAACGTTGGCCTATGAGCCCCTCTTGGTCTGCTAAGGGGGATGGGGCACTGGCAGGTCCTGTGGACTCCCGCGCTGGCTGGTCACCCCATAGCCCTCCAGGATCTGTCCTCTAGAGGTCAGTTAGGGACATGCATCCTTAACTGGAGGGAGCCCGCGCCGTCCCACCCTGGGTCACTTTCTCTGTTGTTTGTGGTCACAGTCACCTCATGCAGTGCCTACCGCGTGCCCACAATAACCGACCTCCCAACAGGGGCATCCCTCCATGTTACTGATGGGAAGGAAACTAAGGCTGGAGAGAGCTTCGAAGGCTCATTAAAGCCTTGCCCAAACCATGCTGGCCTTCCGGGTTACTGCTGGACACGACCCACTGCCCACCCTGTGCCCACCCTTTGCCCTGGTCGTTTCCCTCTTCAGTGAACTGGCCAGAGGTCCACGCCACCTTCCTCCAGTGCCGAGGACCCTGACCACCCCGGGACAGGGCTGTACCTGGTCCCTGCCTTGGGAGCAGGAGAGGGCCCACCTGTCGCAGTGACCACAGAGCGGTGGGCCCTTTCCTGCCAGCCAGTGCTGGAGGCTCCAGCAGGGAATGACAGCTGATCAGAGCCCTGCTCAGAAGAGGCAGGTGCCTTCCAGTCCTGCCCCTGGAGGCATCCTGGGGGTGTCCATAAGACAGCTTGTGTGTGGCTGAGGTGGGGAGGACCGGCTGGTGGGGCCCACCCCTACCTAACCTCAACACCCAGTGGTGGAAGGGTGGTTGCCGCCTCTCCTTCCCAGTCTGAACCGGCTGAAGTGATGTCCCACAGGCCTGACTCTCTGCTGCCCCCTGCTGGTCACACGGCCCAGAGCCCCACCCCAGGGCTTGGAGGGGGTGTGGCCTCATCTCAGCAACGACGGGGCAGGCACTCCTGGGCCGCGGGGAGCCCTGTGGCCAGCAGAAAACATTCCCTGCAAGGAAACCTGGGAATAGTTACAAATTTAATAAAATTTGCCTTATAAATTACAGCAGCAGCCCCAGGGCTCAGTTCGCTGCCCCAAGAAGCAACGGTTGGGCAAAGCTGGGCAGCTATTGCTGGAGAGAGTTGTCTCAGAGTTCAGGGCTGTAGAGGTGGCCAGGGACCAGCGTCACCTCCTCCAGGACGGCCACAGGACAGTGGCAGGGGCCAGGCAGAGGCTCATGGGCCACTAGGCACACAAGGAACAGGAGTGGGGGCTGAGGCCAGGCCCTGAGGGCAGCCAAGCGCCCCTGCCCACTGCGTTCCTCAGTCCAGACTGGCCATGAGCAGGTGCAGCTCGCGGAAAGTACTGCCGTGGCGGCCGCTCAGGCCCGACTTGCTCTTGACCAGGCCGCTGATGCTCTTGAGCTGCTTGTAGCAGAGTCGGCACTTGTGCAGCCTGTAGAGAGGGCAGTGCCTGAGGGGCCAGCTGGCACCACTACCACCCCCAACCCCAGGGCCTTTGCTGTCCTAACTGCTCCAGCCCCTCCTCCCAAGGGAAGGCAGAGGCCCAGAGGGGAACTACCCAGGCCCTGCCAGGGATCGTGGGCACAGCCAGGCCATGGAGGAACCCAGCTCTGGCTAAGCCCACCCATGCCCTGAGCCATGGCCCCAGACCAACACACCCTCTGTACTCCGTCCCAACAGGACCGTCAGTAAGAGGGGCCAGGGCCTCCAGGCCTTTGTCCCCTCACCTGTTGTGGCACCCCTGCCCCCAACACACGTGCCGCCTGGCCCTCACCTCTCCTCCCTACTGATATCCACACCCACGGAGGGCGGGGCCGCCAGCATGTCCGTGATGAGGGGCAGAAACCGCTGCAGGATCAGCTTCAGGGAGGTGCAGCCCGTCTGGACGTAGCTTCAGGGGGAGATGGATGAAGTCACAGATGGACTCAGGGCCACAGACAGAAAGAGAAACAGCGAGGAACAAAGGAGGAGCGGGGCAGACACGCAGACACAGACACACAGACACACACACACACACGCCTGTTTCCACTCCCACCTCTGGACCGTTGAGGGGCAGCAATGCTTCACAGCCAGCTCACAGGAACACCCAGGCTCTTGGGGGGGCCTTCCCACAGTCCAGGAGGAGGCTTCCTACCTCTCCCCTCCCCCTGCCTGAGGCAGGCATGGCTTCCCCACACGCACCTCTCATACTTGCTTTGCAGAAGCTTCTCGATCTGTGGCAGGACCGTGGTGCACAGGTCCAGCTTCCACAGGGAGCTAGGAGAGGCCAGGACACGTTGCTGTCAGCCCAGCCCTGCCCCTCCACCCACTCCCCCTCGGCAGCCACTTACGCTTTCTGGTTGACGATGTTCAGGAGGTCCACCACCACCGACAGGTCGTTGATGGCCACAGCGGAGTCCACCGACGTCTGTGCAAACAGAGCACCGTCAGGGGAGGGGCAGTGGGGGACAGTGTGGCCCTGTGAGGGTGAGGGTACGAATGCGAATGGGGGTGTGCTGGAGGGGCTGTGGGTGTTTACAGCACTGCACCTAACGCAGTGAGTGTAAGGCCAGGCATTAAACAGGTGCTCACTAAACGGCAGCCATGATGATGATGATAGGACGGCCTATCCCACATGGGTGGCCTCTTCTTGTTCTGCCCCAAGCCTGGGCAGGCAGGTGGCAGGGGCAGGGGGCGAGATGAGGCCCTGGGCGAGGGTGGGCGCTTGCCTTGATGTCGCCCGTGGTCCACACAGCCCGCACGGTGTCCAGGTTCTTGTGGCGGCTGGTGAGCACCACACACATGGTGTCGTGGCCTTTGCGGATCTGTGACATGGCATCCTCGTCCACCAGCTCAGCCTGCTGGGGGATCTTCACGGCCTATGTGGGATGGGCACCCAGATGCTGGCATGGGAAGAGCTGGCAGCAAAGCTCTGCTCTCCACCCACAGACCTCCACCCACGCCTCACACTGGGCTCCCACTCACGGGCAGGAAGTCGGAGGCCTTCAGCCCGATGGGCTCATTCCGGGTGGCAGGGATGATGGCAGGCTCAGCCTTGGGTGCAGGTGTGGAAGCAACCACCGGGGGCCGGGGCAGGACCTCCAGCTGAAACGGGTGTGAAGCTCTGGGTGCCAGCCTGGGGCCTCCCTCTCTGCCTCCCAACATGAGGGACCCCCAACCCTGGGTCAGGACCCTCTCTAGGTCCCACACCATGCTCCCTCCATGGACGTACGTTTGGCACTGGGAACTGCACATCCATGGCAGAGCTGGGCTTTGCTGCCTCCTTTGCTGTGGCTGCATCTGGAGGCAAAAGGAAAAGATAACTGGGTCCAGCCAGAAGGGCCTCAGGGCGGAGCTCTGGGCAGCATCGCAATGGGGACGGAGCAGGAGCGTGGGGAGGCGGCAGGCCAGTAGCATGGGGGCTCCAGAGGACCTGGGGGCAGGCCTGGACCTGCCTCCTCCCTCTCCGCGAACTCAATCTTAAGTCTGCCTGTGGGTGGGACCCAGGGGGCTCCAGGATGTGACTGTCCTGTCCCTTCACTGGCATGTGTGTGGAGGGGGCTGGGATAAGTGACTGGCAAGATGGAAGTGGAGCCTCCTAGGAAACCCAGCCTCCAGAAGACGGCAAGGACGGTCCCTGCGGGAAGGCCAGGTGGAGGGCAGGGGTACTCTGTAGGACAGGGGGCCCCACACCTGCCCCTTCTCCAACCACAACGCAGATCATGTTTTCTCCCTTCTTAATCCAAACCCCCAGCTGAGGCCTTGTGGGCCTGACCTCTTGCTGGGACTCACCCCAGCTCCCCGCCTCTCAGCTCCCTTCCTACCGGAAGCGCTCCCCTCTCCCTCTTCTTGCTGGCCCCCAGGCCTCAGCAGTTGTTGGGCCTCCTGAGAGCCTCCCGATCATCCCATCTACAGCAGACCCCATCTAAGGTGGGCCCCCAGTGACTCCTCTCCATCCTCCACAGCCCGAGTGCCCCTGGCAGGCCCGCCCGTGTGGTGGTGTCTATGTCTGTCCCCCACACACCAGGGCACAGGCTCCTTGGGAGGCACTGTCAGTCTTGCAGGGACCCGGCACATAACAGGTGGAGGGCAGAGACCCAGCGGGAGAGGCTGTGGGTCGTGTCCTGAGAGGGGAGGTTCCAGGGAAGGGGCTTGTCGGGAGGGCTCACAGGGAGAGAAGATGAGGGACGGGGGGCATCAGAGACCTTAGGAAACTAGGCTCACCCAACTCACCGTCCTCTGGGGGTGCAGGGAAGGGTTCACTTCTCCGGGGTGGTGTCCGGCCTGCAGAGGAAAGAGGTCCCTGGCTGTGAGCGCTCCTGGCCAGGTCACCTGGGACCCAGGGCCCTGTCAGAGTGCGGGGGACAGAGGGTAGCTCCCAGGCATGTGGCCACAGACCGTGCACCCTGCTCTTGGTCCCAGGAACCCTCAGTCCTGCCCTCCCAGCCCACTTGTCCCTGGCAGGGCAGGGGACTGAGACCTTGAGCAGCTGCTGGGCCGATGCTGGGGAGTGCCCAGGGCCCCCTCTCAGTTCCATCAGAGCATAGCCTGGCAAGGCCCAGGGAACATGAGGACAGGGCGTGGAACCCAGGTTGGGTTAGGAAGAAACTAAAGGGACGTAGAGCCATGGCAGGCCATCCTGGAAGGACCCTCAGCCTCCCTTTCACCGATGGGGATGCTGGGCTGGGGGCAGGAGCCCGGCCTCACTGATGCTGTTCTTGGGCTGAAAGATCTCGTTGTAGTCCTCGGCGTTCTGGATCTCCGCGCGGGACTCGCGCTCGTCCCGGTCATCCTCACTGCTGGGGCTGCGGCGCTCGCTCTCTGAGTTCTGCTTCACCCTGGGGGCATGAGGCCAAGCCCAAAGGAAGCAGGTGCCCTGTAAGGCCCAGGGCTGAACTCCGAGGCTTCCCCTATGACAGGCCCTCTCCTGTGCCCCCTAAGGCCCCCCACGCCCCCACCTCTGAGGCTTGCTGCAGGTTGTGCTGGGCCGCTCGTAGATGCGCCGGAGTGGGGCACTGGGGTTGGGTGGTGGCTGTGCCAGGGGTCGGTGGTCCTGCACAGGGTCCCGGGTCACCGTGCCAGTCCTGGTGACACGTGTCAGATCCACCACGTAGGAGGAGACGTTGCTCTGGGAGAAGGCCACACCTATCTGCAGGAAGCAGAGAGGTGGGGCTGGGCCTGTGAGCTAAGGGGGCAAAATCCCAGCCCCAGTGTGGGGGTAGGAGGAAGGGCCTGGGCTGGAGGGAGGCGGGTGGCCCTGTGGGAGTGGGGGGTGGTGGGTGCCATGGCTGTCTCACCAACTGGTCATTGCAGATGGCCAGGTCGGCCACCTTGCCCCAGTTGACGAGGACCACATCAAAGCACCGCTCAGGTTCCCAGCCGTAGACACGCAGCGAGTCCTGGCAGCCGCTGTACAGGCAGCAGCCGTCGGGGTTGAACAGGACGCTCCTGGGCCAGGTGAGACATGGCTGTGGGTCCTGTGGCACCCAACCTGGTCCCCACTCTGAGGAACCCAGAGAGCCCAGGGCAAGGAGGGCACAGCAGCAGAGATGGGAAAGGCCCACCCACAGCCACGCCCCACTGTCCGGGAGAAGCACTGGGCCGCCCACCCCACAGCCTGCGTACCTGACAGGCCCAGGCTCCCCTTCGATGCAGCTCACCACCTGGAACTTCTCCAGGTCCCAGAAACGGATTGTCCTGCAAAGGTAGCCAGGCTGTGCTGCCAAGCCTATCTCTCATCCTGGCCTCCACATGCCCCTGGGAAGCCAGCTTCTCTCCAGAAACCTCTCCCCCAGGGCAGGGCCACCAGGAGCAACGTCTGGGGCAGAGCTGGCCCTGACTTTGCAAGGGGGAGGCTGGGCCCAATAGCCCTGGCCCCAGGGTTGGCCCCAGTAGCCATGAGCCTCCCTGCCCTATGGGGCCCCGCTAGGTGCCTTGGGTCCCAACCTGCCCATGAAGCCATAGACCTGGGACACTGAGGCCAGGGAACCAGAGCCAGGGGAGATGACCAGGGTTCAGTCCTGGCTGGGCTGAAATCCAATTCAGTCCACACAGGATTGTCAGGCGTATAACACCCCAGACAGTGACAGACCGAGAGCAGAGACGCGCAGAGGACAAGGTGGTGAAGGACAGCAGTCATGAGCAACTCGCCCGCTCCTCCTCACCTGTCAGAGCTGCCGGAGGCCAGGAGGTACTCATTGGGGTGAAACTCGACCACGTTGACAGGCCCCGTGTGACCAGGGAACTCAGACATCATCTTGCCGGCAGTGAGATCCCAGAGCTGGAGGCAGGGCAGGGAGGAGGTCAGAGCGACCAGGCATCTTGGCTACCCACCCTCTCTCTAATCCAGGCCAAACTTTTTATCCACAAGCTACCTTCCACTCAGGATGGGCTTGGGACATGTGAGCCCGATCAGGAGGGAGGTGAGGACTCAGCCTGGTGTGATCAGCAGCCCCCAGCCCCCAGCCCCCGGGCCCAGGTCAGGCTGGGAGCTACCTTCACGGTGTGGTCATCTGCAGCCGACGCCAACCACTTCCCATCAGGGCTGAACCGGAGACACCGCACGGCCTGGCTGTGCCCCTGAGGGAGGACACAGCATGAGCTCACCCTGGGATCCTGGGCCCAACAGACTTCTCTCTGCCTCCTCACTCCTATGGGACCCCTTCTATCTAACGACACCGGTTATCCACCTGGTTCTGTAGGGAGCAGATTGATGAACGTGGCTCTAGGGGATTCATGGAGAGCCAGGGGATCCAGGTGGGCCGCCCATGGCACTCCTGCTTGGCTCCAGATCCATGTTTTATGTTCTCACCCATGTGGGACAGCCATCCCGTCCCTCCCCTGCCAGGGTCTGGGCACCACGCCACACTCAATGCCTGCAAGGTGCTCATGGAGTCACTGACAGAGCGCATCTTTACCCTGTATCGGAAGACACAGCCTTTCCTCCTGATGTCCCAGAGCTGTGGGGGTGAGAGAAGCAAAGGGGCAGAGTCAGGAGAGGTCATGACTGAGGCCCAGAGCCACGACTGGAGGAAGGTGTGTGGCCGTGAGCAGAGGGCAGAACGCAGGCTTCTCTAGGTTGTTACTCCCCACGGTAACAAGGACAGAAACTGCTCACTAAGCTGGCGTTCTGAGCAGAAACGTCTGGCAGATGCCTGCCACCCACCTTCCCTAGGATGGTGCGGATGTGGCTGCAGAAAGGGAAGAGGTCCCCTCAGCGGGCATCCAGCACTGAGGGCCGGGCCAGTCCTGCCGCAGGCCCAGCAGGAGACACGGGGCATGGACCGGCCTCTCACCTTGATGTTCGTGTCCTGGGAACCGGAGGCTACGAACTCGCCATACGGGTGGAAATCCAGGCTGCAGATGTTGGCTTTGTGTCCCATGAGTGTGCGAAGAACTAACAAGAAGGAAAGCAGAGACAGTGGCTAAGAGCAAATGAGAAGGCTGGCAGAGGAAGGGCTGCTGTGGGGATTTGTGTGTGCGCTTTTGGATTAACTGCACAGAAAACAGAACAGAAAAATTGAACAATGACACGTATTTTTAAAATAGGAGGAAATAATCAAGGGTCCCACCACCCTAACAATGAATTTTCTTTTCTTTTTTTTTTTTTGAGGAGTCTTGCTTTGTCGCCCAGGCTGGAGTGCAATGGTGCAATCTCGGCTCACTGCAACCTCTGCCTCCCGGGTTCAAGCAATTCTCCTGCCTCAGCCTCCCAAGTAGCTGGGATTACAAGCATGTGCCACAACACCCAGCTAATTTTTTTATATTTTTGGTAGAGATGGGTTTCACCATGTTGGCTGGGCTGGTCTCCTGACCTCAAGTGATCCACCTGCCTTGGCCTCCCAAAGTGTTGGTATTACAGGCGTGAGCCACTGTGTCCAGTCGACAACTAATTTTCCTTTATTTCTCTTGAGAGATGACAGCCCTGTGTTACCTCAAGTCTGCAGAAATTGTACCGCACTCTCCCCACAGACTGTGCCCCAGCGGCAGCAGAGCCAGGGAACCACCACACTCAGTTCAGGCCCTATAGGCATGCAGCTTATGGTTTGCAGGGCGCTGAACCCCACCCAAGACAGCACGAGGAGAGAGAGAGATCAGGAGAGGTTCGAGCTGGGAAAGAAACAGCTTGGTTGGAAAGAGAAATCCAGGAAGGCTTTATGGAGGAGGTGGTATTTGAGTAGATGTCAGTGGGTGGAGGATGAAGGATGCACTGTTAGGTAGATGGAGGTGATGGGCAAAAGGCCCTAAGGAGGGCAAGGGGAGGGCATGGCTGGGGTGGCCCTGGTGCACACACCCATCTTCTTGGGTGACCCCTGTCCATGGGATCTTGAGGATGGTTGTGAGGACACACTGAGGAGCAGTGAGAACTGAGAGGATACAGGGAGGACACGCGAGGACCAAAGAACTCCCGGGGTGGGGCCTGATTGCCTCCCATCCTTTCCTTGAAGGTTTTGCAGGCATCTCCATGGCCAGGAGCCATCCAGCCTGGAGGCAAACCTTGTGTGTTCCAGGGTGTCTTCCAGCACCACTCAAATTTGTCTCATGTTTCCTGCTTTTGGAAAGATTTATAATTCACTATCCAAACAAAACTGACCATCCCGAGTGGCGGGGCCAGGAAATATGGGAGTCCAGCCATTCTTAGTTTTGAACCAAGGTGCAATAGGGTGCCTTGTGAGGTAATGAGCTCTCTGTCAGAGGAGGTATTCAAGATTCCATATATAACACTTTACTGCAGAGTTGAGATCCAAGCACCGGGTGAATTAAATGAACTCTATGTATGATCTTCTCTACCCCCAAAGTCAGGATGTGGGCTGTGGCGTCAGGCAGTACTGGGATCAGCCTTGGCTCCAATCCTCACTGGTGGTGTGATCCTGGCCAATCACATACTGTCTCTGGGCCTCACGTTGGGTCTCAGAATGGAGTAAACAAACAGACATAAAGTGCTTAGCACGGGCTCTGCACATGGTAAGTGCTCAATAAATGCCAATCATAATTAGTCCCATTCACATGTCTTCCTGCACAAGGCCTGCCTTCTGCTCTTGGCTGTCCCGCAAGCTGGGCCTTCTCTCCTCCTACCCAGGCCTCAGTGCCCCTCTGCAGCTGGCCCTGTCTGGCGCTGGAGCTGGGTCTGGACACTTTCACATCCCTCTGGAGTCTGTCGAATGCATATCCAATTCACCTGCACCAGAATCTCTGCAGCTGTCCCTCCTTGCTCCGTGTAGCTATCAGCTGCTGCTGGGGGCTGGGCATTGCCTCCTGGCCAAGGAGGCCACGCTAGCTCCTGCTCCAGTCCACACCCGCTCCCAGCCCACTCAGCTTGGATCCCACAGCAAGGCTTCCAAAATCCTGCCCTGCCCGAAGAGGATGTGGAGGAGTCCCACCCTGTGTGGGCTGGCTGCATGAAGTGCCGTTCACCCTCCTGTGGGATCCCGTGGGATCCCCTGCGCTGAGCCACCCTCGCCCTCTGGCTGCGCTGTGAAAGCAGGCAGGACCACATTCTTCTCGCCTGACTCCTGCCCTTGCTCTTCTATCCCACGAAGGCCTCTGATGCCCACATTCAATCATGGGATCTAGGAACTGCAGAGTGGAGGGGCCTCTGGGGTCTGTCTGCCCCACACAGGAACCCCCAAGGCCTCCCAGCTGAGCACATCCTTAGCCTACATCTGAGCCCTCCAGTGATGGGTGGCCTTCCAAGGCAACCGATATGAGAGGCAGCTCTCTCTCTTTCTCTCTCTCTTTTTTTAAAATAGAGACAGGGGTCTCCTTTTGTTGCCCAGGTTAGTCTTAAACTCATGGCCTCAAGTGATCCTCCTGCCTCAGCCTCCCAAAGTGCTGAGATTACAGGTGTGAGCCACCATGCCAGTGGAGCAGCTCTCTTTGGAACCTTTCTACACCTGGGGCCTCAATTTGCCTGTCTGTCACTGTCACCCGAGCTCTTGCAAGTGGGGGTGGAGGAGGCCGGAGGTCTTAGCTCTACTTGCTGTGCTGAAGGCAAGTTTCTCTTCCATTCAATGGCACAACAGAGAGCACTGGGATGGGATTCCTCACGCCAGGATTCAAGTCCCAGGCTCTGCTCTGCTGCCTGCAGCTACCAGGGCTTTCCTAAGCTTGGTGCCCTCCCTGGGCCTCCATTTGCCCATCTGTCAACCTGGCTGTCCATCAGAATCACCTGGAAGCTTATTAAAATCCAGATCCTGGGCCCACCCCAGTACTGAGTCGGGTTCTCCAAGGGTGGAGTCTGGGCCATGAGTTTGTAATAAGCTCCTTGTGGAGGAGCCAGCCCTGGCTGTCCAGGGCCCAGGAATCCAGCAGTCTTCATTTTTCATTTCTCAGCCACTTCAAGGAATTCCTCACATTTCCCTCATGAGTAAAACAATTGTAGCTGAGAAAGCCTGGACAGGGGGCACGGCGCCCTCGGTTTCTCCCTTCTGTCTCTTGTTCTTCAGTGAATACTGAATGGCTGGTGCCCACACGCTGGGATTCAGGTCCAGGAAGCTGCCCGCCTTCTGCCTGAGCCTTCCCACCTTCTCCATTAGAGCCCAGCCATCCTGGACTCGCTCCTCCCTGGCCCGCTTGAGTTCAGTGACACCCAAGCACAGCATGCCCTGGTGTGACCAGGCAGTGTGATCACATGCCGAGACGCAAAGCCTGCAGTCCTGTTTGTTATCAAAGAGGTCCTGGGGCCCTTTCGTTCTTAAACTGACCATCACTGAGGAGGCCTGGGTGCATCTTTATTGAGTACCACCTACACAGAAAGCCCGCTGTTCCTGAGCCTTGCCACTGTGTATGCACGGCTCATGGCTGCGGCCCTGCTGCCAACATAGAGCACAAACCAAGGAGAGGCCCAGAAGAATCCTGAAGTCTCAGCCAGGCCAGAGGGGCTCTCTTCTGGAAAAAGCAGCCTCGGCAACATCCACATTGCTGCTTCCTCTCCAGGGCTTCAGGTAGGTGGCCTCCTGCCTGGCACGTGGGGTGATCCAACCAAGGCTGTCAAAAAGCATCAGGCAGTCCAGGCACGGTGGCTTATGCCAGTAATCCCAGCACTTTGAGAGGCTGAAGAGGGCAGATCACCTGAGGTCAGGAGTTCAAGACCAGCCTGGCCAACATGGAGAAACCCCATCTCTACTAAAAATACAAAAATTAGCGGGGCATGGTGGTCCGTGCCTGTAGTCCCAGCTCCTCAGGAGGCTGAGGCAGGAGAATCACTTGAACCTGGGAGACAGAGGTTGCAGTGAGCTGAGACTGCACCACTGCACTCCAGCTGGGGTGACAGAGCGAGACTCTGTCTCAAAAAAGAAAAGAAAAGAAAAGAAAAGAAAAGCATCAGGCAAACAGATCTCATTTGGACCTCTCAGTGCTGGCCTGCATGGTGTTCTGAAACAAATGTTGAGTGAGCTGTCAACATTTTTAAATGGGTGGATTCCACATGAATTTCCAGATTTCCAGCCTCTCTTGAAAAATCCGTAGAGCTGGTACCACCTGCCAAGGCACCGAGGCACAGCACAGGAGCAGTGGGCGAGACTCTCCACTCAGCCCAGAACTGAGGGCATGAGTTTCCAGACCACAACCGCAAGAAACCAGCGATGACCTAGCACAGGGTGGAAACAGACCTGCCCCAAGGCTCATCACACCACAACACTGGGACAAAGACCCTAAAAGCCTGCGGAGACAGAGAGAGAGGAAAGAAAAGACAGAGAGAGAGAGGAAAGAAGAGAGAGAACGTGGAATGAAGCCAGTCCCCTGTGAAGGATCTGGGATTAGAATAGCACCAGCCCCTCCCAATAGCAACCCTAGAACCTAAAAGGCAGAAGAGCTGCACCTTCCAAATTCTGAGGGCGATATTTTATTGCCAGCATAGAACTCTATACTCAAACTCATAAAACAAACACAAAAGCAAATGATGAGGGTAGCATAAAGTTATTTTTAGCCATGGAAGGTCTCCAAAACTATGCCTTCCCAGCACCCTTTCTCAGTAAGCTACAAAAGAATGTGCTCCATCAAAAAGAGGGAGAAAACCAAGAAAGGTGGCGGGGTGGGACCAGGAACAGCAGACGGAGAGAATTCCCCAGAGAAGAGACACGGAGGCCCAGGATGACAGCGGGGCTGCAGGCCACTAGGACCAGAGGAGAGGCTCTGAGAAAAGGCGCCTGGATTATGGGATGGGTTTCAAAGAAATAGGAGGAGCTTTACTCGTCTGGCAGAGAATCTGGGGATAAATGAGTAATACAGACATAGAAAACACACAGATTAAAAAAGAAAAAAGAACAACTATTAACTACAGGGAAACCAAGTTATTAAAAAGAAACAGTCAGTGGTAAATGACACTTACGCGTCCTTACGTTATAAACACCGCTTATTGAAATGGTGCTACTGGGAGGGTGGGAGGAGAAACACGAGCGATAGGGCTGGGGGTGGTGCCACGAGACAGCTAAATTTTCATCCTCTACAGCAGGAAGAGAATAATGTGCTAATTTTTTTTTTTTTTTTTTTGAGATGGAGTTCTGCTCTTGTTGCCCAGGCTACAATGCAATGGTGCAATCTCAGCTCACCACAACCCCCACCGCCTGGGTTCAGGTGATTCTCCTGCCTCAGCCTCCCAAGTAGCTGGGATTATAGGCATGTGCCACCATACCCAGCTAATTTTGTATTTTTAGTAGAGATGGGGTTTCTCCATATTGGTCAGGTTGGTCTTGAACTCCCAACCTCAGGTGATCTGCCTGCCTCAGCTTCCCAAAGTGCTGGGATTATAGGCGTGAGCCACTGCGCCTGGCCACGATGTTTTTTAAATAAGAAAAGAAAGAAACTGTGGTATAACCATGTGGTCTAGAAAGGTGGAGGCGATCAGCAAAGCACAGACGAAAGCACAGAAAGTTTCGGCTCTTGGAGAATGGGAAGGAGTAGGGCATAAGTTTCCTCTTTCCATTGGAATTAATTGCAGAACTACTGGTATTTGAGGTTTTAAATTTTAGGCTATGTACAGCTTCCATACAGATGAAAACTAAATTAAAACAGAGCACAAGCAAACAGATCTGGCCATTCCAGGCTGCCTGATGGCACCAGGGAGCCAAGACAGAGTGGGAACCACCTGGAGTCGGGGTACAAGCTCCCCGGTTCTTCACGGCTGTCCCACACAGCCACCTCACTCATTCACGAGACCTGCAGGGCCCCTGGCCACATGTGACGTCCCTTTAGGTTCTAAATACACACACACACGCACACACACAGATGCAGACACACACATCCCACATCCAAACACACACACATCCAAACACACACACATCCAAACACACACACACACACACACACACACCTGTGCATCCCCCAACCCACACGATGGTTCATGCAGACATTTTCCAGCAGGCCCTCAGTGCCAGCTGCTAGAGGCAGCAGTGCATGTCAATGCCAGGCTAATGGGGGTGGAGTGGGTGCCACACTGCCCGGTTAGTGCTCCAGGAGCAAAGCAGCCAACCTAGTCCAGGCAGGCTTCCTGGAGGAAGTGGCACAACTGCAGAGCCTGAAGACTAAGGCAGGTGCGCGTGCACAGGAGGCAAGCTCGGAGGCCTACTTTTGGCAGCTTCCAGGTCCCAGACACGGATGGAGCCTGACTGGGAGCCAGCCACGATGAGCTCCTCGGGGGTGTTGAGGCGGACGCTCTCCACTGGGGACGTGTGGCCCGTCAGGCTCTGTGGAGAGAGGGCAGCAGCTGCATTACACTGCGGAACAGACCCCCGCAGTTGCCGCCCTGAATTCCAGGTCCCCCGGAAACGCTTCAGCGAGAAGTGGCTAAGGCAGGAGAGCCCCCCATGGGGCCACAGCAGAGCCCTCCCGCAGGGCCTTTCTGAGCAGCTACTCCTCTCGGCCTCAGCTCTCAAGGCTAAAAGTGGACAAACCCCAGTCATCCCCCCACCACCTCCCTCTTCCTCGCTGTGCTTCTGACACGGGCGTCACCTGCAGAAATGGCCCTGGGCCTCTCAGAGGGGAGTGACTGGCCAAGATAAAGGGATGCTGTCCCTTCGGCCCTAAGTCAAGCAACCCGCCCCTGCTCTATTCCCCTCTTCACTCTGCCCCACACAAGCCCCTCAGCGAGGAAAGCCACAGCAGAACCAAGGCCTGCCTGGTCCCGGGCACAAATCTTGCCCCTCTGGAACCCCCGGCTCTCCCCGACTGCCCATCCCCACGGAAAGGAGAGGGCTGTAGGGGTTGGAGGAGGGCGGAAGACTTTTCACTGTGGACCCTCTATCTTTTGGATGTTGAGAGGAATAAGTGTATCCCATACTCAAAAACAAAAATAAATCCAAGTGGACAGCCTGCAGGGGGAGAGCGTGCACAGAAACCCCAAGGAGAGAGAGACCCTGGCAGGCTAGAGGCACTGTAAGGCCTGGGAGGCTGGTGTGTGTGAGCCAGGGCAGCAGCCCGGGGCGAGACGGCCTGGGGCCTGACAGCTGTACCTGGCATTCAAAGACAAGCCTGCAGGCCAGGCCCCAGGCGGTTGGCCCCGTTTCTCTGGGGGTCGTGGCATGTCCTATTTTTGGTCAGTCATTGGTGATGCTTTTTCAGCTTGTGTATGCTACTACTTTGGCATTTCGGTGGGGGTAGAAAACACATTTAAACCCTAAAAACAAAGTAAAACAAAATATTTCAATTCATCTTTACTGACCCCTGGCACCCTTGCTGAAGCTGGGGTGGATCTCAGTTCTACCCCTGGATCTCAGAAAAACAGAGGTGATTAAGTTTCTACTAAGAAATTCATCCTTTGCCATATTCTTTTTTTTTTTTTTTTTGAGATGGAATCTCGCTCTGTCACCCAGGCTGAAGTGTGGTGGCACAATCTCGGCTCACTGCAACCTCCGTCTCCTGGGTTCAAGCAATTCTCCTGCCTCAGCCTCCTGAGTAGCTGGGACTACAGGTGCCCGCCACCACGCCCGGCTAATTTTTGTGTTTTTAGTAGAGACGGGATTTCACCATGTTGGCCAGACTGGTCTCAAACTCCTGACCTCAGCTGATCCACCTGCCTCGGCCTCCCAAAATGCTGGGATTACAGGTGTGAGCCGCTGTGCCTGTCCTAATTTTCTTTATCTATTTCACCAGGAGTCAAAACAATGATACTTCCCTGGTTGGCAAGGGATACGGGGTGGGGCATGGAGGAAAGGGCAGGTTCTGATGCTGCTGGTGAGAACGTAAAATGATTTCTGGAGGGCAATTCGGCAATCTGTTTTGAAAGCTTTAACAAAAGCACACACCCTTGGATTGAATGCAATGATCACGGATCTGCTCAAGGATCTAGGTGGCTGAGGATGTTCACCACAGGGTGGTTTAGCGGAGCCAGAAAAAAGCCGGAAACAACCTCCATGCTGATAACAGGGTGTGGCTAATATAATTACAGCTCATCCCTACAATGGAACACCATTAAGCCATTCAAAATTATGTTGTAAAAGAATACTTGTTGACACAGGCAAATCCTTACAACATTGTTATTTTTAAAAATCAGGCTGCACAAGAGTGGCAGTGTATTTTTATTTGTGTGTGTGTGCTTGTATGAGTATTTGCGTGTATACATGTGTACATGCATGTACAAGTGTGCACACATGTGCATGTACACATATACGTATCTGTCTCAGCATCTAGGACTCAGACCAAAACACCAACTGTGGTGGCCTTTGGATAAAAGAACTATATGTAATTCATTTTGTGTTTTCTCCTTTATGTGCTCCTAGTTAGAAAACAGTTTCTAGCATTGAACATAGCTGCATAAATAGTGGGGAGATGCTATTTAAGAACTAGCTCCCTAATCAGCTCCAGCCAGGTCCCCTCAAATCCTTGTTGGGGAATGAAGGCTGGGAATGAATTAAAATAAACGCCCACATGTTGCTGCCAGGCAGGCAGATGGGCAGGTGGGAGGGGAGGGGTATAAGTCTTGGCTCAACCACAGGCCCAGGGCTTATTTTAACCTTCTCACGAAGCCTGCCTGGAGTTCTTAATAGTACCACAGGCAGGTGACTCCCTCGCTCCTGAGGGCTGGCCACTGTCCCAGCCATGCTGGGCTGTCCTGGGCCTCACTGAGCAGACAGCTGGGGGAAGCACCACGCCCCCTCCATCCCTGGACTGGGCCCCAGCGGATAGGGGGCCCTGGGCTCAAGAGAGCCTGAGAAGCTGCTCACTCTTCAGCCTTCAACCCCTGTCCCTGTCCCCTCCCCAGGTCCTTGTCCTGACCCCCTGCTGGCTGTCGGGGCTCACCATGATGCAGTTGGGCTTGTTGATGGACCACAGGTTGACGCGGCAGTCATCCCCGCCTGTAGCCAGCAGCCGCCCGGAGCCTTTGCCCAGCACCAGTGAGGACACATTGCTGGCATGTGCGACGATCTCTTCTACACAGGGAAGGAGAGGGAGAGGCCATCAGGGGGGCCCGATGTGGCCTTGTGAAGGAGGGGTGACCCTGCTCGGCTACCCGCTCCAGAACCTGAAACCCAGTGGAAGGCTCTGCCTCCTTCAGCTCCCGCTTTGGTGCCCACCATGAGCTGTGGGACCAGCAGACAGGGCAGGGCATGGGCCTGAGACAGAAATCACTGTTTCTCAACTTTCATCATACCTGTCCTTCCTACCTTTAGACTTCACGATTTTCTTCCTGTTTCTGCACATCACTTGGTAATATTGACTAGTTATACTCAATTTTTAAAATTGACTTGCTATTTTTTATTAGCTTGTTCTTAGGCCATATCCATGAAATTACAAGTTTGATATACTCATGATACTGTATGATACAAAAAGAAAAACAGTTACTAAAATTAAAAAAAAATTGACCCATGTACTGCCTATGCACCTCTCAGCTGCTGTTTATGTGGACACGCAAACCCCGCTTTGGAGAACACACTCTAAAACAACCAAAGTCACCTCTAGACAAGCTGCCCCCAGGTGAGCCTGCATGGGGCTGTGGCTCAGATTCAGAATCATGGATCAGGTTCTGGTCTGAGGTCTGCGATCTGCTATTGCGTGGCCTTGGCTACTAGGTCACCTGTCCTCTGAGGGCCTGGCTCGTCTGGAAAGTGGGGATACCCATGGTGCCTGCTCACACCTGATGCTGAGGACTCCCTGAGAGCGTGCCTGTGTGCTGCTTAGTAGCAGGTGAGGGCTCCGTGACGTTGGGCAGGCTCGGGGCTAGTCACCATGAGAAAGTGGGCATGGGGGCCCAGGCGGGCACCGGAGGGTGGGCTTCATGAGGAGGGGGCAGGAGGCAGCAGACTAAGCAGCCGGGGTGGGGGTGAGGGCTGACCACACAGAGGAGGAAGCCATGAAGACAGCCCAAGGCCCCTGGCCTGGTCAGTGGAGATGGCAGGCATGAGCCTCGGAGGGCTCCACAGGGAGCAAAGCACAGGCAGGGAACCAAGAGGTGGCCAGGGCCTCGGAGCCCATCCCTGTGCAAGCTCCTTCTGGAAAGAAAGAAGAAAAAAGACAGTTCTCCCTACACAGGCCAGGGGAAAACCCCAAGACGCTGATGCCCCGAGGCACCTGGGAGGCCAGCGTGGGTGACGCCAAGGAAAAGGGTGTTGCAGCCACAGTGCTCCACAGAGGCCCCTCCTGCACCCCAGCTCCAACTCCACCCTGCTTGGGTGTCTCTGCTGCGGACTTCAGACCACAAGGAGGTTGGGAAACTGGGTCCACGGAAGCTGCTTGCCAGAAAGCCGGGCTCCAAGGGGCCACCAGGAATGCCCAGGGGACAAGTCGCAGGCTCAATCTCACCGATGACACCCTGCCTCCTGGCCCGGCCAGGGCAGAGCCGGCACAGGCAGCAGCACCAGCAAGGGCAAGGGTTCCCTGTGGGCCCAAACCTAGGCCAGGGCACCGGGGAGCTTGCCGTGGGGATCCCAGGGAGCGAGGCCCCACTTTAGTCCCATCTCAACGAGAGCCTTCTGTCCTCTGGACACTGTGGGGACAGAAACCTGGGGAATCCAGCCACAGACATGTGTCTGTTCAAGAGTTTCTGCCCAGCCCGGAAAGAGGGCAAAGCACCTTCTCCCTGGCATTCTGTGCCCAAGGCTGGCACCCTCTCCGTGGAGGCACTGCCCACTCCCCCTGGCCTACCTGGAGGGCTCTGTCTATCCCCTGGCCCTTACTCCTCCCAGGGAAAGTGTCTGGCTGGGCCCCACCTCACTGGGCCTCAGGACTGCTGCCCCTGGAGACAGTCATTCATTCATAATATCAGTATTTCCTGGGTGCCCACTCTAGGTCTTGCACAAAATATGCCCCAATGTGATCAGACGGTGGTGGGGGCGGGAGACTGAGCTGGCAAAACCACAGACTTTGGGGTGAGAAGAATTTAGAAGTTGGGCCCTTCTTGAGGAGCCCACATCACTCCCCTCTAAGCAGCCTGACCAGGGACTGACTGGAGCCCAAGGAGGGAGAGCAGAGGGGCAGGGACACAGCACAGGCACCTGCAAAGGAGGCACGGGGCACCACCCCAAGAGCTCCTCCTTCATCCTGGCTTGAAGGACAGCGACCAACAGCCCAGGCCGAATACTTGATTTTCATACAAAAAATGAAAAATAAAAATCCTCAGTGTCTACTGGCAGGCCAAGCTCTGGGAGCACATACAACCTGGGCCCCACATCCAGCCAAAGCTGGGG